>NC_141695.1:957189710-957531210 GCF_964263255.1 Lissotriton vulgaris
ATGGAGAGACTTATAGTTGAGTCATGTAATAGTCTGCTGCTTTATATTTGGCTAGGCCCAACAATCATGCAGTTATATAAACACCCAAGTACTACTCATGTGGTCTTCCAATGATCCGGTTACTACATATGCACTGCTGTAATCACCCAGGCATTACTCCTGCATTCATGCAAACAACCATGGAGTACCCATACACTCATGCAATCTCCAAGGTATTACCCATGTACTCTTTGAATAATGTAGCCACTACTCATGCACTTATATAATCACTAAGGCACTAACGTTGCACTCCTTCAATCACATAGGCACTACCATTGTACTAATGTAATCAATCAGCCAGTAGTCATGCTGTTATGAAATCACCCAGGCGCTACCTTTTTACTCCTTTATTCACTCAGGCATTACCTCACTACTCCTGTAATCACCCAAGCAGTACTCATGCACTTATAAAATCACCCACTCACTTGCTACGTACTCCAGTAACCCTGAACAGAATTATTTCATGGGGAGTCTGACCACCCAGGGATATTTTAGGAGGTTGCTAAGTACTCGTTGAGCCCTGTTAGAAATGGGGATCTCTGGTTGGCTAAGACTTGCGCCAAAGCCAGCCGGAGACCACCACACTAGTCAGGGAAAGGGAGGTACACACCAAAGATAACCCCTTGGTAGCTTGGCACGAGCAGTTAGGCTTATTCCGGTGGCGATGTGTAAAGCATTTGTACAACACACACAGTAACAACATACTAGGCACACCACAAAAGGAACTCCACACAAGGTTATATATAAAAATAGCCTTTGTATTATCATAAAACACATTAGGTGGTAATCACACAATATACACTGTGCCAACTGGCATGGGCAATATTTACAGGGAATTATTTACACATGACAGGACCACGTGGGCCACTGTCAGAATCATCACTTGGTAAAGAATAGTAAAAGTAAGATGATATCATGAACTTAGATCACATCCAGTAATCACTGGCAGACACTTTACTCAGCGTCAACCTGTAACATAAATTATAACATGCACAGTATCACATAAGATAAGGCGAGAAATCTATTCTGCGCCAACGTCATAAGCCTAGACATAGTCGACCATAATCTCCTAAACATAACTTGCATTAGGAAATAAACTGACAACGGAGCAAGATGGAGTCAGCGTGAGGCTCCGCTTCTCGGCTGCCCATGCCACACCAGCCGTGTGCATGATCGGCTAGCTGCCCTGCACCCGTGATGCTGACTCAGATGCACAGCTCCTTTCTGAGGCTGCTGGCGGGAGGCTTTGATCTTCAGCATCGTGCTACCTCGGTTTCGGCGGCTTCTTCTATTTGCCATCTCTCGGCGGACCATAACGGATTTTTTACCTGGGGTCAGATTGTCTTTTACCTCTTCACAAGGAACGCGCCAAGAACCTATCGAGTTGACTTTCACCTGGATCTCTACTCTCCGGTGCCTGCATCAACTTGCAGACTTGTTGGGATGTGACGACGACGGCTGCACACCGGGGGCTTGGGCGCTTACAGCATGAGCAGCAGGGGAGCCAGGAAGGGCACAAGGCAAAAACCATTGCCGAGCCCGAAACGAGAGAGCCCAGAGACACCATTTTGACTGAGGGGGCCCCAAACCCAAGCAAGAGGTCAGTACCAGTAAAAAGCTGCTGGGCAAAGTGGGGGGGTGGACTGCCTAAAGACCCAGAGATTCCTAGAAATCTTAAAGACTCAACCATGCAGCCGCCCCTAGCAAGATTGGTTCTTGACACTAAAGCTCAAACCGCGGCCAACAACCACCTGGCCCCTGCGCACATACCTCTCCCTGAGACTATCCCCCTGGCCCACCGAGTTTACCAGCCCCCACACAAAGCTCATTGACAGCGGACAGCCCAACCCCTAACCAGGAGACTTCCCAGGACACTATTCCAGCTACTACTCCCTCAGGGGAAGTGCCCGCTTAACTAAAGATGATGCCGATACCTCAACTAAGGTCCAAGACTCCAGCAGAATCACTTCCATTACCGAACACTGGAGCGAGGGGACTGAACAACACACTCCATATCCAGACCTGCAGAATCTTCACAGTGGCCCGACATTACCGATTCTGACATTAACCCTAGCACCCTTCTAGCAGCCCTCTCTGGCCCGGAAGACAAGATGACCGGCATCGCCAACTTTATCCAGAGACTAGAAACCCCCTCTGGGTCACAAGTTCCCTGGACTTCAGAGACGGGACCTGAGCATTTCTACTCCGTTTCAGACGGCACATCTACCTCATCTGGAAAGGGAGGGTCAGGGTCAGGGTCAGAGACAAGCGAGGGCGAAAGCGAGACCTTAAACAAATACACTTGTACGATTTTGTGGCCAAAGAAAACGAGAAGCAAGGGCAAGCGGTGCAGCCAGTAGAAATGGAACTATTCCAACTCCCAAATGTCGTATCCTCTGGAAGAGGATGATCCCAGCACAGAACTGTGGGGGAAAGCTAAAAATCTCCCTGCAGACACTACCGAGCCCTTCTTAGCTTCCATCCTAGCCTCCAACAAAGAATTTCAAGAGGAGGTACGAGTGGACAATCAAGCTGCCAAAGGAGCCACCAAGAAACTACAAGGAGGTTTAAGGCATCTGAACAATCAATCAATCAATCAAGAAATGTATATAGCGCGCTACTCACCCGGGGGGTCTCAAGGCACTTGGGGAGGGGGGGTGCTACTGCTCGAACAGCCAGGTCTTGAGTTGCTTCCTGAAGGAGAGGTGGTCTTGGGTCTGACGGAGGTGGATGGGGAGGGAGTTCCATGTCTTGGCTGCCAGGTAGGAGAAGGATCTTCCTCCCATGGTGGCTCTTCGGATGCGTGGAACGACGGCGAGGGCGTGGCTGGTTGAGCGAAGCTGGCGGGTGGGAGTGTAGAAGGTCAGGTGGTTGTTGAGGTACCTGGGGCCCAGGTCGTGGGGAGCCTTGTGTGCGTGGGTGAGAAGTCGGAATGTGATTCTCTTGTTGACGGGGAGCCAGTGCAGGTCTCTCAGGTGTCCGGAGATGTGGCTGTGCTGGGGATGTCCAGGATGAGTCGTGCGGATGCGTTCTGGATTCGTTGGAGTCTCTTCTGTAGTTTGGCTGTGGTTCCGGTGTAGAGGGTGTTTCCATAGTCCAATCGGCTGGTGACGAAACCTGCACTGACATAAGCGACCTTGTGTCCATGGTGGAGTCACAGACGGAGCACTTGAAGAGTGATGCCTCCGCAGTCAAACAGCAGAGCAAGTCTAATTCAGCCTGCTTTTTAGACCTAATGTCCAAGATGGAGGAACAGGAGAAGCGCCAGTGCAGGAACAACCTCCGCCTGCTGGGCATCCCAGAGGGTAAGGAAGGGGATTACCCAAGGTGCTTCATTGTGAGACTTTTGCAGGACTCTTTCCCTGACCAATCGAGCTGGGACTGGGACCGCAAAGTACAGAGGGCCCACCGCTTTCCCTTCAACCCGACACCCCAGCGCAGCAGCGGCAATGCCAGTGGGGGACAGCCAAGGGTATTCCTGATTTACTTTGGCAACTTTCTCCTCAGGCAGCTAATCTATGACCAGGCCTGCCCTAACTCCAAGAAAGGGACAAACGGTGTAACATTTTTGTCACCGGACTGTCGAGAGGAGATGGCGGTTAAGACAACTGATTTCCCTGTTCCAGCAGCTGGGGGCTGAAGTCTATCTAATGAACCTAGCCAGGCTTAAAGTAATCTTCAATGGGAGTACCTGAGTTTTCCTCTCTGAAATCTAGGTTGGCAAATACTTGAATGAACTGAAACGCAAGAAAAATCTCAGATTAAAAGTTCACTCTCTGGACCATGCTATTCTGTCCCTGCTCCTGTCTTAGTCCCTACAGACCTTTCAAACTTGAACAACATCCTAGGGCTCCACTTGAATTAGACTACTTGATCATGTGGATAGCCCCTCGCTCCATTCTTTAGCATATTTCTCTCTCTTTTTCTTGTTTTTTTCTCGCTCTTGTCGATGCTATACAGGGGCTTCTAGCCGAACAAACCTGCCTTTTTTTTCTTAGGCATGGTCGTTAGCCGGGACTCATGTCTGACTACCATCACTCAGGTAATTCCTGATTGCTCAGAAGATGGGGGGGTGGACAGGCACCGACTATGTCACAGAAGAACCAAGGGCACTCTTTTACTGCAACACATATACGCACTAGTTTGTTTAGACTTCGGGCAAGGGTGGGAAAAATCATTGTAAGGGCAGCGCACCCCAGGGCTCAGGTTTTGTTTGCACCACACTACCTCTCTACACCCATATGGCCAAGGTAGACTCCCTAAGGTTTGTCGCCATCAATATCTGTGGGCTGAATGACACCTCAAAAAGACAGATTGTCGCTCAAGGCTTACGATCTCTAGGGGGCAACATCATCTGCCTCCAGAAAACCCATATAGAGGGCTCACAGAAACACCTACTGGACACACTTGGGTTCAAAGTCCTAGGGGCTACAACGCAAGATGCTACAAATTAAAGGGGTAGGCATCTTAGCAGACAGACGATTCTCTCTCCAAAACTCCGGTACTAAATCAGACCCACTGGGCAGATGGGTAATAACCGAATGCCACTTTCCTCCCAACCCTTCCTCTACTGTCTGCTCCTTATACAGCAGCAACTCAGATGATCCAGGGTCCATTAACTCGGTCTCCGGGGAGCTCACCCACTGGCCCACCCCAATTATCTTATGTTGTGACCTCAACATACATTTGCCTTGTGACTGGAACCCCGGGAGCAATTGGAGGTACACAGGCAGAAAATCCCTTGTTTTTCAAGCACTTTCTAACCTACCTTACCTCCACCTACTTTTCAGCCCGCACCAGACTTCACAAGTTTTTTATCTCATCTTCACTACTCAACAACTGCACCATCGACATCGCACCTCTCTTTATGTCAGACCACAATCCTCTCAAGCTAAACATCAAGGGACTAGGGAACCGGAACGAGGATCCAAGGTGGAGCTTTGAGAAGGCTCTCCTTCAAGACCCTGGGTATCTTTCTCTTATGCGAAACTGGATCCAGGAGTTTCTGGAAATCAATATTGGAACTGTCTCAACAACAATTGTATGGGACACACTAAAGGCGGTGTTAGGGGAGAAACCCTGAGCTTTTCGGCTAGGAAGAACAGGAAGGAGAAGCTATTAATTAGTGATTTAAAGGGAAACTTAAGAAAGCAGAAATAAAATTGGTTCAAATGGTTAGGTCAGGTCAGGACACAGAGGATGCCCAAAAAGAAGTAGTCTTTGCAAAAGCCAAAATAGGGGCAGTATTCTCCTAAAAAAACAGCGGCCAGATGGGCAACCCTTCGGGAAAAAAACTACGAGTGTAGCGATCTTATCGGGCACCACCTTCCTGTCAGGACCAGGCAACAGTCCACAAGTAGCAAAATACATTCAATTAAACTGTCCACAGGGACCGAGACCAAAGATCCCAATCTAATACAGAAGGGGTTCCAGGACTTCCATACCAAGCTGTACACTGAAGGAAGTAACAGCACAGTTGACATCTTGGAAAGCGACACAGATCGCTACCTAAGCGAAGTGGATCTAAAACAGCTTTCCTTCGACAATAGCGAACTTTTATACGTCACCCCAACCTGGGATGAAATCTCTAAAGCCTTATCTAGCTTACCCGATGGAAAGGTCGCAGGAATGGACTGCATCCCTGTGGAATTTTACAAGATCTTTGCCCCTCAAATTAAACCAATCCTCATTGATCTGGTAACCTCTATCTTTGATAGTGCCTCCCCCTTTACCTCCTAGTCCAACTCTAGTATATCTATTTTTCCTAAAAAGGGCAAGCCACCTCTAGAAATGAACTCGTACATACCCATCACTCTCATCAACTGTGACTCCAAGGTCTTCTCTAAAATCCTTGCTACCAGAATATCCACCATGGTCAAGTCCCTAGTTTCAGAATGGCAGTATGGCTTCATTCCCAAAAAATGCACCACAGAGTATGTCAGGTGGGCCACTACCCTATTCGTTGCTGCGCAGGTAACAGGAGACCCAATGTCATTAACATTACTAGACGCTGAAAAAGCATTTGACCGCGTCTCCTGGCTGTTCCTGTGGGCAGTAATGGGTAGGATGGGGTTCGGGCCAAGACTTACCCAGGCAATAAGGACCTTATATCTAAAACCCACAGCCTGTGTCACCATCAACGGGCGGCTCACTGACCAAATTGACATCTCTCGGGGCACTCGGCAGGGCTGCCCCTGCTCCCCTTTGCTTTTCGCCCTTTACATCGATCCATTTATTAAATGAGCCCTGCCATCATCGCCATCAACACTCATGGTAGTAGCACCAAGATTTTGGCCTATGCCGAAGACCTGGCCATAACCTCCACTGACCCAGAGAGTGCTATACTGGTCCTGAAGAAAATTTGGGAGATTATCGGGTTACGCCCTGAACAAGAAAACACAGATTATCATGAGCAGGGAAATCACCTGGGTAGATGCTAGGGTAGTGCCAAACGCTAAATACCTGGGGGTTGTCATATCTGCGAACATCGAATAAATAGTCACAGAGAATGTAATCCCTCTTGCAGCCGAAACCAAGAAAGCTCTTCAACAAATTGACAACCTCCACCTGACCCTGGTTGGCAGAAGTAACACAATTAAAATGACCTATTTTCCCAAACTTCTTTACTTCTTCCGCACCATAACCCTGGAATTTAGCAAAACCCACTTGCATAAATTCCAGCAAATATTCACACAGTTTATCTGGGCCTATTCACGACCCAGGTGGGCCTTAAGGCAAATGTCTCTTCCCAGAGAGCGGGGTGGGTGGGCCTATCCCAACATCTCTCTATATTACTGGGCCTCAGTCATGCAATAAAGCACTGAACTGGTGAAGGAACTTCTCCCCTCACCTTGTTATGGGCTGGCCTCACCCTTTGAGATCTTACTGGGCGCTGAACACCGGGGCTGTCTCCTACGCCAAACCTCATTTGGATACTTCAAGCGTGTGAGACTCAAGACCTTAATGAACTCCTACAAGGTCTTCTGCAATATCCGGAGGTTATTTGGGCTGGGTAGATTAAACTTTTACTCTCCAATTACGACAAATAGTAACCTCCCCGCTATCTTTGGTAAGGCCTATCTCTCAGACTGGTACAAGGCAGGCATCACAAAACTGGGGGATCCCATTACCAGCGACGGAATTAAGTCCTTTGCAGACTTACAATCCAAACACAGCTTGAAAAGACAAGATGCCTTCAAGTACCTTTCCATACGTGACTTCCTCTCTAGAAAAGTTGGGGGCAATTCAGAGTTCTCTGAAGTGGAATTTGTTAACACCCTGCGCAATATTGCTATCCCTAGAATGGGCCCTCTATACAGCATGTTAAATAAACAAACCCCAGACGACCTGCCTAAAATAGCTGACAAATGGCTTTCCAAACTTGAATCCCCTTTTAACACTTTCTTCAATTCACTAGCACTCTCTCAAAACATCTTGCTGTCAGCCAAATTGCAGGCACAACACTTCAAAACCATCTTTTTCTTATATATCACGCCCAGCCAAATTGCCAAATGGGGAACCGGTAGAGGCACATTGTGCCCCCGATGCACCAAATATGGGTCCGACTCTGTCCACATCTTTGCAACCTGCCCCAAACTTGCCCCAACTCTCCTAAAGATCCAGAAATTCTTAGAGGAAGTCACAACCCAAACCACTGTGCTAACACCCATAGTTATTCTACTAGGGACTCAGCAGGTAGAGATTAGGAATATAAATGGGGGCTTAATTTTCATTGCCATGGCAGTCTGGAGGTTATGTGTCGCCTCTGCTTGGTTAGACCCAGACCCCCCTGCCTTCTCTTAGTGGCTGGCCAGGCTAATGGCTACATATCATCTAGAGAGAGCTGTACACGCTCGGAAAAGGCCGTGGAGGGCGGAAATGGGGTCTGGACATCTGGAATGTGATAACGCCTGGCTCAAGCAGTCGGAAAAGCACTGCCTGCTTTCACTCCTTTGTCTACTTTTTCCCTCTTTTTTCTTGACATCCTTGCCTGAAAACTTGTCTTATATTGTGTCTTCCTCTTTTATATTGTCTTCTTTGATGTAATAGTTCCATTCACTTGTTGCCTTTTTCTCTTCACTTTCTTTCTGTGTCTTCACACCAGCGTTTCCACTGGGGGATGGGGGGAGGGGTCGGTTTCCTAAACTTATTATAACTCTGTACTGATTTCTTTTTGTGACTTCAAAATAAAAACTTTTTATAAAAAAAAGAAATAAACTGACTAACATAAACTGCAGTAGGGAATAAATCAAACCTAGTCCCCAGTAGAGAATCGAATAAAACATAAGACAGTTGATAAAACCTAATAAGCATAAAAGCACATCTATAAGCGTAAATCAAGGTGCACAAAACATACTTTAAACATTACATTTCCTAGCACCTATAAAAATCACACTAGGGCCTGATGCCCTATAAATCTAATAGTCTCCTTGGCCAACTGGGCATCTCTAAAGGGTTCAAATGCCTTCTGTCCAAAGTTAGGGCACGCGGCCAAATGCAGTGACAGTCAAGGGTGCCTACTTGGCGCAAACCTAAACATTGCAGCTACCCACTACTTGCTGGGCAGATGCGAATCTTCAATGCAAGGCCTAAACGTAGCAGATGACACTAAGTGCTGCGCAGCTATGCAGGACAAGATGGGGGCGAAGGAGTGCATCTCACTCCTGAGTCCAAGACAGGTCACCTAAAATAAAGGAAGGCCTAACGGCGCAGCTGCCCACTAATTGCTGGGCACCTGTGAAAGTTAAAAAATGCGGCATGGGCTCTCAATGGCCCTTAGAAACAAATGTGCCCAACGTCAGAGCCACCTAGGCTCGACAAATCATCAG
This sequence comes from Lissotriton vulgaris, assembly GCF_964263255.1. Classification (NCBI taxonomy): domain Eukaryota; kingdom Metazoa; phylum Chordata; class Amphibia; order Caudata; family Salamandridae; genus Lissotriton; species Lissotriton vulgaris. The sequence goes on from NC_141695.1 coordinate 957,198,578, forward strand.
CAACACGTTGTAGCCATCTGGGCTTTGAAAATCATGTCCCCTGGAGCACACTGGCTCCTGAAGTAATCATGCACAAAATAAAGAGAAGAACTGGCCCCGAGTCCTGTGGAGCGCACTGGCTCTAGGAATAATGTTGCCCAATGTCGGAAAAGAACACGGGCCCCTCTGGGCTTCCACGGGGGCATTTTTAAACAACCTGCCTGCCCCGTTGGAGCCATCCAGGCTCTGGAAATCACGGAGCCCATGTCGGAGCGGCCCTCTGGCAGGCGGGCCGCTCGATATTGGACTGACACTGTGCCTCACTCAGGCACCACTCAGTGCTCACACGGAACCCCCCTCTGCCACTGCTACTCATCGGGCTGTTTCTCTCTGGCGTGGGCTCCTCCTGACACTTGGTGCTGACCTGTGGGGTTTTCCTCTTCTCACAAGAGCCCTGTACAGCCAAGCGTCACCACCAACTACACCCTGGCACCCCCTCCTGGGACCCATGACTTCTCTACTCCGGCCGCTACGGCAGGGCTCTCCCTCCAACGTAGGAGCCCCTGTTACAGCGTCCTGCTGGCCTCTTCTGCTTCTGCGTTCAAGCGTGGGGAAGCCCTCAAGGATGAGCCAATACCTGTGCTGACCACCGGTGATGCTGCAGGAGTCTCAGCAGGCTGGGGCCAATCCTAGCGTGGCCCTGGAGTGATGTCAGCGGCTCCTCTCCTTGCCACGAACCCGGCCTTGGTGCTGTGCCAGTGATTTCTCTGCCTGCAAATGAGGGGTAGGCTCCCTCTTAATTAGCGATATAAAGCGTGGTGGGCACCCACTTCAAAGATAGAGTCAAAAGCGGCCATAAGCGGGATGGGCACAAACTAGTTCAATATATAAAAAATAAGCGGGGTGGGCACCCACAAGGAAGTCAGCCACAGCGAGAGAATCCCTACATCAGGATCCCCTTGCAACGATTGCAGCTCAGCGCTGCAAGGGGAAAATAGAAGCTCTTCTCCCCTAGATCAAAACAAGGAGCCTATGTACAAAATTGAAAAGCGCTCTGCAGGGGAATCTAAGCAAAGCACTTCCAGGGTGCCCAAAGTAGCATAAAGTCCCTAAGGATAAACAAAATTAAGCCACAGTATTTTTAAGGTCCTGGAAATCACAAGCAAAGCAGAAGGATCCTAAGAAGAAGTCCTCCAGGCATCCAGGGGCAGGGCAGGGCCCAGGGAGGCAAGCCTTCCCCTGAGCCCCCAGCAGCAGCACACCCCTTGTAGATTCAAGTCCAAGAACAAGAACCTCTTACATGGGGTCACAGCCCCTTCTTATACCACAAAATCCTTTGTCTCAAAGGTGCAGACAAGGGGAGAACCAGATACAACTGGTTCAGGGGCACTTGTTTTGCCCAGCTCCCTTTCACAAGACAGGCCAGGGACATCAGGTGCACCACAGGGGGTGGAGTAAGCATTGTGGAGGTCCCAGATGCAACTCTTCCCTCCCATCTACATACAGATCTACCTATTCACCACTGGGCAGACTCATCCAGGCGCCTGGAGCCAACCACACCAGCCAGCCCCTGTCACTTACAAGACAGACAGGCAATTCACATCTCACAGCACACAGAAATGCCAACTTCTAAAAGTGGCATTTCTAAACTAACCTCAATAAATCTGTGCACAGTATTGCACAGCATTTATTCTTACGAGTTCGCACATACTAAACTTGACCCTGCACTCCCCTCATATCAGGAACTACCATGGACACATATATCTCCCATGCATTCCTATGGGGGGGCAGGCCCATCTCACCACACACACTCAGAGCACGCACACACTTTACACTGAGCCACAGTGCTAAATTGTGCAGGGGCCTAAAATCACTACCACCATGTCAGAGGCTAAAGGCAAAAAATCTAGGGGTGAACCTGCCGAAAAAGGCCAAGGTCCACAAGTCCCATATAGGTCTTGGACCCAACTGCGACCTGAACCTAATACCCTTGCTGTTAAAGTCCCAGTTTTTCCTCTCCACAACCACATTTCCCTTGGAATGGTATGGGGAAGAGTACCGCATTGTCACAACTAATCTTTCCATGGTTTCTTTGTGCACCTTGGAACCAAACACTAGCCACTTCTTGTCGGAATGGAATGTTTCAAATGCATATGTCCAGATAAAGACTTGCATGTGCTCTATATCAGTATGGGCATCAGTAGATCACTAGTCAAGACACATAGGAATCAAGAACAGGAATTACCTGCAACCAAGATGTATTTGTAAACCCCTTCTGATTGTAAGAGGCTGCAGGGGTTCAGATATATGCATGTAAGAGGCTTGTTCAAAATCAATAGTGGGGTCGATGATGGGCATGCTATGGAGGAGCCCTTCATCTGCTCGTAGATGTCACATTTAAGGACAAAGTTCGTAGCCTATTTGTAAAGACCTGGCCACCAATAGTGTCACTGCAATAATTAAAATTGTAGCTGCGACCTCTGCCTGTGTAGATACTAAGCCCTCATGTGCTGCTAGGATTATGCCTAACCTGCAATCTGAATTTGGTATTACCCTCCCTACCTTCCTGGAAATAGTGCCAAATGGCATGTTGTTCAAGCTTAACTGGTAGGGGTAGTTTGTGGGAAAGCCTTTTGGCAGATGGGTGCCGTGGCGTACAGTGTTGACAGCCACCATAATGCCTTGATATATTCTCATACTTGAACAAGTTATTACTGTGTCTGCAGCAGTTTGCACTGTTGCATTTGCAGCTTCATCAGCCATTGAATTCCTTGCCACACGTATGCCTAAAAGTTGGTGAACCAAGGTGTGAATCACAAAAGTCTGTGGTGAGCATGCTTACAGCATGGCCACCTGTCCCCAAAGTGTTTTTGCTTAGTTGTGTACCCATTGGTATCTGTGAATCCATTCTGGCTCCAGCAGTGTACGTTTTCTTTGTATGACTGAACACAGTAATACAAATCATACACTTTTAGTATAGATGATCCGTGATCCACATTCTACAGGGCCAGAATCAAAGCTCTGACTTCTGCCAGCTTCGCAGTGCAGTCACCTAGTGACTGTGTGTAGGTGTTTCAGGATGGGAATTCTCCATCCCGCATGTGCTCTTTTATAGCTGTGCTTACTGCTGAATATTGCTGCTTCATCCCTATGGCGGGCTTGGCAGAGACATCAGTATATATAACGTAATCACACTGATCAAGAGGCATCACTTCATTAGGTAGATGATGTTTGTGTTCGTATTGGAATGCTCTTGTTTTTAGGGTAGAGTCAAAGATGTAGTCTACATCAGTTGCTGTGAAAGATTGACCATTGTATCCATCATGGATGTAAGGCTTTGCATTAGTAATACTGACCTTTGTCACAGCCTCTAAGGCTGGGACTGGGGTGATGACAATTATTCATCTCCCCTGGGCCAATGCTCTCTCTCACCACAGCAGTCTGTACCACCATCAGCATTTTCTCTGTCAGTGCAAAATGCATTTTGGCGTTAGTGTATAAATGCAATTTATATGCAATTGGTATTGTGTCACCTTCATTGCATGTAATGTAGGTGTAACCAGATGATCCCATAATTATTTGGATCACCAGGTTCATTGTGTTTACACATGTGTGTTAGTATTTTAAAGCTAGCATGTCAGCTTGGACTGAACGTAAAATCTGTTTGTTTTTGTTTTCAATTGTGTACTTGAAATGCTTGAATGAATCACATCATAGAATAGTTTTACCCATTCAGTGTAATTTCAAATGTAATTTTGGCCAAATTTTAGGAAGCCCTATATGGATTGAAGTTTTTTCAATGTGTTTTGTGGTGGTAAAAGTGCACACTTCTCTAAGAAGTGTACCATAAGGCTTTTACCTTCACTTGACAACTTGTATCCTAGAAATAGTACATTCTTTGATTTTTTTTAGTTACATTTATAGCCCATGTTAGCAAATCCTAGTACTATGCCATCTACTCTTGTCAAGTGAGCACAAAGGTCATCATCTGTCAAATAAATGTCATCAACATAGGACAATGCCTTTTCCTCAAATTGTTGTAACATCGCTGTAACCCTGGCTGAAAAGAACCCAGGGTTGTTCTTATATCAATGGGGTAAATGACTGAACTGTTTCTGAAAAACCTAAAGCACTAAAGCTTGTGAAATATCTGCATTCAGGAGCTATATTTTTGCAAACAATCAATTTGAGCTATGTAGTGCAGTTTTATATTTTGTATGCTCTATATTGTTCAAAAGTGCTGTGTTATGCATATTTTGCATGGCAAATGAATGTGTAGCTGCTTATATTTAAATGTATTTAATCTAATACTCGGTGATAAGTGTCAGGTTCCTGGTCGCCGAACGCTCATGGGCCGCCTAAAAAGGAGCAGAAACTACAATTCCCGGCATGCCGCGCTGACGTCGCGTTCCGAACGCGAGCTGCGCACGCATGCCAGGAAATAAATACTGTGTTCAATCGGCGGTGAAACGCCGATAATTCCGTTTGCGGTGGCGTTTTCTGATTCCGTGTTTGGAGGCGGTAAGAGGTGTCTGGCGACTCCGTGTTCTCCATTACCGTGAGTAATCTGCTTGCGTTGGGGTGTGTGGCGTTGGTAGCTTCGATCCCAACAACACACCCACAACCCGGTTTCTTGGTTAAGAGTGGCACTCAGTGCAGTGTTACTCGGAGGCTCAGGAGGCTCAGTGTTTAAGTGTGCGGTTGCAAACTGTTGTGGCTGCACGTTTGTTTTCAGGGAAACGGACCTGAATATTGAGCCAAATTTCGAACTGAGCCTCTCATGGTGTAATATAGTTGTATAATAGTGTTAATACTTGAAAACCTGCAAGGAGGCGATAGGACTCACCAGGAGCCTTTTCTTTGAGCCTCGCCTTCTTTTGCCCTCACGGATTGCTAACTGGCAGAACTTCTTAGGGCGCAAGCGTTGACGACCCATTACAGAGTGAGGATTAACTCTGTGAACCAAGTGTGAAGTGATTCACTTACTGTGTTTCAAGGAAGTGTTTCTGAGGAGCGCAGTGTTCATTATTATTTGCTTATCTCGTTCTAAACAGGAGACAGGAGGGGTATTGGAAAGGTCAAACAAAGGAACTGTGTGGCTGCCCATTGATAGAAACATACGTATTACATTGGGGTATGTGTAGTGATCTATGTTTTGAGCAACAACCAACATTCTGTACCTGGAGTAGAGGGAGTGAATCGTGTTTGTTTTGTATCCACAGTTGGGCCCAGTTCTTTACACCACAGCAATCTCCTGTCTCCATTGGATTTGGTGTATTTTTCTTTACAGGTACTGACTGGTGACTAGTGGGGGGGAGGAGATGGGTTGAGAGATTAGATTACATTGTTGTAGTATAGGGAGAGAGGGTGCTTTAATATCTTGTTCTTTATCGTTGCAGATCTCCCTCCCCGCTGTCCCCTTCGCTTCCCGCGGCCTGCTGCACTCTCTTAGCAGTTCTGTGTTTACACCAAAGAGCTCTGAGGTCGTTCGGTAGGGCCGGGATTGGACTCTCATCACAGCCCCGAGGAAGTTTGGAGCCAAGTCTGACAGAATTATCGGCCCAAGGATTTTGCCTCCTCTTGGCTGTGTTGAGAGTTCGCCATGACCACCTTAGAGGATGTCATGGCCGCTTTGGCCTTAGTGCAGGTGGAGCTAACAGCTGCCAATAGGGAGGTAGCGGCTTCCAGGGCTGAGAACGCACAGTTGCGTGCCAGATTGGATAGACTGCCCACCCCTACTACCACAACAGGGGCATCCAGTAGCACTTCCCCTGCCACTTCGGTGGTGGTGGAAATGCCCGCACAAATCCCACTAGCACCCCCGGAACGATACTATGGTGACATAAAGAAGATTCAAGTATTCATGACACAGGTCCAGATGCACTTTATGTGCAAACCCAAGATGTTTTCCACACACCAAGCGAGGGTAGCTTTCCTGATCTCATACTTAGGGGGGGAAGCTGCACAGTGGGCGGTTCCAATTGTTAAAAGGGATGACCCACTCTTATATCACTGGGATAATTTCAGAGAGGAGTTTGAAAAAACATTTGACAGGAGGGCCGAGACTCTCACGGCCGACAGAGAGTTGTTACAATTGAAACAGGGAGACAATGACCTTGTTACTTATCTCAACAATTTCAGAAGACTTGTGGCCGAAACAGATTGGCCTGAAGCAAAAAGAACCGCTTTGTTCTATCAAGGCCTCCACGAACACATGAAGGACGTCTTAGCTCAGATAGATCCTCAGCCCCGTACATGTTCTGCTTTAATAGACCTTACATTGTGATTAGATTATCGCATGAAGGAAAGAAAAGGAGAGCATAAGAAGAAGGACAAAGCTGTGATGCCTTATGAACAACCTGGTAACAGTGACAAACCGGCTCCGTCTCCCGAGGCCATGGAGATAGGGACGGTGCGAGCCTCCTTAACCACCAGCGAAAGAGAATACAGACGCAAACAAGGATTGTGTCTCTATTGTGGGAAGAAAGGCCATTACGTAAGGGAATGCCCAGTGAAGCCAAAAAGTAACCGGGGACGGGGAGGCCCGAGCGTAGCAGGAGTCTCCGCAAAGGAGTCGGGAAACTACACGGCTTGATGGTGAATGAAGGGAAACCCTCAAGCATACACATCATCCCTTCACTCACCCCGGATTCCGTGGATATGAGAAACCACCTGTTTTTGAACATGTTCATTACCATCAACAAGAAATAACATGAGGTGCATGTAATGATTGATTCGGGAGCTACAGGGTGTTTTATGGATTGTTCTATGGCTCGTCGATTAGGAGTGACTCTCATTCCCAAAGAAAGACCTGAAACAGTCTACGCTGTAGATGGACATGAACTTCAAGCAGGACCGATTACTTATCGTACGAGCGAGTATGAACTGGTATATTATTATTCCCACCATGAACTTTTGATCTTCAACATCATTGAAGCCCCGCAATATGGAATCATCCTAGGCCTCCCCTGGCTACAAATACATGATCCGGATATACGGTGGGCTACCAAATCCATTCAGTTCCTTTCCCCCTATTGTCGAGAACACTGTTTTCCCACGAATAAGGAGCATGCACAAAACTTAGAGCCTATGCAATCAATCACCACAGCAGCGGAAAAAGACGTAACTCTGCCCTCATGTTACGCTGAGTTTGGACCAGTGTTCAGCGACAAAGAGGCTGAGGTGCTTCCACCTCACCGCATGTATGATTGTCGCATTGATCTCATCCCTGGCTCTGAGATCCCCAATGGAAGGATTTACACGCTTACTCTACCCGAAACAGAGACGCTGCGAGAATATCTTGATAAATATTTGGCCTTAGGATATATTCGACCTTCTAGATCACCTGCAGCATCCCCTTTGTTCTTCATACCAAAGGCTAATGGTGAAAAGAGATGTTGCATAGATTATAGAGCATTAAACGCCATCACCGTGAAGAATCAATATCCGCTACCTTTGATCCCGGTGCTGCTGGAACAGGTCCGGGCAGCCCACATCTATACGAAGTTGGACTTGCGTGGGGCCTATCACCTTGTTCGCATAAGACGGGGTGATGAATGGAAAACGGCCTTTAAAACGCGGTACGGATTATATGAGTATTTAGTGATGCCCTTTGGGCTCTGCAATGCCCCGGCCGCATTTCAATTTTTCCTGAACGAGGTCCTTCGTGACTTCCTGGATCATTATGCGGTCGTTTATATAGACGACATTCTCATTTATTCCAACTCAACAGAAGAACACATCACCCATGTAAAATCAGTGCTGCAAGCCCTCCAGAAACATCATCTCTTCTGCAAAATCACCAAATGTGAATTCCACGTCACGACGGTGGAGTTTCTGGGTGTAATGCTTACTCCGTCAGGGCAAGTGATGGCAGAAAGAAAAGTCCAAGCGATTGTGGATTGGCCACGTCCCAACAACGTTAAAGACATCCAGAGCCTGTTGGGGTTTGCAAATTCTACAGGCGATTCATAGCTGGTTTCTCAGGAATGGTGTCACCCCTCACGCAGCTTACGAAGAAAAACATCCCGTTTGTATGGACAGACAAAGCCCAACAAGCATTTGATGAGCTCAAGGCAGCCTTCTCCTCAGCACCGGTGTTAACACACGCCAATCCGGATTTTCCATTCATAGTCGAGGCAGATGCCTCAGAAATAGCCCTGGGGGCAGTGTTGTCTCAAAAGGAAGAATCTACAGGCACCCTGCACCCGATTGCCTACATGTCCAGAAAGCTCAATCCCTCAGAAGTAAACTACACCATCGCCGAAAAGGAGCTACTAGCTATACGGGATGCCTTTATGGAATGGCGACACTGGTTAATGGGGGCTCGTCACCAGATCACGGTTTATACAGATCACCAAAATCTACAGATTTTAAGGGCTGCGAGACACCTTTCCCCCAGGCAATTAGGTGGATGATGTTCTTCGAAGACTTCCGATTTGTGGTTACCTTTAGGCCTGGTACCTACAACAGGAAGGCGGATGCGCTTACCAGGAGAGAGAACCACCTGATACCAGAGGAGAAACCGGTCCAGTCTATCATTGACCCTGCAAACGTCATAGGGGTAACTCATACCGACGACTTCTTGTCTCGAGTCAGGAGGGGAGTGCAAACCTGTGTGTGGCGCACATGGCTCAGACATCATCCGGAATGGAAAACAAAACACGGCATTCCAATGAGGGGAAAACAGGTACTGGTGCCCTCGGAAGTCTTACGCCGCGTTGTGTTCTCTTGGTGCCATGAAGTTCCGTGTGCTGGTCACATGGGTTTTGTCAAGACCTTGGAAAAGATCCAGAGGCAGTTTTGGTGGCCTTCCATCAGACCTGATGTGCTTCGTTGGGTGGCGGAGTGTGTCACATGCAGTCAAATGAAAACGAACAGACAAAGACCTCAAGGAATGTTACTACCTTTGCCCACTCCGGAGAATCCGTGGGAGAGATTCTCAGTCGACTTCATTGTGGGGCTTCCAAAAGACCAAGGCAAAACAGCCATAATCGTGGTAGTGGACTTCTTGACCAAAATGGGCCACTTCATTCCTTGTGCCCAAGTACCCACAGCAGGACAATTAGCTCAGCTACTCCTGGTGAACATTGTAAGACTGCATGGCCTTCCCAGAGACATAGTGTCCGATCGAGGGGCACAATTCACTGCGAGATTTTGGAAAACATGGTGTAAGGCGTTACACATCACTTCGTCTGTGTCCACCAGTTTCCATCCGCAGACGGATGGACAGACGGAGAGACTGAACCAATCCCTAAAACAGTATCTACGATGCTACGTACTAGAAAGCAGCGAGTCATGGGTTGATTGGTTGTGGGTGGCAGAAATAGCCTATAACAGCACTCAACATGCATTCACTCAATACACGCCTTTCTTTTGCTCCTATGGTCACCATCCCAGGTTCACACCTATGCTATTGCCATCTGAAGAGGTAAGGGACAGGTTGTTGAGGGTGCGCACAACTCTTTTGAGCACACGCAAAAACCTTGAGAAGGCCAAAGCCAGGCATAAACTCCAAGCAGACAAGCACCGGAGACCCAATCCAGTGTATAAAAAGGGTGATTTAGTATGGTTGTCCACCAAGCATATTAAATTTAAGAAACACAGTGTGTTTAATCCGAAGTTCATAGGTCCTTACCGGGTGGTGGGTCATGTGAACCCGGTTGCTGTGCGTCTGCGTTTGCCGGTGCAACTTCGCATACATCCTGTGTTCCACGTTTCCCTTTTGAAACCCTCTAGGAGTCCGATTCGTAAGCCCCCGGTGCCTATCTGGGTGAAGCAGGATCAGGAATATGAGGTGAGATGCATCCGGGACTCTAGATGGGTGAAGGGTCGTTTGCAATACCTAATCTCCTGGAAGGGGCTTGGTCCGGAGGAGGATTCTTGGGAGCCAGTGAACGCTGTTAAGGCTCCCCGGCTGGTGGCACGGTTTCACCGTTTGTTTCCTGGAAAACCTGGGGGTGGTGGGGCCCCTTTGTGAAGGGGGGTGTACTGTCAGGTTCCTGGTCGCCGAACGCTCATGGGCCGCCTAAAAAGGAGCAGAAACTACAATTCCCGGCATGCCGCGCTGACGTCGCGTTCCGAACGCGAGCTGCGCACGCATGCCAGGAAATAAATACTGTGTTCAATCGGCGGTGAAACGCCGATAATTCCGTTTGCGGTGGCGTTTTCCGATTCCGTGTTTGGAGGCGGTAAGAGGTGTCTGGCGACTCCGTGTTCTCCATTACCGTGAGTAATCTGCTTGCGTTGGGGTGTGTGGCGTTGGTAGCTTCGATCCCAACAACACACCCACAACCCGGTTTCTTGGTTAATGAGTGGCACTCAGTGCAGTGTTACTCGGAGGCTCAGGAGGCTCAGTGTTTAAGTGTGCGGTTGCAAACTGTTGTGGCTGCACGTTTGTTCTCAGGGAAACGGACCTGAATATTGAGCCAAATTTCGAACTGAGCCTCTCATGGTGTAATATAGTTGTATAATAGTGTTAATACTTGAAAACTTGCAAGGAGGCGATAGGACTCACCAGGAGCCTTTTCTTTGAGCCTCGCCTTCTTTTGCCCTCACGGATTGCTAACTGGCAGAACTTCTTAGGGCGCAAGCGTTGACGACCCATTACAGAGTGAGGATTAACTCTGTGAGCCAAGTGTGAAGTGATTCACTTACTGTGTTTCAAGGAAGTGTTTCTGAGGAGCGCAGTGTTCATTATTATTTGCTTATCTCGTTCTAAACAGGAGACAGGAGGGGTATTGGAAAGGTCAAACAAAGGAACTGTGTGGCTGCCCATTGATAGAAACATACGTATTACATTGGGGTATGTGTAGTGATCTATGTTTTGAGCAACAACCAACATTCTGTACCTGGAGTAGAGGGAGTGAATCGTGTTTGTTTTGTATCCACAGTTGGGCCCAGTTCTTTACACCACAGCAATCTCCTGTCTCCATTGGATTTGGTCTTTGTGTATTTTTCTTTACAGGTACTGACTGGTGACTAGTGGGGGGGAGGAGTTGGGTTGAGAGATTAGATTACATTGTTGTAGTATAGGGAGATAGGGTGCTTTAACGTCTTGTTCTTTATCGTTGCAGATCTCCCTCCCCACTGTCCCCTTCCCTTCCCGTGGCCTGCTGCACTCTCTTAGCAGTTCTGTGTTTACACCAAAGAGCTCTGAGGTCGTTCGGTAGGGCCGGGATTGGACTCTCATCACAGCCCGAGGAAGTTTGGAGCCAAGTCTGACAATAAGAATGATCCGGTTTCATTAATACGGACAGGGGATTATTCATGGGAGAGGTGAAATGTTTGATTACACCTTGGTATTCAAGTTGTGTGAGAATTTCTCTAACCTGTTTTCTGGCATTGTTCTTGATGGGGTAATGTCTTTGAGGCTGTGAGTTTGACCACACTAGTGTTACATAATATGGGGACCCATCATCCCACCTCACATAATGCAGGACCCAGCACAAACGCCCACTCTTTGGAGTACACATGTTTAACCGATCCTGGGGCGAAGTCGTCAAGAGAAGGTAAAATTACTGTATCACCCTTGGGGCAGTCCATGACAAATTTTAGCGGCCAATCCTTTTTAAAATGAGAATGCTATTGCTGAATGACAAGTTCTCCTAATTAAGAACCTTTATTGGGCATTTTATATCCCATTCGATCTGGAGCTCCATTTCATATAAGTAGGCCTGGGCGTAGTACGCATAGTCACGCTACGCAAAGACATTCTCGCACTACGAGAGCTTCGCGTAGCTCTGCAAGCGTGCCTAGTTGCTTGTCGGACCCGTTTGTGATGCGGTTTTCTTGTTCGGGAGCGCATTGTGTGTGTTCGGTGGAGCTGTCTGCTTGCTCGGGGGATCGTAGCTCCTGAACTTACCCTTGCAGTCGGCTATGGGCGCGGCCATCTTGTTTTTACAATTGTCCCACCCGCTCGTGTTGCCTTATTTCCTGTTCCGGGTCGCGTATAACGTGTTTGGGTGTGCATGTCATGTTCGGGAACGCTATCTACTTGTTTGCCATGACAAGTGCGTCTTCGCGAGAAATATTGCGCAAACTTACCCACGTGGTCGCTACAGGCGCGGCTATCTTGTTTTTCACTCTATGCTATGGTTCTGGGCCTAGTTTTCTTTCCACCTTTAATCTTTGCAATCTTTGCTTATTTTCACTGTTTTTCTCACTTTTTTTATTTATCACTAGCTTACCCGTCGCACGTTGCTGCGATCTCAGAAGAAAGGAAATTTAAGGAAACTTGTTATGATAACATTCAATTTACATTGTGTCATTTTTATTGAAACTTATTCATTTTAACCCCTTCGATGCTCATGACGAGCTCAGCTCCTCATGCAGCACACTGGTCGTGTATTGCTCTAGCAGCCAAGGTGTTAATATGGAAAACATTTTAAAGTGTAGTTTTAATTCTGTTTATTTATTTGAGTGCTTGTGGATACGCAGTATTTTTTGTTTTTCCGTCTGGTGCGTACACGAATAAATCAGAAGGTTTTCCGACGCGTGAGCTGGCCACATACAGTTGTCCATGTGAGAAGCACGGATTCTCCAAATCTAGTCCACACACTTGCAGCGATTGTCCTTGTGCTTTGTTGATGGTCATTGCAAAAGCGAGTTGCACCGTAAACTGTAAACGTTCAGTACTGGAAAGATTATGAGGGCCCTGGGGTGCCGGGGGGGGGGGGGCGATATTTAACACATTTTTTTTTTTTGCCAGAAACCTTCGCAGGAGTGTACTTAACAACTTTGAACGCATTTTTTTAATTTTTTTTAATTTTATTTTATTTTTTTGGTTTTTTTTGTTTAGCCAGAAACCTCCGCGGGAATGTACTCAACAACTTCTCAAAGTTTCATGGCGATCGGATGAATGGTGTAGTAATGCATAGAGGACAAACAGACATACTTTCGTTTTTATATATATATATATCTGTCTTTCTGTCGCTAAGTTTATATTTTGTGATTTATTTCTACTTTCACTGTCTTTTTGTTACTTTTCTACTGTTTTATTTTACTTCTTTCTTCAAGCTCCTACTTCTTCCCCCTAAATGTATTTTTTCCTTCTTTTTATTCTGCCTCCACCCCAGAACCATGGCCAAGGGCAGCAGCACCGGCTGCAAGGGCAAGGCGCCTGCACCCAAGAGCTGGCTGCCTTGCGGCAGAATGCACCCTGCAGGGGTGCAGGCCTGACAATTTTTTTGAGAGGCGTAGGTGGCTACCCTGGCTTCCTTCATCCAGCGCCACCTCCCCTTGACCTTGGCAGCAGGCCAGGCTCCGGGTACCTTACCCAGGAGCATCACCGCCGGTGGGCGAAGGTGCGCCGGGCAGTGTTTCGCTGCTCGGGGATCCGGCACACCCACAGCTGGGTGGCCCACCGGTGGTCAGACATCCAGGACGGGGAGCAGGACCTGTTGGACCTGCTAGGTGTCGAGTTTGTGGGGCTTGGTGAGTAGCTAGTGATATATAGTAGTATCAGTATTGTGTATAATTCTTGGACAAATAACACAATTACTGGTGCGCTTAATTACATTGCAGGTCAATTCTGTTTCGAAATCTTCTGTGATTGTATGACACAGGTGCTGCTCGGCACTTCTCTTACTTGTTTGTAACTTTGTGCTAGATTGGGCTGATTAATGATGTTAGAGTTTGCTTTAGAGAACTGAAGTTAGTTACTGCTATTGCTTGAGTCTAGTCCTTCCATTGTTCCTCAGTGAAATAGTGGTGGATGGATAATAGGTTTACTTAATATTAGTTCATATTTTTTTATGGTCTGCCTGACACCTCCTCTGTCACTGAATGCTTCTTACCACAGTCCTCCATGTAACCTTTTTGTAGTTTGTTTAGTGAGTGATAGGCTTAGCAATAGCATTGTCAGTCAGTAGCAGAACAACATACAACGCAACCAACCAACAATTTGGTGTATGCACAAATATATGCTTGTGTCCTCCATCTCATCTATGCATTTTTGCTGCAAAAATAAAATGGAAATGCAGACTTACTGAATAATTGACCCGTCTGGATTAGGTGGTGTAGGTCAGGTGGTACTGGTTTTGTTAGTATTCTGCAATCAGAATGATTATGTAACATTTGATTAGTCTTCTTATAAGTAGACGGTCCGTGAATCCTGCAAGCCAGTAGTCGTTTAGATAGGTCAATTTTATTGCAATTGTTGTTTACTAAAATGTTTGCGCGTTTTTTTTAATGATTTATTTGTATCACAGCATTCAATGTTTCTCTCTTTCTTTATTATTTCTTAAATGATCAGCACCCAGGGGCAAGAAGACCGGGTCCGAGTCAGCGGGACAAAAACCAGAGGAGAGCTCCTCTTCCGAGGATCCTGCTGCTGGCCCCAGTAAGTCCTACAGTGCTTATATTATTAACAATTATATTTCCCTAACTTTTAACGCACCTTATTTTTTACAAACTATTAATTACGCTTCCTAATTCCATTTTTAACAAAATCTTCTTTGATCTTCATTATCTGTTTTCCAAAGTTTGTTTTTCCCTGCCTTTCATTTCCTTCTAACTGCCTCTGCTAGGACTCTCTGTACTACTACTATTAGACTGTCTGTAGTGAAGCTTGCTCTGTTGGCCACTCTTTGGTTAAGGTTTGAATAAAGCTGTGATTGAACAATAGCTGTAGGCACTGGGTCCACTCTTGTCCATTGCGTTGTCCTCTTTAATCTCTAGGCTTTGACAATTCCCACCAACAAAATGCGCAACCAGATGTTTGTATAGTATTTTCTGTTAGGATAGTAGTACATGCTACTACTGTTGTGGGTATTCTGCACAGCCACATACAGAACTTTGCACAAGAAAATAGGATGTTGGTGATGGGAGGTTGGACCTTACTTACACCTCAGTCAGAACTCAGAACCTACAATTCCCTGACTGACCTATTATAACGTCTCATTAGTCATTATGTCCCAAACCCCCACACGAAGAAACCCAATGATTTTATTACACAACCCAGAACATAACACCCTTACGCTCGCTCACTCACTTGTGTAAGTCCACATTACCACACCACATATACCACAGAGTCTATGTGTAAGTTTAAAAGGTTTATTTATTTCAAATAATAACAAGATTTGTAAGTTGTTCTATGAAATTACATCCAGCTCCAACATGCAAAACAAAGAAGATTAAAACACTAAACATTTGTACAACTAGTGCATGATAGAGATCTGTCTAAATTCTGGGAGACCCCTCAATGTTGAACAAATACTGGTTACATGCATCTTTCATAAGATCTGTAAATCTCTGGTTCATAGAAGGGAATCTCCTGCCTATTATGAGAATGGGGCACGTTAGACAGTATAAAACAATTATGCAAGCTTTTTGCAGTCATGCCAAAAAGTGTAACATTATGGCTAAGCAATAGGGACTAACCGAACTCCATAAAAAAGTGGATTGTTTTCCAACCTCTTCACTTTTATGCAACACTCATGTGGCCTCAAATGAATTTGAAATGGTTACATGGCTCAGGTCAACTTTCCAAAGACTAGAGTATGAGTAGAAATGAGATGACCCTAGGGACCATATAATAATACTACTAATGTCTGTCTACTGACTCTACTGTAGAACGCAATTTGGACTAGTGATGATTTATGTTGTACTTTAACCCCTTGGCCTCGGGGGTAATTCCCCCACTGTGCTGGGGGCGGGGGTGCTCGCACAGTGCCCCAGTGCTCATGATGAGCTCAGCTTGTCATGAGCCACGGTGGCCGTGTGCTCATGACGAGCTGAGCTCGTCACGGCCAATCAATCAATCAATCAATCAGTGACATTTATAGAGCGCACTACATACCCGTAGGGTCTCAAGGCGCTGGGGGAGGGGGGGTGCCGCTACTGCTCGAACAGCCAGGTCTTCAGCTTCTTCCTGAAGGAGAGGTGGTCTTGGGTCAGGCGCAGGTCGGTCGGGAGGGAGTTCCAGGTCTTGGCGGCCAGGTAGGAGAAGGACCTTCCTCCTGTAGTCGCTCTTCGGATGCGGGGGACGGCGGCGAGGGCGTGGTTGGCTGATCGGAGGTGGCGTTTGGGAGCGTAGAAGTTGATTCGGCTGTTGAGGTAGCTCGGGCCTTGGTCGTGTAGGGCTTTGTGTGCGTGGGTGAGGAGGCGGAAGGTGATTCTTTTGTTGACGGGGAGCCAGTGAAGGTCTCTCAGATGTCCGGAGATGTGGCTGGTTCGTGGGATGTCGAGGATGAGTCTGGCAGAGGCGTTCTGGATCCGCTGGAGTCTCTTCTGGAGCTTGGCGGTGGTACCGGCATAGAGGGCGTTGCCGTAGTCCAGTCGGCTAGTGACGAGGGCCTGGGTGACGGTCTTCCTGGTCTCGGTGGGGATCCACCAGAAGATCTTCCGTAGCATGCGTAGGATGTTGAAGCACGCCGAGGAGACGTTGTTGACTTGCCTGGTCATGGAGAGGGAGGAGTCCAGGATGAAGCCCAGGTTGCGTGCATGGTCTGTTGGTTTGGGTGCGGTGCCCAGGGCGGGAGGCCACCAGGAGCCGTCCCAGGCGGAGGGTGAAGAGCCCAGGATGAGGACCTCCGTCTTGTCAGAGTTCAGTTTCAGGCGGCTGGTCGTCATCCACTCGGCTACCTCTTTCATCCCTTCGTGCAGGTTGGCTCTGGCGGCGGCGGGGTCGTTGGTCAGGGAGAGGATCAGCTGGGTGTCGTCGGCGTAGGAGATTATGCTGAGGTTGTGTTGGTGTGTGATGGCCGCGAGGGGGCTCATGTAGACGTTGAAGAGGGTGGGGCTCAGCGAGGATCCTTGAGGGACGCCGCAGATGACTTCGGAGGCCTCTGACTTGTACGGTGGAAGGCGGACTCTCTGTGTTCTTCCGTCGAGGAAGGAGATGATCCATTCCAGCGCCTTGTCCTGGATTCCGACGTTGCTGAGTCGCTGTACTAGGGTGCGGTGGCAGACAGTGTCGAATGCCGCGGAGAGGTCTAGGAGGATGAGGGCCGCTGTTTCTCCGTTGTCCATCAGGGCTCGGATGTCATCGGTGGCGGCGATGAGGGCGGTCTCGGTGCTGTGATTGGCTCGGAAGCCGGACTGTGAGGGGTCGAGGGATCCGTTCGTCTCGAGGAAGGCGGCCATCTGCTTGTTGACGGTCTTCTCGGTGACTTTGGCTGGAAACGGGAGGAGCGAGATGGGGCGGTAATTCTTGAGTTCGGTGGGGTCCGCTGTGGGTTTCTTGAGTAGAGCGCTGAGTTCGGCGTGCTTCCAGCTCTCAGGGAAGGTGGCGGTGTCGAAGGATGTGTTGATGATGTCTCGCAGGTGGGGTGCGATGACAGCGTCGGCCTTGTTGAAGACGTGGTGAGGGCAGGGGTCGGTCGGTGATCCGGAGTGGATGGAGTTCATCGTGCGGATGGTGTCTTCGGTGCTGATCGGGGTCCAGGCGTGGAGGGTGGTGGTGGGGGGTGGTTGTTCGGTCTTGGTGTGCGTTGGTTGGTTGTTGAAGCTGTTGTGTATGTCTGCGATCTTGTTGTGGAAGTATGAAGCGAGGGAGTTGCAGAGGTCTTGCGATGGGGTGACGTCGTTGTTTCCTGCGCTGGGGTTGGATAGCTCTTTCACGATGTTGAAGAGTTCCTTGCAGTTGTGTGCGTTGTTGTCCAGCCGGTCCTTGAATGCAGTTTTCTTGGCGGCGCGGATCAGCTGGTGGTGCTTCCGGGTGGCCAGCTTGAAGGTGGTCCTGTTGTCCGGTGTAGGTTCCCTTCTCCAGACTTTCTCGAGGGCTCGGCAGTTCTTCTTGGAGCTCTTGAGTTCGTTGGTGAACCACGGGGCTTTCTTGCTGCCGGGTCTGCTGGGCGGGGTCCTCAGCGGGGCGAGCTCGTCCACGCAGATGCTGATCCACTTCGTGAGGTTGTCGGCAGCCTGGCTGGGGTTCGCTGAGCTGGCAGGAGGGTGCTGGCTCAGAGAGGTGGCGAGCTGGTCTGCTGTGATCTTGTTCCAGCTTCTGCGGGCGGCCTGTTGCTGGTGGTGGTGGGTCGTTGTTCTCTTGAAGGTGAAGTGGACGCAGCTGTGGTCCGTCCATTGAAGCTCTGTGGCGTGGCTGAAGTCGATGTCTGTGCTGGAAGAGAAGACTGCGTCAAGTGTGTGTCCGGCGAGGTGGGTGGGGGTGGACACCAGATGCTTGACTCCAAGATTGGCGAGGTTGTCGAGCAGGGAGCTGGTGTTGCGGTCGTTGTTGTTCTCCAGGTGGAAGTTGAGGTCCCCCAGGAGGATGTAGTCAGCGGAGGGGAGGGCATGCGGGCTGACGAAGTCGGCGATGTCCTCGCTGAATTGTGTGCGTGGTCCCGGGGGTCGGTAGATCAGGGTGCCTCTGAGGGTGGTGTTCGGGTCGGTGTGGATCTGGAAGTGCAGGTGTTCGGCGGTGGTCAGGGTGTTGTCGGTGCTGGTCATGAGACGGATGGTGTTCCTGTGGATGATGGCGATGCCTCCTCCCATCTGGTTGGCGTTGCGGTCCCTCCGGACGATCTTGTAGCCCTCTGGGATAGCGATGGCGATGTCGGGAGCTGAAGAGGCGTTCATCCAGGTCTCCGTGAGGAAGGCGACGTCAGGGGCTGTGGCGTCTAGGAGGTTCCAGAGTTCGATGGCGTGTCTGTGGACGGAGCGGGTGTTGAGCAGGATGCACTTGAGGTGGGTGCTGCTGGTGTTCGACTTGGCGGGTGCTGGTGCGAGGCAGGTCCGGGTGCAGGTGAATTTGCAGGCGTGGCAGCTGAAGGGTCCGTGGGTGCGTCGTGGTGAGGCTTGGTGGCATTCTGGGAGTCGGCCGGTGTTGAGTGCGATGAGGGTGGCGGCGGAGTACGTCAGGCGGGTAGGTCGGGGTCTTCGTGGGCCAGGGGTCCTGGCGCTGGGCGCGATCCGGTCACGGACGGGCGCAGACAGGCTTACCTTTGGTGCGCCTTCGGCGCACAATCGGCGCACAATCGGCGCACCCGCTGCGCGTGACCGCTGCGCGTTCGCACGGTCTCCATATAAGGCGAAGTGCGTGGGTGGGCGGAGCAGCTGGGAGGCGGGAGCGGGGAGGGTACAGAAGAGAAAAAGGGGCGGGGTAATCGGCGGTGGCGGGAAGCGGGGAGGGAGAGCGGAGGGCGGCGAGGTAGGCGGGCAAACAGGAAGGAAAACGTTAACACACAAAAATACTAAGAAACAAGCACAAATGGAAAACAAAACAAGAGCAAAAACACTCAAAAAGTGAAGGAAGCCGGCAGGCGAGCACGGACCACGCCGCTCGGAGGAGGGGGCGTGGTCAGCGGCAGCGAGGCAGGCAGCGAGGCAGTATAGGCAGGGCAAGGGGCACACACAGCAGCTGGTGGCCGTGCGGCGCGGGGGTGTCCCACAAGTGGGTCACACTCACCTGCGTCGCACGGTCTCCATATAAGGCCAAGTGCGCGGGTGGGCGGAGCAGCTGGGAGGCGGGAGCGGGGAGGGTACAGAAGAGAAAAAGGGGTGGGGTAATCGGCGGTGGCGGGAAGCGGGGAGGGAGAGCGGAGGGCGGCGAGGTAGGCGGGCAAACAGGAAGGAAAACGTTAACACACAAAAATACTAAGAAACAAGCACAAATGGAAAACAAAACAAGAGCAAAAACACTCAAAAAGCGAAGGCAGCCGGCAGGCGAGCACGGACCACGCCGCTCGGAGGAGGGGGCGTGGTCAGCGGCAGCGAGGCAGTATAGGCAGGGCAAGGGGCACACACAGCAGCTGGTGGCCGTGCGGCACGGGGGTGTCCCCGTTACGGCCATACCCGTTTCTTTGGAACGCTCAGCACAGCGGGGGAATTAGCCCCACGTGCGAGCGTTGGAGCCGTTATGTCGAGCTCAGCACTTCATGAGCACAAGGCAACTGTGGCTCATGACGAGCTGAGATCGTCAGGAGCATGCAAGGGGTTAACTGTTCTTTCTATCTTCCTTTCCTGGTGAAAACGAGTAAAATAGGGGGAGGTGTACAGGCATCTAAAAAGGTGTACTTTTCTTTATAGGTGCACTTCCAGTACCAACCACCAGTGCCAGCAGGGCCAGCGGTGATGCCAATGCTGCCATTCAGGAGGAGGCAGGAGATGCGGCACCTCAGGAGCACCAGTGGGGGAAGAAACAGCAGCGGTGGGGGGTGGTACGTTTTATTCATTACTTATTGGCAATACTAGCTGGAAGGGGAACACTTCACTCACTGTACTGTGAGACTTATTAAGTATGAACTTGAAGTTGTACTGAACAATATACAACAGTTGAAGAAGACACCCTTTACTTAGCATTACCAATGCATTAGCGATAGCATTACCAGCATGAGTTGACTTAACAAAGGCCTCTTCTATCAGACTCCAACTCAGCTTTGAAAGTTATGGAGACGACTAAAAGTCAGATCAGATGACCTTGATGGATGTGTTGAATAAAAAAGGAAAGAACTAGGGTGGAATGAGGAAGGACGAAAGAGATATAATACGACTAACAGAGAAGGATACTTTGGAAGCAGGATGCAGGTGGCTGATAGGAATCAGATGCATGGGTTTTTGAAGGATGGGTGGAAGGTGAAAGAAGATGCCTGCCTTGGTGGGCGACACAAAATGGGTGGATGGTGGATAGCAAGAATCATCAGCGTGTTTGTGTCAAACCCAAAGCCAAGGCAAGGAAGGAAGGAGTGGACGCATGGGTGGTTGTTGGTGAAAGTGAAACCAGCTAAGGTTTATTAAGCGATACATATAACAAACGAATGATACACCTTTACTTTTAATGGATGGATGCCCCCTGGATGTATTCATCATAGGTGGAGACTGTCACTGGATGCAGACGA
This sequence comes from Lissotriton vulgaris, assembly GCF_964263255.1. NCBI lineage: Eukaryota > Metazoa > Chordata > Amphibia > Caudata > Salamandridae > Lissotriton > Lissotriton vulgaris. The sequence goes on from NC_141695.1 coordinate 957,219,334, forward strand.
GTCTTATTTTGAAGAGAATGTAAAAGAAACTGCGCCAGAGTAGCAAAGCATTGGGTCAACATATATTATATAAAAGTAGGATTTCATTTCAGAATACAGTTGATGACTCAGTAGTTTGCAAGCACATCATATAATATGTATATTATCAAGTGCCTTCCTCTGACTCCAAGGACCACTTCCTACCAATGTTAACTTTTTTCGATTGTGTCAGATTATTTTCTATTTTGTATTTAGTATTTGTAGAGCGCTGCTATCGCTCCGGAATGCTAGAATGGTATGATCTCCTTTGCAGGATGTAGACAGTTTTAGCTGTATGATCATACATTTTTCGCCTTTTTTCGTTCGCTTTGCTTGCATAATAAGTGTTTTTCGTCCAGCGCTTGTGAAAACCAAGGTGCATTATGCTTTCCTCTCTTCTCTTTCCCAGACGAACGTTTAGGAGGGGCCCGTTCTTTAATCACTTGGTGCATCCAGGTGTGGAAAAGTTTAGAGTCATGGGTAATGTCTCCAGTCATGCTGGGGGTTTGTGACTGGTGAATGGGATTACACTTCATTCAGCTTAGCCAGCCTGCAGAGGGTGGCCTATCTGTTGGTTACACAATCAATGAACAAAGTACCTTATACATTAGCGGTCGGTGGTGGGAGTGCTGGCGGGTGTTGATGAGGTGAGTAGGAGGGCCAGGATGGGGGGGTGGTAAACTATGGATTCTGAATGCAGTGCGCACAACAAAATGTGTTTTATTTATTTATATGTTTACTTACCAGTAATTGTCCGCAGTCCATAGTTTGCTCCCCCTCACCCTGCCCCTCCCCACATCACCATTCGTCAGCACTCCCACCTTCATTGGATCAGAAGCATATTATTTTATTATTAATCTGCCTTTATGTAATCGCCAGGGCACAGTGAAAGTGAAATTGTGCAATTACCCTTCATGTAACAGAGAGAGTATGGCCAGTGCCACCCATAATCCAAAAATATACGAGCTTCACCACCTGCAGCTTAGTAAATAAAGAAACAGGTGTCTGTGTATTGAATCGTATGTTGGTCTTGGACACAAGCTTAGCTGACTGTGCTGGCTTGCCGGATACAGCCTAGAACAATGTTATGTAATTTACCTAAACTAGAGATAAGAAAAAGACTGGTATTCTTCTGTGTACTGGAGTACATCCATAGTACTAGGGCAAGTATAATGCCGGAAAAAAACTCCAACAAATGTTAGAGGCCAGGGAAGCCGGAGGACAGATACTTACCACAAATGTTATGTACTGCGCTTGCTAGTGCTACTGTGCCACTATGTGTTGAATTAATTTTGTGTTACTGTTTTGCTAAGAGTTTTGGTTACAATTCTGTTTCTTTCTTTATAGATCCTCCTTCCCAAAAACCAACATGGAAGGAGTTGGCAGCCAGGGCCCGGCAACTGAAACTGCAGGCCATCTGTGAGGAATACCCCCGTCTGGTGGCTCAGGCAGAGGAGGACGAGAAGCCGGTGGTGGCAGCAGCTGCTGCCTTTTCCAATGCCCAGGGCCCCAGCAAAGCCCCGCCTGCAGGAGTATGGCACCGCGGTCAGGCAGCCACCCACCGCCACCATTTTTCAATATCTGCTGCCTCCCCACATTAATGCAAATGTAAGTGCCGTGTATTTCGCCAGCAACTTCTCCTCCGGATGGCACAGCTAGAGGACCAGTTAGAAGAGCGTGCAAAAAACCTCGTGGACTAACACCTGAAAGCCCTCCGATTGTAGATGGACCCTGTTAATTTGCCCCTTTTTAGTACTTTTGTTGGTGGGTGGGAATTGGTTGTTGGAGTTTCCTATTTTTTAGACATTGGTTGGGGTTAGGGAGAGGGGTGGGTGAGGTGTGGGATAGTCTATGTTTGTTATGAAAATAAATGTTATTTATTTATACTTAGACATACAATGTTAATGTTTTATGGAGTGGTTACTGTTTCATGAATTTATGCACGTCACAAGGTTTACTTGCAGATGCAGGGCAGCAGCCAGTGCTTGATTTAAATAATCTGCCAATTTTGTAACATGCAAACAGATAGATGCAGTACCCCTCACTGAGTTATATTTGTCTTACTACTACTACCAGTTGCTCCTCCTAGTCCATTATACCTCCCATCAAACTTATCTTACCTGTGATTGATGAGGATTAGGTTCGACACAGCAATGGCTGCATGGTTTCCCAAGAAAATGGAGAAGATGCCATGGTTGTGGTGGTAGTAGTAGACACTGGCACTAGCATTTGCAAACAAAATAAAAGAGATAGTCACTTGCCTGAGAGAGACTGTGGGAGTAGTAGAAAATACAGTACATAAGAAGACTGCCAAACAAACAATATTGCAACTGCTAAACTAAAAGAAAATATTGGTGGCGGGGACAGCCTAGTACAAGGTGGCTAAGAAGTTAAACTGTAGTTGTGTCGAAGGAGTGACTTAATACAATCCTAATTCGTAAACTTTAATGCTGTAAATCTAATCAATGCCTGCAATTAATCATGATGTATTCGGTGGGTCCATTTGGAAAATTAACTGGCTTGTACATAGACTGAGCATGGGTGGGCAAGCAGAAGAAGATCATCGCCCTACCTCATTGACTTTTAATTAGTGTTGCTTCCACCACATCTGCCCCAGCAAGCGTGTGATCAATTGTTGGTGTAGATTTAATGTAGTCACATCACACCTCACTATAAAATACCACAGCCCGGGGGAAGAGGGTTAGGGTTTGATGAATGGATGGGAAGGAGGGTTTGGGGTAAGGTTTGACAAAGGAAAAGTATGCATGGAGACAACAAAAGCAAAACAATATTTGAAGACGGCGACGATCCACTATCCAATAAATCTATAAAGGGAGAAAAAGGAAATGCATGCATGGTGAAGATAACTTGATGGTTAATGAATAGTACTTAACTACTACTACACAATTAGACAGTACAGGGAAGTAGTATTATATGATTGTGTTTACCTTTTATGCCACTTCCTGAAATGCTGCTATTCCATCAATCATCTCAGATCCAGCTGACTGACTGCGTGCAAAGATAGTATGGTCATCATCATCATCATGGTGTGGCACGTGTACGTGTTGTTCAACAGACCCACACCAACTCAGTCTGTAGTGAGTGACTCTGATTAAGTAAGTCCAGACTGCACCTGCAGTAGTAGGAGTACAAATGGTTATTATTAAACAACATGGAAACATTGACTATCACTTGAGTCACTTTTACTTTGTTATTATTTTAACTACTAGTATAGTTTGACTTCATGCACATTTGCTCAAAGTCAGCAAGCATTCAATGCAATGCATGGCATCATTCATTAATCATATACCTGTCTTGCTCTTCTCTTTGGCTGTCAGATCAGAGATGCTGAGCCTTCTGAAAGTGATGACGAGTTTACTTTAGTTTTGGATGCCTGCTCAAGTTCTGACAGTGAAGAGTTGTGTATGCCTGCCAACAGAGGTAGTAGCCTTAAGACAGTGATGAGTTTCGGATTGGAAACAAAACAGAAGATGACTATAGTCATGTATGTTTAACTTGTTATGGAGGGACTGTTAGAGGCTACAATATTGTCTTCTCCATCTCCATCCAATATCTGGCAAGATGGAAATGTATTTAGAGCGAGTCAGGAAGATGGAGTAGGACTCTGAGGAGTGGAGTGGACAGTTAAATGCACAGACGTGCAACTCCAATAGGTAAATAAAAATAGAAGACGATGGGGATGTATTTGTTTTGGTTAGATGTGAACCAGAAAGACAGATATACACACAAATAAAGGAAGGGAGAAAGTAACAATTTAAAAGCCTAGTTGTCAGGGAAGAGGAGCTCATCCTCAAACTCTGGTGGTTTGGTCAAAAGTAGGTCATGTAACCCACTACTTATGTTTTTGGAGTCGCTCTCCTCTTCCTGCTCAGATTCACGTATTTTGTAGTCCGGTGGTATGAAGTGCTGATTCATTTTATCATGGTTAACCTCTCCACGCTTTTGGGTAGGAGATTGGTCCTTTTCACAGTTACAATGGAAACAACAGCACTGAAAACACGCTCAGAAGAGACACTTGTGACAGGACAAGCCAGATACTTTACCGCCAGCCTGCTGAGCACTGGCCATTGGCTTCTTTTCCCATACCAATACGCCACTGGGCTTTGCTCCATGAAGACCTCTGTTGTCTCATCCAGATAGGCCTAGACCACCTGCTCAATGTTCAGGGGTGCTCTGATTTGCTTGGCCTCTCAGCATCAGCAACAGACTTACCCATCCCTTTCTGTAGAAAGAAAGCAGCTATTTTTTTTGCTGTGTCGGATGAATCAGATCCTGTTGGTGCTGTTGTTGATGTTATTGGTAGTGTTGGTGACTGCTGGGAAGCAAACACACTGCTCTCATGCTCTGAAGAAGAACTTGTCTCTGGATGCCCTGTACTTGCACTGTCCTGGGCACCTCTAATTGGGAGCCTTTCATTTTCTAAATCATTGGCTTCCTCAGCTATTAAAGTTTTGTATTTGGCAACATCCCCTTCTGAAAAAGGAATTACTGGATTACTGTTCTGTAATAATATGTACCTTGGATCCAAAATTGTGGCAGTAATGTAATGTTGATGTGAGACAATCTTATTTTGAATCCTGGTATTGTTAGATGAGCGGACAGCTAAGGCGTTTGTCAAATAACATGTGTCTACTTTGTCTTCCACACCATTGTATGTTTCAGACACCACCTTCAGCTGTTGCTCTAGCATGTACAACAATGGGATAGCTTGGCCCATAGTACAGACCTCCCTGCTGACTGCACGAGTGAAGACCTCAAAAGGAAGTAGCATCTCTGTCAGGCATTTAATGAGGTCCCATTGCCACATCTCCACGGTCATGGCTTTCACAGTAGGATCCCCTAATCTTCTAGTCATGACATAAGCATTAAGTGGCATGTACTGCTCAAACAGACAATCAAGCATGTAATAAGTTGAGTTCCAATGTGTTGGCACCTCCTGGATGAGTGCTTTGACTGGCATTTTATGCTCATGTTGAATGACCCTTAGCTGCTTCCGGGCTTTAAAAGAATGGTTGAAATGTGTGCATATTCTTCTGCAGGTTGTCAGTAAATTGCTGACTTTGCTTTAATTTTTCAGAAAGTCTTGAACAACAATGTTAATGCAGTGTGCCAAACACGGGACCCTGAAATAGTCACCATCTTTCATGGCCTTAACTACATTACTGCCATTGTCCGTGGCAACAAAACCAATGTTAAATCCTCTTGGTCGCAGCCATGCAAAGAACTTGCTGTTAAACTCAGCTAAAATATTTGCAGCAGTATGAGATTTCTCCATTGAAAACATGGCTACAGTTGCTTGTCTGCGAGTCTCATTAAAAATCTCAACAGTGTCAACGCCTGCAGATAGCTTTTCTCTAGCACCTGAAAAAGAGATCCAGTGTGAAGTGATGCACATGTAATCAGTGGCTTGGCAACTGGTCCACATGTCTGTTGTCAGGTGGATACTATGAACAGCACTCTGATGTAAGGCTTTTCCAAGCAATTCCAGCACGTCGTGAAGTAGTGCTGGAACAGAAACTCTAGCAAAATAGTAGCTGCTGGGAACCTTCCACTTTGGGCAGATGGTTGTCGCAAATTCCAGAAAACTCACCCCTTCAACAAAAGTAAAAGGGAGAAGGTCCAGTGCTAACATTTTAGCCAGCTTAGCATTGTACAAATGTGCTATTGGGTGGTTGCGTTCGAACATTCCCTCTTGCCTAGTAAACATGCTAAGAATGGTACGCTGCGTGGTATTTCTTTCTGTTCGACTCGGCACAACACTTTGCATCGCAGTACTCCTTGGTGTCTCCGTCTGACTCTTAGTCTTGTGCCACTGAGATGTTGCTGATGCAGAGGATGTGGGCTGTACCACTGCAGTGCTGGGGACAGGGCTACTTTGTGTACCACTACCAGATAGAATGACTTCTTCTTCTTCTTCTTCTTCTTCATGTTCGACCGTGAGTGGACCTTGTACTAGTTTATCCCCACAACATCAATGGTTCCTGTTTTTATGCTACAAAGATGGTCCTCCCACTTGAATATGTGGTGTTTTTTCAAAGGGGTCATTTGGCCTCCGTTCCCATAGTTTGTACAAAGCTTACCACGACTAAAAGAGGAATGAAAACTGGAGCATATAGCAATGTTCTCCTCATTTACACTAACAGTAAAGAAGTCCCACACTGGGAGCTTAACTTTTGTCCCCTGCTAGAGCTGCCACTTCCAATGCCAGATGAAATGGAGGGTGTGTGTTGAATTGTACTATGTGGCTGTGCAGTAGTACCACTACCTACTTCTGCTGAGGTGGTGCTTGTGCTGGATGTAGGACGCTGCCGGCCCTATGCTAATGTATATATGGAAGCTGGAGGAAGTGTTGGTGTTGCCTGTGTTGGAGGTGTGCATGCTACATCCCTAATAGTTGCAGCCATTCTGGATAGGGTAAAAATGTTGGTCTCCATGTCCTCGGGCCGGGAGTGATGCTTGTGATGACCGGGTTCAGACCCATCATCATCATTATCCTGCTGTTCTACATCAACCTCCATAAGTGTAAGGCTTTCTGGAAACGTACTTTTCCCGAACCTGGTCTTGGGATGTGTCTCCCTCTCATGTTCGGGTTGTTGTGGCTCCCAAGTGAGATCTAGATCATCAGAAGGGATGCTAGGCAAAGAACTCAATGGACTAACCCTCCTTTTCCTTGGTGGGGATTTGGAAGACAATAGATCTCCTGCATGAGTGGCTTCCTCTTCTTCTTTCTCTGCATGAGGCTCAATTTACTGAACTGCCCCTACTTCAGGAGGAACAACAACTACTATTGCAGGCAGTGATTGCGGTTGTTGTTGTTGTTCCCCACTTATCTGCTGTGTTCCCTCATGCATTGATTGTGTACTACTTTGAGATAGGTCACGGCTTTCTACCATTAGGTTGGCTGCCTCTTTCACACTCATCTGCTTGGGCCTGGGTTGGTGAGTTGGGCCCACTGATGCGGAGGTGCTGCCACCAGCGTGCTCCCTGGACACCGCTGCTGCATGCATACATTTTGGTTTCCCAAAAAAGGTTTTGGGGTGAACACCAGACTTAAGTGTCACTTCCTTCTTCTATTCTTCCTTCTTCTTCTCAGCAACTTTCTTGGTCTTGGAGGACCTGTACCAGCTTTCTTTGGGCCCATCTTCTTCAGATGTCAGCAGTACTCAGTTGCACAAGTTGCAGAGATGTCTGGTCAGGTCACACAACACGTCACGTACAACAGAGGGACGTCTGTCTGGCAGTACTTGATTAATGAGGAGGGGTGCGTAACCCAATATACCCTTGCGGGCTCGGGCAAACAGTATGTATAGATAAAGATACCAGCAAGGGTTTTATTTTTAATCAAATGATTGCAGCGACAGAGGTCTATATTACTAAGACTCTTAGACTGAAAATATCAGTTGCTGACGTTGTTTTATCTCACCTTGTTATTAGTGAGAGAACCAAAAGAGCTACCACACTAGCTCTAAGGAGACAAGGAAATTCAAAAATAAGAAGCAACACAAGAGTTCATATTTCAAAAAAGACTTATTATTTATATTCTTGAATAAAAGTTATGAATTGTACGGGTTCAAGATCAACTGAATTGATACCAGATCTTTGGTATAATGGAAAAAAGCATTCATTCCATTAATACAAAAGATAAAAATCCAGTCCGTGTGATTAATAACTGTGACTTCTTGTTAAGATAAACAGTAAATCAGATGCAATAAATGTCATTCAATGCAGACATGGACTGGTATATCGACGTTTCAGTGTTTTTCTGTGTTTATCTCAAGACCATCATCAGGACGGAAGTTTTGTAAGGTATAGTTGACCCCTAGAAGATGACATAACATAACATTAACATGCTATTTCCTTATGTGTTGCTGCCATAGCAAAAACATTTTATCAGCTATTTGACCATCACATTTTATACAAGTTCCAAGTCAAATGGACATGTTGTCTCTAAAGTTGTGGTTAAAAACATATCTTAATGTCGGTGTGGCGACAAAAATAACACTACTTAACTAACATTATTGGTTTCTGTATGATCAGAAAAGCTCAATTGTTTAAACTAAATGTTCTACTTACTTGTAGGAACGAATACACAGTGTGACCCACTCTATGGAATAGATCAATTGTAGTTGTTGGTATCACACTATCGAAAGGAACAATGTAAATTAATTTGAAATCATGGACTAAATAATAGTCACTAACCTAATTTCTAGAACCACAGTTCATTGTAAAAGCAAATTATTTACCTTAGAGATCACAAATATCTCTCATTAGCGGCGTTATATCAGGAGTACAAGGCCGGGTTATATTTCTTACAACGAAATCGGCGTTCAACTGTAAAAATGAATGAACAACTAGGATTTAATGGAAATATTCAGTGTGCATTGTGATTTACGTATTGGTTTCTTACTAAAATTTATCCAGTAGTTATAATACAGTGGTTTTTATATATTAATAGGAGAATTGGAGATATGTCAACCGACCAATATGGAACGTCAACATCTTACGGTCGCTTATGACGTGCGAATACTGCGTTATGTCATGTAATTGAACTATTACATTTTCGTTCAATATGTTTTCAAAAAACTGGGTGGGTACGTGATCTAGTCAATGCACCACAACTTCGTATGGTTATCAATTGCGTGATGACACTTCATCGCTGAAAATTATTCAATAATTTCTATATATTGATGGAATTGGAAACATGTCGACCAACCAATTTGAAAAGCCAAATATCGTGCGGTCGCTTATAGCGTGAAAACAATGCATTCTATCGTGTAACTGGACTATTGCATTATCGTTTATTTTAAGAAAACTCGTTTTTTCTTCATTGAATGAGTTTTCGGAAGCCAAGGCGGATGCGTAATCTAGTATCTGTACCAAGGCTTCTTACAATTACCCATTACATGAAGATGCTACATTGTAACGTATAGTTATAGTGAAGTAACATCAGTTCCTGTTTTACATTCAAAAATTGGTACAACATCTAGCCCATCCACTACGATCCGACTCGACAATTCGTATTTACAAAAAATGAGGGTTATGTGGTTAAGTGTAAACAATCATTGCTTTACTGGAGTGGAAAAGCAATCCCTACATAACTCAGTGGCTGGAACTTAGGGAGCACAATTAACCACCATTGAAGAAGACTGCAATAACATCACGTTTTACAGAAGCAGGCACGTCGTACTTACTTCTAAAGATTAAATTAAACCGTCATCGAACAGAACAAGAAACGCTGCCACTGTAGTCTCTGATCAGAGGTTAACAACTGACTGTGCCGGTGGCGCCGTATTTATACTTCACTTCTGCGTTGTGAATGGTGGTTGCTTGGGTAATTAGTTTATCGATTGCTATGTGGCAAAAAAGACAGCGGCCATCTTAAAACGGGTATTGGTACAAGTGATTTACTATGGGTTAGGGCAGGCCACGGTGCTTTCGAAGTCAACTTGGTGTCAACTACGAAGGATGTTATTGCTTGTTCACTTGCAATTTAATGTAAAAAAAATTTAAGACAACATTTTAGAAAATATTTTAAAAAATTGAAAACATTGAAAAAATTAAAACATGGTTGTGATTTAATCTCAATACACTCGTGCAAGTCACGGCATGCTAGCATATACTAATAAAGTTATTTTGGACATGCGAAGATGCCATTTTGAAGCGTCTTATTCTTGAAAGTGAAAAAGCGGATATATGTATATCGTTTTTTAAGGAAACTCAGCAATTTTAGAGAGATATTTCTGTTACTCACAGGAAGTTTTTAGGACTAAAACCTAATCGATAACAAAAACAAAAACTGTACATGTAAATATGATAATACATTATCCCACAGATGAAAGTAGTAATATATGTACATATGATCAGAACAGGACTATCGCCTTTAAAGCGTGTACAATCTAACTGTATGATTCATAAAACTATCGCTTTTTATGCGTGTATAGGCTGACTAGGTGAATATATCCAAGATATGTCTTGCTTACAAGTATAGAAACAAAGTTTCAATGAATAATCAAATCTTTTATCAAACATGTCTCAATGGAGGTAATGCTGTCGCATAAAGATGCGCGCACACTCTTTTCAACATTATTAGGTAAATCATATATGCAAACAAGCAAAGTTCATAGTTACATCTTTGGAAAGAGGGGAAGATCTCATGTATTTGTGATTTACAACCACCTAGTGACATTGTGGATCTAAGTCAAACAGGCAAATGTGTGCCATTCTGTGGAAGAGTTCAGGCCTTTTTTTATACTATTTGTAGATTCAATCCATTGATTTTCTTTCAAAGTCTGAAGCTTGTCTATGTTTTATTGTCTGATGGTGGGTTTTACTACCTCTATGACCCACCATTTCATTTCTCTCTCAGTCGTCCCGACAGTCTTTTTTAGCACAGGACAGGAGAGGGACAGGACGTCCTCGGAAAACCAGAGGAGCGAAAAGAGGATGGTTCCGAAATCAGTACACCCCGGGCCAACGTCAGACCCGCAATCAATATTACGAATTGTAGGAGATAATAATACCATTCCGATCTTGAACCTTTCCAATCATATTCTGACGCAACCAGAGATAGCAGTTCTTTCATCTGGACTCTCGTTTGTACCTACAAATAGGAATAGCCAGTTCCAGACAAAACTTGAATTGTATACATTTTTCAGAATCATCAGACTTAAAAATTCTAACCAAGAACGGAACGTTACAGGTCTGCATCCACCATCTACCTTCTTCCCATTAAACAATATGGTTGCTAAGGAAATAGTAATATTTGAAAATGCAGCCTTGATAGAAAGAGAAAACATTTTTAAACAATTGCCCTTTGTCAGAAACAACCAAAGCACAGAAGAACAACTTGCTTTGAGGAACCTTGAGTTCCTATCAGATACCCTTATAAAACCCGCTGATAAGGGAGGCGGAATTGTTCTCTAGGACAAAGCAGCAGAAAGAAATGAGATTTTAAAACAGCTCTCAGTAACAGACAATTACAAACAACTTCCCAGCAATCCCACCTCAAGACTGGAACGTGAGATATCATGTCTCAGTCAGACAGGTCTTAAGGGCGGTTGGCTTAGTGCAAAGGAAGCACTCTCCCTGGTTAACAAGGGTGTGTTACCGTTACAACGGAACTTTTACAACGTAATGCTGTTACAACGCAGCTATTACATCGCAAATACCATTACAATGCATGCCATTACAACGCATGGCATTACATAGCAGATGGTATTACAACGCATACCATTACATCGTAAGTATTGGTAAGTATTTAATTTTTTTTTTTAATTTTATTTAATATGTTATTATTGATTTAATTATTATTAATTATAAAAAAATATTTATTTCGTTTTTAAATATTATAAATTAAATATATTAATTTAAGTATTTTTTAAAATAAGTATGAGTATAGGAGTATATGTTTTGGGGTACTGATGTATATGTTTTGGGGTGTTTGGGTATTTTTAGGTTTTAGGGCAGTGTTTGGGTTTTGGGGTACAGGGGTGTTTTTAGGTTTTAGGGCAGGGTTTGGGTTTTGGGGTACAGGGGTGTTTTTAGGTTTTAGGGTAGGGTTTGGGTTTTGGGGTACAGGGGTGTTTTTAGGTTTTAGGGTAGGGTTTGGGTTTTGGGGTACAGGGGTGTTTTTAGGTTTTAGGGCAGGGTTTGGGTTTTGGGGTACAGGGGTGTTTTTAGGTTTTAGGGCAGGGTTTGGGTTTTGGGGTACAGGGGTGTTTTTAGGTTTTAGGGCAGGGTTTGGGTTTTGGGGTACAGGGGTGTTTTTAGGTTTTAGGGTAGGGTTTGGGTTTTGGGGTACAGGGGTGTTTTTAGGTTTTAGGGTAGGGTTTGGGTTTTGGGGTACAGGGGTGTTTTTAGGTTTTAGGGTAGGGTTTGGGTTTTGGGGTACAGGGGTGTTTTTAGGTTTTAGGGTAGGGTTTGGGTTTTGGGGTACAGGGGTGTTTTTAGGTTTTCGGGTAGGGTTTGGGTTTTGGGGTACAGGGGTGTTTTTAGGTTTTAGGGTAGGGTTTGGGTTTTGGGGTACAGGGGTGTTTTTACGTTTTAGGGCAGGGTTTGGGTTTTGGGGTACAGGGGTGTTTTTAGGTTTTAGGGCAGGGTTTGGGTTTTGGGGTACAGGGGTATTACGACTTTATATAAATTAAATTAATTAAATTAATTTTATTTAATTTAAATAAATTATTAACAATATTTACAATTATTAATTTAATTGTATTAATAAACGATTACAATTAAATTATATTATTTAAAAATGTTTAATTAATTAAATTCTTTTAATTTTATTAAATATAATTATATTATGTATTATTTATAACTTAATTAAATTATAATTATATTTATTGTAATTAATTGCATTATATTATTTTTTAATATATCATTAATTATATTATTTTAAATATATTAAATTATTATATTATTAATTTAAATGTATTAATAAACGATTATAATTAAATTATATTATTTAAAAATGTTTAATTAATTAAAGTCTTTTAATTTTATTAATTATAATTATATTATGTATTATTTATAACTTAATTAAATTATAGTTATATTTATTGTAATTAATTACATTATATTATTTTCTATTTATAAATTTTTTATATATCATTAATTATATTATTTTAAATTACTATAATTAAATTAATTATTGTTTTAATAATGTTATATTATTTTTATTATTTTAAATTAATTTAATTAACTTTATTACATTTTTTAAAAAAAAGATATACTTACCAATACTTACGATGTAATGGTATGCGTTGTAATACCATCTGCTATGTAATGCCATGCATTGTAATGGCATGCATTGTAATGGTATTTGCGATGTAAAAATCGCGTTGTAACGGAACGCGTTGTAAAACATCGCGTTGTACTGACACCAATCCGTTAACAAGGCTTCCACTGTGCCGGCCATATACATCCTCCCCAAGGTACATAAAAATGCCACTCAACTACCGGGGAGGCCAATAGTGTCTGGCTGTAACTCAATTCTCAAACCTTTGGCCCAATATGCTTACTATTTCTTTCGACTGTTTGCAGTTGAGTCAGAAACATATATCAAAGATACAACATCAGTAATAAATAAATTAGAGAATCACATCTTCAATCCAGAAGAGGAGTATCTTGTAACCATGGATATAGAAAGCCTCTATACCAACATTCCCCAACAAGAGGCTTTGACCATACTAAGGGACCTTTTAGATTCTCGCAGTAGACCACATGATGTGCCCACTGACTTCATACTTGAATGTATGAGAATTTCTTCTCTTAGAAAAAAGCTACTTCCAACAACTCAAAGGAGTAGCCCTGAGGGCAATATATGCCCCACACATAGCCAACATCTATGTCTCAGAGTTCGAGTAGAGATACATTCATCACTCCTTCAATCCATTCTCGCCAACATTTCATGTTGGCTAAGGTACATCGATGACGTGCGCGTCATCTGGAGAGGCAGTAAAGATCTTCTTGCCCTTTTTCATACATGGCTCAATGAAAGAAATCCGAATTTGAAATTCACCTTAGAAAGCAACAACTACAAAATGATTTTTTTGGACATAACCATTAGAGTTAGTGATGATAATACCTTATACACAACTCTCTATACAAAAACCTACTGCCAGAAGTACACTTTTAAAATATAGCAGCCATCACCGCAAGGCTTTGCGGGATGGTCTACCCTTCGGTCAATTTCTCCGCCCAGCTTTCAGATTACTCACTAATGGGGGTTATTTGATACTGAATGATCAAGGCTGCTGTGGGATGAAACCTTGCCTATCTGGTGACTGTTTCTGCGGTCATCACCTGTTGTCCACAAGTACTATTTCTACTTGCCCACACAGTTAGGGATGCAACAGTTTGGCCTTCTTTTAAACTTTCAAATGTGCACTATGATGCTTTCAGCAAACTGAAAGCCATGTTGTTCCAGAAGGATGTGGCCTTAACATCTGCAAGGGAGACATTTAATCTTCAAGTTACAAGGTCTTCTTTTGAGATACAGTTGCTTCTCTGCACTAATTTTCCACACCATGTGGAGCTGGTATACCACATTTAACTTTTTAGCATGTCTAGCACTGCGGGGGTACCACACTTTTTAAAAACAATTGGCTCTGTGTTCGTTAGCACCTTCCAGATGGTCTTCAGAGATATTCCATCATTCATACACTCTCATTAAAGAAGTAGGAAGTCCATCAGCAGGTTCAAGTAGGGTTTATTGCAGCACAGCTACAGCATCCACTCGAGGTGATGTCCAGATGCAACTGCCCTTCACCAAGTGTAATGAAACATGACCAACACTCCACAAGAACATGCAACCTATTCTAAATACAAACAGGATGACTGCTGGGGTAAAGGAAGGAGCACAAGCCAGGGAGGAAATAGGCAGAGAAATCACTGAATTAGACCATAATTAAAATCCCAAGTGGGTTTGCAGTATCCAAGCAGCCCAGCTTTGGCGCCAAACGACGTCACGGAAACTGGCCAGGAACTGCCAGTGGAGGTTGGTATAAGCATGACAAACTTCGACCTTGGATACTACAAACCCACTTGGGATTTTACAACAGGATGACTGCTGGGGTAAAGGAAGGAGCACAAGCCAGGGAGGAAATAGGCAGAGAAATCACTGAATTAGACCATAATTAAAATCCCAAGTGGGTTTGCAGTATCCAAGCAGCCCAGCTTTGGCGCCAAACGACGTCACGGAAACTGGCCAGGAACTGCCAGTGGAGGTTGGTATAAGCATGACAAACTTCGACCTTGGATACTACAAACCCACTTGGGATTTTAATTATGGTCTAATTCAGCAATTTCTCGGTGACTCAAATGAGGAAAATAATGACACTACATGTTCCATGAGGTGACGCGGGTGGCCACGCCCATCGGGGCAGGGAGAACTGTCAATATCAATGAACAGCCGAGTCTTTGCTGTGTACCAATGCCCTGAGCCCCTGAAGAAATGCTGTTGCATGAAACACGTCGGGAAGGACATTTAAAGAGTGCATGACAACGTAGCGGTTTGAAATTGCTTTCCTCCATCATTAAAGTAGCTGGATATACGTATCTGGGTGTGGTCCTCTCTTAGCGTGGAAAACTTACGACTGAATATTTATATATATATATATATATATATATATATATAAATATATATATATATATATATATATATATATATATATATATATATATATATATATATATCTATATTATATATCACAGCACTCCGTCCTTCAACAGCATCCACGCTTAACACGCTTAAGACTGAGACAGACCACTTAAATTGTGCCAAGAAAATAATTTTTATTTGCCTGCTCGGTCCTGATGCGTTTCGGCTCAGGGTGAGCCTTGATCACATGACACGGTACAACAGACTTTTTTTACTTTTAAAGTGCAAGTGCTGATTATGGGCGGAAAATCCGTTCCGCTCGCGGATTTTGAGGATTTTCGGTAAATTCGCAATCCGCGAGATTCGCGAATTTCCTGCAAAATCCGCGAGCAGAACGGATTGGGTCAAAAGTTCAAGCTGACTTTTTGTAACTGTTTTAGAATGGTGCCGGCAAGCTGCCAGAGCCTCTAAAATAGTTACAAAAAGTCAGCTTTAACAGGAAGCACTAATGGATAAAGTAAAGCAGGTGCTAGAGTTGAATCTCAAATTCAGTTACACAATCATTAATCAACCCCAACTTGGGGTGATTAATGACTGTGTAACTTAATTTGACCTTCAACTCAAGCACCTGCTATACTTTATCTATTAGTGCTTCCTGTTGAAGCTGACTTATGGCTGAGGGCAGAAGGGCACAAAGTGGGAGAGAGGGCATGAGTTAGGCAGAGGGCAGAAAGGCACAGAAACCAGTGGGGCAGAGGGCAAAAGGGCACTAACAAGAGTGGGGCCGAGGCCAGAAAGGCACAAAAACAAGTGGTACAGAGGGCAGAAGGGCATAAAAAACGAGAGGGTGGCAGTGATGAACCAGGCAAAAAAAAAAAACATGAACAAGCAAAGCGCCCAGCAAATACGCAAAGTTCCCCGCGAACACCCGCGAACACACAACAATAAAAAATCCGCAAATTTGCGCGAATTTGCGAATTTTGCGGATTGCGAATTCGCAAACCCGCAAATTCACGGATCGCGAATTCGCAAAATTCACCCATGCTGCTGATATTTGGTGCTCACGTGCTAGTGCTCAACAATGGACACAGTGGAAAGACTATTGACCACAGTTATATAATTTCTAAAGAAGAATACCCCAGCTTATTTCATTCATTGCAACATTTTGCATTTTAAATCATAGTGTACATACCTATATAAATAAATATGAATATTGACATTTAGCACCACAGTTGCAAATCATATCTGTTTGAATACATCATGTACAGCAACATAACATGGCTGAGTTCATTGTGTCATCAAATATATTGTGTAGTAATCCTCTGTCCTCTGTGACTCATACTGAATTTCTGAGTGTGTATAGTGCTAATGGTGAATATAATAAGTAATAAATAAATAAATAAAGTGACAGTGCACGGACTTAGTTGGTCAAATCTACATGGTAGTAGAGCATAGCGGAAAGATGGTGAAACATAGTCAAATGTCCATGGTCTCAAATATTACAGTTCAAGATGTTCCTGCTCTGGATTGAAATCAGGAAAGACCCCCGGTTTGCAAACTGTGATTTAAGTGTTTCAGTATATGCAATTACATAGTGTGGGCATCGGAAGTTATAGTTTAACAGGGTTAGATAATGGTAAACTACCCACTGTATCACTAATGTTAATACATTAGTTGAGTCAAATGTGAGAAGCATTGGTAGTTGATTACCTGCATAGTGCAAAATCGCATTCACATAAAACCATCCTATAAATACATAAACATTTTGTATAAATAGTGCAAAATCGCGTTTATATAAATACATCAACTATTAAAAATTCTATAAGATCAATAAATATATAAATATATAAATAATACTTGTAAATATTATTTGTAAAACCACATATCTAAAACCCTGATTATACTTGTCCCAAGTCCTTGTTCTACTCGCACTGAATATAAGGTAATCGGGGTATCAACATGTGCCACGGACATTACCCTATTTTAAACATGTGTGTGGTGTGGCTTCTATAGTATTCAATTCATCTTAAAAATCAGTCCAATATTTTATTCTATACTAGCTGAGGACCCAAAGTGGCAGAAATAGGTAGATCATGTTTATAGGCAGGTATACATATCTTCTGAAACGTTAAGGCCATTTGGTTGTTTCGTATTGAGTTCTAAAATATACCGTGTCTCCAGTAGCCTCAACGCACTCTCCCTGTCTCCTCCCCTTCTACTTGGGGGTATTATATCTATTAGATAGAATGTAAGATCTTTGTTGTTTGAGGAGTGCTTATCCTTACAATGTCGGGCTGAAGGGGTAGGTATTATCTTGATTGCTAATGGTCCTGAGATGCTGCAAAATGTGTTTATGTGCTGCCAATTTGGTGCTCCCTACATAGATTAAATCACAGGGGCATGTCAAAATGTATACCACATGGTCTGTTTTGCATTTTAACAATTTATTGATGGTCCTTTTATTATCGCTGAACGGAGTCTTATACTACGTTTTGTTAGTGTCATGTTGGCATGCTTTACATGTCTTGCGATCGATAAACCAAAACTGGGTATGGGTTTCCAGACAGTAAGGCCAAACCCTGCCTTAACTATTGATCCAACACAAAATGCCAATACTGTCAGATATTTTCAAATACACTTGCTTTATACCTGCATATGGACAAGACTGTATGCAAGAAGGAATTTATCACATCAGAATAAATCAATTCAAATCTGCATTTTATTTGCACAATTCATTAGTTTTCTTGTTTTTTCAGAATCTTTTTTTCTTTTTAAGAAAGCTTTATGAAGCACATTACAAATACACAATACAAAACATCACCATGTCAAAGAATCACCTATATATACCATTCACACCAAAAAAAACATTGCAGTCATACTATAAACTCATTCAAACACCTAACACTCTAAAAGGTAAAGAAACACAATTTATGTACAATTATAAGCAATATATGGAAACGAAACCATAGATGTACAATTTCATATGAATCACTTTGATGTACAGATTAGTTAATCCTCTTATGGTTTCCACGAGATAAACGTGTTATCAAGAAGAAGGGGGGGTCTACGCGTTTCGAACTCCAGGTTTAAGGAGTTCTCGTCAGGACCAATAGCTCTCTAAATGTTGCAACATGTGCCTCATATATTCCCCAGTATTCGCGGAGCGGGACCACTCGGTATGGAATGTTGTTTGTTCTTAGTTCGGGTAAATCAATGTGGACACCGGAAAAAGTTGGCTTTGTTTTAATCAAATGGCCATGGGGTGTCGGTCGTTCTCAACGCGGGAAGCCGGCATCTATGTTAGTTCGAGCGCCGAATTAGTTGCGTCTTTTAAGTCGCTGGGTTCTCCAGTCGGGTCCCGTCCTCCGGTCTGTCTTACATGTCTTGCAGCGATAGAAGCCCTTTCTGTTTTTCAGCCAGTTTGCTGAGTCAATGGTTTCTGGATTAGTGTCTACCAACTGATCCCTCATGGATGGTCCTCGACTGTGTGTTATAGATAATCTAGTAGGTAGGTCCGCTCCAATAACCGGATCAGCAAGGACCAATGGCCAATTTTTGTGTATAATTGTTTTGATTGCTGGTTGCTGTATTGAAGTACTATCCTGAATGTCATGTCCCCATCTTCATTCTCTTTCTGGGATGTAGTATTTGTGTCTGATTCTTCTGCCACTCTATCTTGTAGGAGTTCAGATCTGGTCTTTATCATAGATTTGCTAATGGCTGATTCAATTACTTTGAGGGAATAGCCTCTAGATAAAAATCTATGCATACACTCATTTTGGGCAATCTTGAGATCTCCTTCACTGCTATGCAACCGTCTCATCAATAGCATCTCACCATACGGAATACTGTTGATGAGGTGCTGCAGATGAGCACTGCTCGCATGCAATGTTGAGTTCCCCCTTTTCTGAATCGTTTCTGGCCACTATAGATGTGGCAGGGTATACTCAGACATGAGTCCCTTTCTCACTGCACCATCAGGATTCAAGCAAGCCAGGCCGAAGAAGGCTGAAATGCCAGAAACCGGTCCCTGGTAGCTTGTCTCCTTTCTGGTGAAGAATTGGCTTGGTAGTTTAGTCTGCCCTGTTCCCATGATGCACTGGGCCAGGGACAGACTGATTTGCATATAGCCAGGTTCTGAGCTGGGATGGTGCAGTGAGATAAATAACGGTGATGGATCAAGCCCTGATCTTTAGACTGGGTAAGAGTGGTCTGCTTAATTCAGGCACTCTGTTCATCGCCACCCCCTTTTCTGAATCGTTTTTGGCCACTATAGATGTGGCAGGGTATACTCAGACATGAGTCCCTTTCTCACTGCACCATCAGGATTCAAGCAAGCCGGGCTGAAGAAGGCTGAAATGCCAGAAACCGGTCCCTAGTAGCTTGTCTCCTTTCTGGTGAAGAATTGGCTTGGTAGTTTAGTCTGCCCTGTTCCCATGATGCACTGGGCCAGGGACAGACTGATTTGCATATAGCCAGGTTCTGAGCTGGGGTGGTGCAGTGAGATAAATAACGGTGATGGATCAAGCCCTGATCTTTGGACTGGGTAAGAGTGGTCTGCTTAATTCAGACACTCTGTTCATCACCACCCCCTTTTCTGAATCGTTTTTGGCCACTATAGATGTGGCAGGGTATACTCAGACATGAGTCCCTTTCTCACTGCACCATCAGGATTCAAGCAAGCCGGGCCGAAGAAGGCTGAAATGCCAGAAACTGGTCCCTGGTAGCTTGTCTCCTTTCTTGTGAAGAATTGGCTTGGTAGTTTAGTCTGCCCTGTTCCCATGATGCACTGGGCCAGGGACAGACTGATTTGCATATAGCCAGGTTCTGAGCTGGGATGGTGCAGTGAGCTAAATAACCGTGATGGATCAAGCCCTGATCTTTGGACTGGGTAAGAGTGGTCTGCCTACTTCAGACACTCTGTTCATCACCACCCCCTTTTCTGAATCGTTTTTGGCCACTATAGATGTGGCAGGGTATACTCAGACATGAGTCCCTTTCTCACTGCACCATCAGGATTCAAGCAAGCCGGGCCGAAGAAGGCTGAAATGCCAGAAACCGGTCCCTGGTAGCTTGTCTCTTTTCTGGTGAAGAATTGGCTTGGTAGTTTAGTCTGCCCTGTTCCCATGATGCACTGGGCCAGGGACAGACTGATTTGCATATAGCCAGGTTCTGAGCTGGGATGGTGCAGTGAGATAAATAACGGTGATGGATCAAGCCCTGATCTTTGGACTGGGTAAGAGTGGTCTGCTTAATTCAGACACTCTGTTCATCACCACCCCCTTTTCTGAATCGTTTTTGGCCACTATAGATGTGGCAGGGTATACTCAGACATGAGTCCCTTTCTCACTGCACCATCAGGATTCAAGCAAGCCGGGCCGAAGAAGGCTGAAATGTCAGAAACCGGTCCCTGGTAGCTTGTCTCCTTTCTGGTGAAGAATTGGCTTGGTAGTTTAGTCTGCCCTGTTCCCATGATGCACTGGGCCAGGGACAGACTGATTTGCATATAGCCAGGTTCTGAGCTGGGATGGTGCAGTGAGATAAATAACGGTGATGGATCAAGCCCTGATCTTTGGACTGGGTAAGAGTGGTCTGCTTAATTCAGACACTCTGTTCATCACCACCCCCTTTTCTGAATTGTTTTTGGCCACTATAGATGTGGCAGGGTATACTCAGACATGAGTCCCTTTCTCACTGCACCATCAGGATTCAAGCAAGCCGGGCCGAAGAAGGCTGAAATGCCAGAAGCCGGTCCCTGGTAGCTTGTCTCCTTTCTGGTGAAGAATTGGCTTTGTAGTTTAGTCTGCCCTGTTCCCATGATGCACT
Source organism: Lissotriton vulgaris (assembly GCF_964263255.1). Classification (NCBI taxonomy): domain Eukaryota; kingdom Metazoa; phylum Chordata; class Amphibia; order Caudata; family Salamandridae; genus Lissotriton; species Lissotriton vulgaris. The sequence goes on from NC_141695.1 coordinate 957,240,296, forward strand.
GGGCCAGGGACAGACTGATTTGCATATAGCCAGGTTCTGAGCTGGGATGGTGCAGTGAGATAAATAACGGTGATGGATCAAGCCCTGATCTTTGGACTGGGTAAGAGTGGTCTGCTTAATTCAGACACTCTGTTCATCACCACCCCCTTTTCTGAATCGTAGGTTTCCTAAACAGCTTGGTATTGATTTGCGTATCCTTAATAAAGACTTCAGCATCAAGGAACGTGATGGAGTGACCACTAATGCTGTCTGTGAACTGCAGATTCATCTTGTTACTGTTTATATCAGTTACAAACTGTGCAGCAGATTCATTTGATTCATCCCATATTGCAAAAACATCGTCTATATACTGTAGCCACAATATAATTCTGCTGTTATTTGGCATGAGGGGCATGAGGACCAACGCCTCCCACCTGCCCATGTGTAGGCAGGCATAGCTTGGGGAGAAGCTGGCCCCCATTGCCACTCCTCTAATCTGCTGATAAAGGATGTTATTCAACATAAACACGTTGTTTGTAAGGCAGTATAAAATCATATCCATCAACATTTTCTTATGTTCCACATTGTGACTTGTCTCTTTGTTAAGGTAGTGTTCAATTGCACTCATACCATCACAGTGTGTGATGCTCGTATAGACGATGATACATCAAGAGCAATTAGTAGAAATGAGTCTTTCCACTGTATCTTTTGTAGTTTGTTTAGAAAGTCACTCGTGTCTCGTACATACAATGGTAATGCCTTGACATGTGGTTGAAGAAAATGATCCACGTATTGGGAAGTGTGTTCCAGAAGGCTTTTGCGTGCAGATATGATTAGTCTTCCAGGGGGCTTGACCTGGTCTTTGTGTGTCTTAGGTAAGAAATAAATCAGGGGAATCATTGGATATTCATTTTTTTTAAACTTGTACTCCTGTTTAGTGATCAAATCTTTCTTTTGACAAGTGTGTAAATTATTATAGTACTGTGACTGAATTGATTTCATGTTTGTGCTTGACATTCTAACATAACAGTCCCTACATTAACTTGATTGTAGCCTTCTTTATTGTATTCCTCCTTCTTCCAGATCACAATGTTGCTCCTTTATCCGAACTGCTTACAACTATTGATTTGTTGTCTTTAAATTTCTTCATCAGTTCATTATACTTTCGATCTTGCCACCTGTATTTATCTTGCTTGCCTTGTGTTTTGTAGTTAAATTTTTTGGTCTGCTCCACTAGCTGTTCGTGAAATGTATCAATCGAGTCTCTTACTGAGATAGGATTAAATTTAGACTTTGATTTAAATGCTGTTCTGTGTTTACTCATGTCTTCAAGAGGTGTCAATGTAGACATCACATTACCCGCAGGTTGTGTTGTTGTATTCTGTGGCTGCAACCAAAGTTCTTGTAGACAAAATATGATGGGCCCATCAGATTGTGTAAGATTGTCGATTGATTATCTCCTCACTGCTTGTATTCTCCATCTGCCTTTGGGTTTTTTGTGTAAGTTCGTGACATTTTTTCAACTTCATCTTCCTTACTGTTATATAAATGTCAAATCTAGTTGTCGCGTAGTTGAAATTGGTCTTGGGACAAAAAGATATTCCCAGTGCCAGAATACATTTTTCTTCATTGTTTATTTCCACTCCAGCTAGATTCATGATGGTTTGGTCATCTTTCTCACTCGTCGTGTTTTTCATTTGTTCTGCCATCGACCCCCTCTTTTCTTTTTTAATGTTTTTGGGATGTTTCCTGTTTGCTTGTCTCCTTTTTTGTCTCCTATAGTTGTTAAGCTTCCTTCATTGTTACTTGGTTTTCTTGGGCATAGTGTTTGCCATTGATCCTGATATAAATAAGCCAATTCTTGTACCAAAGTGCTGCTTTGCCCCTGTGATGTACCAGATGCACCATTGATTTCATTTTCAGAGCTGCTTTCTGCTGGGGAACTAAAATCAAAGAGTGTCAAATTTGAACCTGTAATCTCTCTTCTCGCTGTGCCAATTTTGGGAAGTACAGTCTGTTTGTTCTTGGTGGATGAACGTATTGCTTCGTATTTCTTTGTAATTGTGAAAATTTGCCCTTTTTCATAGTCCATTTTATCTCAATTAAATTTAAATTTCTTACGAGCTTTTATTATTTCTTCCTCTTTTGATAATCTTGTATTCATTTCCTTGCGCAGTTTGCTCCTTTCATCCTCAGGTCCCATTGCCTCTATTTCCTCATTCAGTTTACTTATCTGCTCCAGCAGGGTTGCCCTGTCTATGTCCGCGTAATTCGCGAAGATTCGTCCACCAGCGCCAAAGTTATTCTGAATAGAATGTTGTGGATTTCCTCTGGAAAGTAGGTCCTAACTATAACTACTTACTGGCGATCGCCAGTAGGTTATATATATATATATATATATATATATATATATATATATATATATATATATATATATATATATATATATATATATATATATATATATATATATATATATATATATATATATATATATATATATATACATATATACATATATATATATATATATATATATATATATATATATATATATATATATATATATATATATATATATATATTCACTGAAAAAACCATAGGTTTCACACTTGTTATAGTAGGAATTAGCATTTAAAAAACCTTTGAAATTCACTGAGTACATATGTAGTAACTGGTATTGGTGTGTCAATGGTTTCTGGAATGGGAGTCTGTATTTAACACTGGATGTATCAAAGGTTAGATTAGAGTGTGAGGAGGTGCATCGTATTATGACATGAATGTTGTCATCCGTGATGTCATCAGTGATGTCATTTGAGATGTCATCAGTTATGTCATTTGAGATGTCATCAGTGATGTCATTTGAGATGTCATCAGTGATGTCATCAGTGATGTCATTGACCATGTCATGAATTATGTTATATGTGACATCGTCAGCAGTGGATTGCGGGCGCGCGAGTTATAGTGAGTACAACTAACTATAACGTGGGAATTTCAATGGTTTTGTATGAGTAAAATGTTCAGCTAACTACAACTGGTGTGAAACCTATGGTTTTTTCAGTGAATTTCAAAGGTTTTTTAAATGCTAATTTCTAACTATAACGAGTGTGAAACCTATGTTTTTTTCAGTGAATTTCAAAGGTTTTTAAAAGCTAATTCCTTACTATAAAGAGTTTGTAACTTACGATTTTTAAAGTAAATTATTACTTTTTTTAATATCTGTTTTTATAACTATTAATTATAATATTTTTTATCAAACTATTTTTTTTTCTAAAATAAATGTTCCAATGTATTTTTCCTTTTTTTTTAAACATTTTACCTTGGAGCGCTCCGGGTGCACGCACCCGTAAACGCATCCGTGCACGTAGCGAGAGCGCTATACCGGCGTGCGAAAAAAAATATAAATATGTATTTAAAGTAAATAATAATGCAAGACATTCAGTGGCACACTTATAAAAGTAGTATTTTTGATTTTAAATAACTGTATTTTAACTTTAAACACATTTCCTAAAATCGAACAAAACGTCATTCAGGCGCGCCGCGTAAGCTGCCCCGGAAGTTCCTACGTACGTGCCGCGTAAGTGCACCCGGAAGTGCTCCGGAGCGCGTAGCGTAAGCTCGTCAAGTCATGTGACCTTAAAATAACACTTTTTATTGATAGTTAACAGTTTTTTTTAGAACTAATGAAAACCCCACCCATTTCCTTCACTACCTCTTTCACTTTGAAGAGAGCAAGACCTGTTCCCTTTTTCTCCTGTTCAATTGTTTGGAAAGAATGGCTGCAAGAGCACCAAGCAGCAGTGACCCTGATGAGTTTCTTCATGAGGACTCTCCTCAGCCAAAAGCGAAGGAGCACTTCATCTGGAAGTTTTTTAGCATTCCAGAAGGGGAGAAGAACGTAAATGCTCCTAAGGTGGAATGTAAGATCTGCCACACTATTCTGCACTGAGAGATGGCGCCTCGACTTCCACCGGAGGAGCAACATCATCGGGGAGATGAAGATCAGTCGAGTTGACACCAAATATTCAGCCTGCTTTTACAGACATTACAATTAGGTGTAAGCAGAGTGACGAACTGCTTTGTTACGGGGAGCAGAGTATTCTATTAATTGTTCCAAAAAGAGAAGAACACCGCTGCGCCCCTCAGCCCTAATTTTCCCCCTTTTTTTTGCTCCTGTTGAGCAGTTTGGCATTCCCTAGTTTTTTTTTGTTCTGAAAAAAATATCAAAAAAATTTAAAAATGTTCAGAAAAAGTAAAAAAACAAAAAAAATAATAGAAGAAAAAAAACAGTTCTTTTTAGAACTACCTCCGATTCTCCAAAAAAAGCTATATTCTTTACAAATTCTAAAGGAGTGAGTGAAGTGGAGTACAGTGAGAGAGGAAAGGAAAATGAGTGAGGGAGCAAAGAAAGGGACGAGAGGGGAAGGGAAGTGAAGTAGGGGGACTGAAAGAAGGTGAGTGTGGGAGGTGAGTGAGGGGAAGAGGAGTGAACATGGGGAATGAGGATAAGTGAGGAAAGCGGAGTAAGGGAACGGGGGTGAGGAAGTGTAAGAGAAGAGCAGTGAGGTTGAGGAAAGAGTGGTGATAGAGGGTGGATAAAGGCAAGTGAGCATGAGACAAGGAGAGTGAGGGAGTGAAGAGAGAAAGGAAGTGAAGGAAACAGTGAGAAGAGGAGAGGACTGAGTGAGGGAGCATAGAAAGAAAAGCGAGGGAGTGTAGGTGAGTTATAGGGAGTAAGTGTGACGAAAGAGGAGTGAAAGAGTGAGGGGACGGAGGTAGTGAAGCTAAGAGAGAGGGAGTGAGGGAAGGAGAATGAGGGTATGACAGGACAGAGTAAGTGAGAGAAAGAGTGACTGAAGTGGAGTAAGGTAAGTAAGGTTAGGGGAATGAGTGAGTGAGTGAAAAAAGGGAATAGAGGGGAAGAGGACTAAAGCATAGGTACTGAGAGAAGGTGAGTGGGGGATGAAAGTAAAGGGAAAAGGAGAGAAAGAACGGCAGAGAGCATGAGTATAGAGGAATGAAAGAGGGTGGATAAAAGTGAGTGAGGGTAAGACAAAGGGAGTGAGGAAGTGAGGGGATAGAGGTACTGAAGGAAAGAGTGACCGAAAGGAACTGAGTGAGGGAGCAAAGAAAGATAAGTGAGGGAGTGTGGCTGAGTTATATGGAGTGAGCGTAACAGAAGAGGAGTGAGAGACTAAGAGGACGGAGAGAAGGGGGTAAGAGAGAAAGAGTGAGGGAAGGGGAGTGAGGAAGTAAGAGGACAGAGGTAGTGAGAGTAGGAGTTACTGAAGTGGAGTAAGGAGAGTAACGAAGGGAAAAGAGTGAAGGAGTGAAGGAAGGGGAGAGAGAGGAAGGGAAGTAAAACAGGAGATCTGAAAGAAAGTGAGTGTGGGAGTGTGGCTGAGTTATAGGGAGTGAGCGTGACAGAAGAGGAGTGAGAGACTAAGAGGACAGAGAGAATGAGGCTAACAGAGAGAGAATGAGGGAAGGGGAGTGTAGAAGTAAGAGGATAGAGGGAGTGAGAGAAGGAGTGAGTGAAGTGGAGGAAGGAGAGTAAGGGAAGGGAAAAGAGTGAAGGAGTGAAGGAAGGGGAGAGAGAGGAAGGGAAGTAAAACAGGAGATCTGAAAGAAAGTGAGTGTGGGAGTGTGGCTGAGTTATAGGGAGTGAGCGTGACAGAAGAGGAGTGAGAGACTAAGAGTACAGAGAGAATGAGGCTAACAGAGAGAGAATGAGGGAAGGGGAGTGTAGAAGTAAGAGGATAGAGGGAGTGAGAGAAGGAGTGAGTGAAGTGGAGTAAGGTGAGTGAGAGATGGGAAAAGAGTGAAGGAGTGAAGGAAGGGAAGATAGAGGAAGGAAAGTAAAGGAGAAGGTCTGAAAGAAGGGGAGCGTGAGAGGGGAGTGAGGAAACGGGGAGTAAACATGGGGATTGAGAATAAGTGAGGGAAGTGCAGTAAGGGAATGGGGGTGTGGGTGGGTGAGAGAAGAGTAGTGAGGTTAAGGAAAAGAGTGTTGAGAAAGTAAATTTTATACGTCAAACTTACCTTATAAGTAATGTAAACTTAATTACATATTTTCAGTAAATTTAATATCTGTGAAAGAGAAAAAAAAAGTAAGTTATAATATTTATAGTATATATTTCACAATACAAGAGACAAAGCAGGAGATTAAAAGTCATAAAAGGGTAGTAAGAGATAAAGTAGGAGTGAAGGACTCAGAAAGGAAAACAAAGGAATGGTGAAGGTCAGAGAGAGTAAAAAAGAAATAGAGGGAGAGCAAATTACTAAAAGGATAATGACATGGATACATTCAGTGACAGAGAAGAAGAGCAGGAGAGGGAAATGAAACCACACAACCTGGGTTTCATCCTGGACTCCTCGCTCTCCATGACCAGACAAGTCAACGCGTCTCCTCGTCCTGTTTCAACATCCTGCGCATGCTACGGAAGATCTTCCGGTGGATCCCCACCGAGACCAGGAAGACGGTCACCCAGGCCCTCGTCACCAGCCGACTGGACTACGGCAACGCCCTCTACGCCGGAACCACCGCCAAGCTCCAGAAGAGACTCCAGCGAATCCAGAACGCCTCAGCCAGACTCATCCTCGACGTCCCCGGACGCAGCCACATCTCCGGACATCTGAGAGACCTGCACTGGCTCCCCGTCAGCAAGAGAATCACCTTCCGTCTCCTCACCCACGCACACAAAGCCCTACACGACCAAGGCCCGAGCTACCTCAACAACTGCCTCAACTTCTACGCTCCCAAACGCCACCTCCGATCGACCAATCACGCCCTCGCCGCCGTCCCCCGCATCCGAAGAGCGACAATAGGAGGAAGGTCCTTCTCCTACCTGGCCGCCAAGATCTGGAACACCCTCCCTCCCGACCTTCGCCTGACCCAAGATCACCTCTCCTTCAGGAAGAATCTCAAGACCTGGCTGTTCGAGCAGTAGCGCCCCCCCCCAAGCGCCTTGAATTCCACCGGGTGAGTAGTGCGCTCTATAAATGCCTTGATTGATTGATTGATTGATTGAAGTGAAGGTGAGTAAGATACTAAAGGAATGGGCATTAGGAAAACTAAAGGAAGAAAGGGGAGTAAAGAAAGGGGAGTGGGTGACAGGGAAGCAGGATTGAGTGACAGTGGATTCATGACAATGAGCGATGGAAGGTGAGTGAGGGTGAATGTAGGGTCATAAGACAGTGAGGGGACAATGGGAGTGAGGGTAACAGAGAGGGAGTGAGGGAAGGCAAGTGAGAATATGAGAGAACAGAGGGAGTGAGAGAAAGAGTGAGTAAAGGGGAGTAAATGAGTAAGGGAAGGAGAACGACTGAGGGAGCAAAGGAAGGAAAGAAGGGGAAGAGAAGTGAAGCAAAGGGACTGGGAAGAGGTGAGTGTGTGAGGAGAGAATGAGGAAGAGGAGTTAAGGATGAATGAGGATAACTGAGGGAACCGGAGTAAGGGAACAAGGGTGAGGGAGGGTGAGTGAAGGGCAGTGAGGTTGAGGAAAGAAGGAAGATAGAGGGAGGATAAAGGCAAGTGAGCATGAGACAAGGGAAGTGAAGGAGTGAGGACATAGAGGTAGTGAAGGAAAGAGTGACAGAAAGGGACTGATTGAGAGAGCAAAGAAAGGTAAGTGAGGAAGTGTGGGTGAGTTATAGGGAGTGAGCGTGATGGAAGAGGAGTGAGAGAGCGAGAGAAGCGAGAGAGTGAGGCTAAGAGAGAGGGAGTGAGGGAAGGGGAGTGAGGATGTGAGAGGACAGAGGGAGTGAGAGGAGTGAGTGAAGTGGAGTAAGGTGAGTGAGAGAAGGGGAATTATTGAGGGAGCAAAGAAAGGAAAAAGGTGTAGGGGAGTGAAGTAGAGTGACTGACAGCTGGAAAGTGGTGGATGGGAGAGAGGGAAAGGGCAGTGAAGGAATGGGGAATGAAGATAAGTGAGGGAAGTAGACTATTGGAAGGGAGGTGAGGGAGAGTGAGAGAAGGCCAGTGAGGGTGAGTTAAGAGGAGTGATAGAGGATGGAAAAAGGTGAGTGAGAATTAGACAAGGGGAGAATAATATATATTTGATAATACAAAATACAAAATAATTTGTACAACATGTTATGTGATTTATTTTTGCTGTTCTCAGAATATATTGAATTTCACTTAAAACAGTGACTTCAATACTACTCATTATATGACAACGGGCAAAAAAAACCACAATCAAAATGATTGTGTTTAAAAAACCCATACAACGTTTCAATAAATAATGTAAAATTTTGAAAAAACATATCTTAACTCACTTTTGATCCATGTACTTTTCCACGAGGCCAAATTGTATGTGGAAAATCATTTTCTTTGGAAATTACTCAATAGTATTCTTAATCTGCCATTTAACCGACTTTCTGAAAGAAAAGCTCCAACATCTTTTACATTATGAAACAATAGTTTTATTTCCACCTCTGGCTTACTTCTGATTAATATTTCCTCTAATACTCACAACACACACTATGTTATACACTTATACTACCTCTATGACAACTACAAGTTTGAACAGCAAACTAAGTTTTATTAACTGCTGCAATCTTCATAGGCCAATTACCTTCTCTAAAATTTCGGTTGTAAGAACACTAGGTATGAATTTTGTAAGTCAGAAGGCAAACGTTGTTTGAAAGTCAAATGAGTATCATTACAATTACTCCAGCCTTTTTGACATTTTAAATAAGCTGTGTAATGTCCTGATGTTGTTGAAGGACTATCATGGTAAATAATTGCTGAAGTTGCAAAGGTTCTTCCTGAAATCGATAATTGAGAAGCCACAATATTTTTAATTAAAGTTGTCAATTTAGTTCCATCAGGTCTATATTGTTGGAACATTACAATTACATACTGTCCATATCTTTGTATGAATAATGTTGATAGCATTGCAGATTTACATTGAGTACAGACCATGTTTTGATTTGCTTCTCTAACTACATTATTAAAAGACACTGATTTGCAGTCTGGTAAAGTCAAATATATAAATCTTTCAGTGTCTATTGTAGTACTACTTGAAAAGGAACAATTGTCACAGTCATGCTGCCATTTATAAGAAAGGCCAAAAATATGTTCTACATCTACACCTTCATCTTACAATACAACAAGCATATACATTAGAAATTCCTGACAATCGTGCTGAATATTCTGTGAAAATTGATTTAGACCAGAACATTTGTCTAAAACATTTTGAATTTCAGAAACACTTTGTATTTTTGTTCTATCACTGCTACATTTCTCAAACACAGAATTCAACAAACAACAAAATCTTTGATCACTATTTTAAGCAATCTGTTCTTGTACAGTTTGGAGAAAAAGAACAACATTAACCACTACATTCGCATAGCAGTTGACACCAGAACTGTTTTCAAACTGAAATCCAACAACATCTTTAACTGAATACTTTTTCTTTTTGCTTACAATTACTGGTTCATCTACTTTTTTTCTTTTTGCCACAACTTCACTACAATTTTTCTCATTTCTTCTTTTTCGGCCTACCACACGCTTTTCAAATAGAGGATACTGAGGAAAATTTGGAGCATACTCTCTTCTTAACCTATTATATTCTTTTACACAATTTAGATCTGCATTATTCTTTGTCTCATCTAAATCAATCAAGTACAATCCAGATAAAGTTCTGACACAAGATAAAGCAACATATGCCATACCCTCATTGAACACAGTACTTCCAATATTCACCAAAGCACTATCTACACTTAAACCTTGAGATTTATGAATAGTCACTGCATATGCCAAAGAAACAGGAAACTGTTTTCAGAGGACATATAAATCTTTCACAAGCAAAAATCGGGCAGAACAATGACTGATTTGTTGTACTTCTTCAATACCATCAAATTTTATTTTTATAAATTCAATTCCATCTCTATTTCGGTAATTCACAAAATCAACAACATGACCCATTGCTCCATTTACTAAACCTCTTTCCACATGTAAATTACGTCGTAAAATTATACGACAATTTAAAGATGCACACAGAGTCTTTTCCAAACCAGCAGTTTTAGATATTGTCTTCTGTAAAGAATCCAATTTTGATTTCAACTTTTCTGACAAAATAATAGTTGCTCCTTCATGTTCTATTTTATCAATAGCTTCTAGTTTCACAATCTCTTGATTTTCTAACTTTAACATTTTGTTGTTGAAGATTGAACATTCTTGCAGAGTTGGCATCAAGCATATGACAGATTTGTTTTTAGGAATTTTCTTAAAAATATTCTCTGGGAGAATGTTTTCGTTTGGAAACAAATTTGAAATTAATCGTGCATGTAAAGCTGCTTTCCCTTGCTCACTTATTTTTCCAATTCTTACATCTTGTAGAATATTTTTATAATCTTCATCCTTTGCCTGTCGCATATTTTGTAGCAGTTCTGCATATTTGAAATTTAACCATATGTTAACATTTCCAATGCTTACTAGGCACTTCCTTGTATCTTCATGGGTAAGCATTTTAAACACTGGTTGTCCTTTCGCTGGAGTTAGCTGCAGTAGATCTCCAAAAAGAATGATGTGTTTGCCTCCAAATAACACATGTTATAAGAATTTCTTGCATTCTTAAATGCACAAAAGCAAGCATTACATTTGATACCATGCTTACCTCATCAATGATAAGAAGTTTCATTTTCTTCAAGACTCGGGAAACTCTCCAGATAGCTTGTGGTATTGTAATTTATTATCATGCTCCACTGGTAGCATCAATAAGCGATGTAAAGTAATCCCTTTAATGTTATGTGCTGCCAACCCAGTTGGAGCGGTAACAACACAAGACAGCGTTGACTCCGTTCTTTTCTGCAGATAAGTTGCAATTGCTTTGAACAGAAAACTTTTTCCAGTTCCTGCTTTTCCACTCACGTACAGTCGGACAGGTATAAATGATGTACATGAGTACTCTTTTTTTCTCATGACATAAACCATGCTCAATCTGTTCTTTGACTTCGTCATATATTTGTCTCTGCTCAGTGTTTATTTCTTTTTCCAAATCTTCTAAGTTAACTACATCCTCATGAGCTTGTTCCATGGCTCTTTCAACTTCATCCATGGCAGTGGCAGATTCATTTTGTATAATTGGTCCTCCTAGTGGATCCTGACTCAATGAAGCAGAACTCCGACTGTCTTGAGAACTATCTCTAGCAATCTCTGCTGCAATTGTAGCTTCTTGCTGTATTTCCTCGTTCAACATTTGCAGATAATTTGAAAAAACAGGACGTTCTATGGTATCCTTGGTTGCATTGAACAAATCTTCATAAGTAAGAAAATCTCCAAGTAGTTCCTCTTCTGTACGCCAAGGTTTAAAGAGTTGCAAAAGAGCTAAGTAATAAAATTCCCTTTTGTCTGGAGATTCACAACTCAATTTTCGATGATTAATCAAATGGCCTTTTCTTTGTTTCACCAGACAGCCTTTACATCCAATTACAGCATATACACCTTTATTGATATCGTTTGTGATGTTCCTCTTAAAAGTATAGGTTTGCAGAACTTCATAGAGACAAATATTCTCAAGATGACTACTTCTATTTGGATAGTATGTATCCAACATGTTTGTCTTCAAAATATCTGTACTGTTTGGTTCTTTCTCCGCCAAATACTCTATTTCTTGTACAGATTTCAAAACTCGGTTTCGTGTTCCAGCAAGACCTAGACTCACCCAAATGATGGTTCTAGATTTGGCATGTAGACTTGCTGATGATAACCGATCAGAAAATTCATATGCTCCAATTTCTCGATCCGACAACGTCTTCAGACTGTAACTGTATATTTTCTTGCATAGACTCTTTTCATGTGAAATTTCCTCCCACATTTCCTTCAGGTCCGTCTTTTCTGATTTTGTGATGTAAGACGTCACATATCGAGCCACAGCAATAGAGTTGTCAGCAACATATTGAATATACATGTTAGCATGTTGTAGTCATTTATGTATTTGGACTCTTCATTTCTTCTTAAGTTGTATGTATTTTTCGGTGATTTTCTTGTCCCAGTATGTCGCAGAGAAGACATAAAATTGTTCACTCTTCCTTTCGATGTTACTGGACGTGGAAATGCAAAACGACATTTTGTGTAGAACTTGTCTTGGATTTGTATTTTCGACGACAGTATTTTCCACAACGATGGGTTTGAAAGCGTAAAACTTAAATTGTTTTCTTCTGTACTTTTCGGAACAGCACATGTAGAATACTGTTCAATGAAACTCATCACTTTCTCATCTGAATATGTTCCAAATGTTGGTGCATCTTTAATCCATAGCAGCATATGTATGTGAGGAGCACCTTTTGCTTGATTCTCCATTCTCCATAAGAAATTCAAAACCTCTCCAAGCGGAGGATTTTTTTTGTTTGTAATAAAAGACATCACAGCTTCAAACCTATGATTGAAATACCTGCATACATTAACTGGATCCAAAGAGCATAGTTCTCCAGGTGTCTTGCATTCAATATTTTCATTGTTTTTATTTGCCTCTCGTAGAAATTGAAGTACGTCTTCCTAAGCATACTCAGCACAGCTAAGAGTGAGGAACCATGTAGGAGTTCCTAAGTTTCTTAGCATACATTTCAATTCCCAATGACGACGGTACCAATACTCATTAGTACCATGCTGACATGCCAAGAGATTAATTAGTTGAGATTCCAAAACACTGTCTTGCAGTTTTACTTTATCCATAAAGTCCCTTGCCGAAACATTCTGCAGATGTACTCCACTTTTCAGTATATGGTTCACTGCATAAGAAAGTCCAGACAAGTCACTCTCAAACAGAAGATGAAACAAATATGGAATACATTGACGAAACCTTGGATCTTCTGCATACAATCTTGATGTCCGGTATTCAGATGCTGATATCTGCACAGGTCGGTCATCATATCGTCCACCTCGACCTGTTGGAAATAACTGAGGAAAATAAAGAGCTTCCAAGCTTTCTTCCCATACACTAATGGGACTTCCTTTTGCTTCTTTCATTTGGAATAACTCAATAGCATTCCCCATTACTTCTTTTGAATGCAGTGGATGAACACTATAATATGGCCGGGATGCCTATCACCCCCTCCCAACACAATCCCCAAGGATGGGAAGACGGACGCAGTTCTGAACTTTTGGAAGGCGGGAGGGAGTTACTCTCCCGGCCGTATTTATTAAAATATGAAACAAAATGAAAACATTAAAATAATAGTTTCATATCATGTACAATTTTTCATTGATACATTACGATGCAGTCACGTTTATTGGCTAACCTTAACAAATCTCTAATACAAAGGTTCTCCTAGCCGAGTCTAAACATCCTGCAAATGCATACTTTCTAAATAAAAATTGTACATCCTAACATTACGGGCCAACAGCAAGGTCGTAACCGGTGTCAGATCCCTACTACCAGAACTCCCCCCTCACGGTGTGAGGGGCGGGCGCACAGAGGACTGTACCTCTGTGCCAACTTCCAATTTCCCTTGTCCTAGCGGGCCCCTTATTTAACTCGACGCCATCTTAATGGTCGTCCGAGGACTCGTGTGAGGTGTCTGGAAGGTAGCGTGGACCCCCCTCCCACCCCACACTGTTCATCACATCCGCCGTCGCGGATATCCTGGCCCCGGGAAATTCCTAGGAGGGGCATCGAGCCGCCTCCTCCCCTGGGAGGGGCCTATGACCGCCTTCCCTTCGGCGACCCCATACTTAGTGGGTGCCGCCTCCCCGTGTGAGGGGCCAATGGCCGCCTCCCCCCGGGCGCTCCCATCCATAACGGGTGGCGCCCCTCCTCTAGGGATCTTGAAATTACTGCTCACCGATCATGACCTTACCGCCCGACCAAAATAAATACGACGTTTTTTTGAACCTAATGAAGAGAGCGCTAAAGCGGTTAAACTGAGCATTGTAATATTCGTCCACTTACTACACATGCAACACACATTTTAAATTAGACTGTGATACTCCGCTAAACCGAGTGAGAAAAAACTTTTATGAAGCAAATCATTTTATTGCAGTTCAAACCTTGACACCTTTATTACACACAAAACTCTGTAGAAAAGATACTATCAAAGCAAATCAACTTTATTGCACTACTAACGTTGCCATAAGGGGCTGGTGGGTGGGTCAAAATTGCTCCTTGTTCCGTCGAGGGCTCACGTGCAACAAGAGGGTGCAGCTTCCAAGCACAGGAACAAGAGGATGCTTCCTTGGATTGTTGCTCCTTTTATTCCTCTTTGGGAGGGCGTGTACCCTCCTCTGGTACGCCTACGGGGCGTGGCCAACGGTGTAGGTGTCTAGGACAACCCTTCTTGGGAGGGAAAAGGCGCGCCCCGGCTACGCCGCTTCGGGCATACCAGCCGAGACACGCCCCCGCCCAAAATGGTTTCCCGGGGGGATCCGACCACCCTACCATACGTTCGGGGGGACCGAGTGGTCGCCCCTTTCCATATGGCCGGGATGCCTATCACCCCCTCCCAACACAATCCCCAAGGATGGGAAGACAGACGCAGTTCTGAACTTTTGGAAGGCGGGAGGGAGTTACCCTCCCAGCCGTATTTATTAAAATATGAAACAAAATGAAAACATTAAAATAATAGTTTCATATCATGTACAATTTTTCATTTATACATTACGATGCAGTCACGTTTATTGGCTAACCTTAACAAATCTCTAATACAAAGGTTCTTCTAGCCAAGTCTAAACATCCTGCAAATGCATACTTTCTAAAAAAAAATTGTACATCCTAACATTACGGGCCAACGGCAAGGTCGTAACCGGTGTCAGATCCCTACTACCAGAACTCCCCCCTCATGGTGTGAGGGGCGGGCGCACAGAGGACTGTACCTCTGTGCCAACTTCCAATTTCCCTTGTCTTAGCGGGGGCCCCTTATTTAACTCGACGCCATCTTAATGGTCGTCCGAGGACTCGTGTGAGGTGTCTGGAAGGTAGCGTGGACCCCCCTCCCATCCCACACTGTTCATCACATCCGCCGTTGCGGATATCCTGGCCCCGGGAAATTCCTAGGAGGGGCATCAAGCCGCCTCCTCCCCTGGGAGGGGCCTATGACCGCCTTCCCTTCGGCGACCCCATACTTAGTGGGTGCCGCCTCCCCGTGTGAGGGGCCAATGGCCGCCTCCCCCCGGGCGCTCCCATCCATAACGGGTGGCGCCCCTCCTCTAGGGATCTTGAAATTACTGCTCACCGATCATGACCTTACCGCCACAGGCCGGATAGTTGACCGGCTATCCGGACCCCCCACACTCCTACTAAAGGTCATGATTATACAAACCCCTTAACCATGCTAGGAAGTCTCCTATGAGTAAGACATTCCCCTCCCGGGACAAATGAACCCCATCTTCGAGATACATGTTATCTCCCCGAGTACATCCATGCGGAATACAGTGCAACTGTCCTGAACGAAACAATCTACCCAGCTTGTTATTGACTTTCTTTACCGAATGATTCAAAGCTGACACAGAGAGGGCCCCCCGCCACACCATCCTTGGAATCATGTGTGACCATGCTATCGTGCACCCCGGAATCCTCTTTGCCAACCAGCTAACAGTGGATAGAACCCGCTCGAGGAGTACTCGCCGACCGAGCGCCACCAAATCATTCCCTCCCAGATGCACTATGATTATAGACGGCGGTGACCTTGTCCGCCCTAACAGTTCCTTGACAAAACATTGAAACTGGTCAATACAGAGCCCGCCCCTTCCGTGGAAGGTCACCCTGTACCCGTATTCCCCAGCTGCGTGAATCATGTCACCTGCTTTGAATACGTCCGCGGCACGCCTCACGTATGAGTGGCCCACGACCCACACCACTCTTTCCTCAGCCGGTGGTCTTTGACCGCTGGTCCCCAGGTGTCGGGTCGACTGCACAGTCCGCCCCGCCTCGCAGGCTCGCGAAACTGTAAACCAAACAAAAGACAAGAAGCGTGAGTGCATGACATTAGCTTCACAACATGTGCAACCGCACATACCTTTTATAACAGTTTGAGGACCATCGCCCTAATTGTTTCACCATTTCCACACTCTGACCCCTGGCTGTAGCTTCTGTAGCAGCCCCTATCCTGAAGAAATGGGTCCCAAAATCGCTCGGGTCCAAGCCCGCTGCCGCGATTGCCAACGTTAACACCCGCTGAAACTGAAACCTTGTCAGTGGGGTGGCGTCGGTGTGTCTCAGCAAGCTTCCCCCCCATGCTATCGCCCTTTGCGCCATATATTCCTCAACGCACTGCACCGGGCACATGGGGGACCCTCGCATGCACTGGACAACCATACTGTCTCCCATCGCACCCTGATCGGTTTTAGACCTGATTATCGTGATTACCATTGAATCACCCTTGATCTGAACGTGTTCCCGACACAGGCCTCCCCCCACATCCTTCTTATTTCTTGCCACCAGCTCGCTCACCCGCATAGCCCCATGGAATGCTAATGCGAAAGCGGCCCGGAATAGCACTGCTTCGGACTGAGAGGAACATGTCGCGGGGAGCACCGACATCAACAGGGACAATCTTTCTAACCCAATCGGGCGCCTCTCGTCTACTCTACGTCCCTCGAGGCGTTGCCATCCTTGCAGTGCCTTCTTTACCAAAAAGGACGATGTAGGGTCCCTGATGCCATACGCCTGCGCCATGAATGCAATGGCGGCTCGGTGCCTATTGGCCGTTGCTGCTGATCGGCCTGCCTTGTGGAGTGCTACCAAAAACTTCAGCACATATTCCTCCTGCCCCCACTTATCCCCCCCTGCTGGACCCAAAAATGCACAATAGGAACAAAACGCTCCTTCGTACGCCTTCCATGTCCTGGGGGCTAAGCTGGCTCCCACGAGGTCCTGTAATCCGGGGCACCGAGTGACCAGAGAGCTTCGGGAAATGGTGCCGCCACTAGATCCGCGGAAGGTAGATAACCCCTGAAGGCCTGCATGTGGGAACGAGAGAGCGCATCAGCCGCCTGGTTCAGTACACCCGGCACGTGCCTTGCCCTAAACTGAACGTTCAGTCTCATGCACAGTAGTACAATTTCCTTTAATAATCTCAAAATCAACTTGCAGCGTGCTGCCTGGTTATTTATGCATTCAACCACGGTCATGTTATCGGACCAAAACACCACTGAGCGATCACGGAATTCGTCCGGCCATGCCTCCAGGGCTACCAAAATGGGGAACAACTCAAGAAACCCAATGTTACCTGTGAGCCCACTGGTGTGCCACCACGTCGGCCATGTTTGCGCCGACCATCGATTACCAAAGATGGCGCCAAATCCTACGCTCCCTGCCGAATCGGTCCACAAACCCAGCTTGTCCGAGGATGCTGGTGGTTTGTTCCATACCACTCGACCGTTGAAATCCGCCAGAAATGCCAACCATATGCGCATATCCTGGCGAACCTCTGCAGACAGTCTCATGCGGTGGTGTCCTTCTTTGCAACCGACCATGGCCTGTGCAATAGAGCGGGAGAAGGGGCGGGCCATTGGTATCACTCTGAGGGCAAAGTTCAGCTGGCCCACCACTTGTTGCAACTGATGGAGAGTTACCTTTTCTTTGATAATGCACAGGTCTAGCGAGGCCCTAAATTTCATTACTTTGTCCCTGGGCAAACGGAAGCATCCCTCCACTGAATCGAGCTCAATTCCAAGAAACTCTAGTGAAGTAGATGGGCCCACCGTTTTCCCCGGTGCCAATGGCACGCCGAATTGTTTCATGAGATTGCAAAATTCCAGTAAAGCCTGTGCACATTTCGTGTCACCGGCTGGCCCCAAGAACAAAAATTCATCTAGGTAGTGCATAACCTGTGTATAGCCCGTAGCTCTGGTGAACGCCCATTGCAGAAAACAGCTGAATTTCTCAAAATAAGCACAAGAGATGGAGCAACCCATTGGCATACATCTGTCCATGTAATAGCGTCCTTGAAACACAAAACCTAACAGACGCTGATCCCGAGGGTGTATCGGGAGCAACCGGAATGCTGATTCAATATCGGATTTAGCCATCAGCGCTCCGGGCCCCAGGCGATTCAACATAGCGACGGCCTCATCAAAGGATGCGTACCGCACCGAACAGACTCCTGGATCAATCGCATAGTTTACCGAATGACTCCTAGGAGCTGATAAGTTATGAATTAACCTAAACTCACCTGGGTCCTTCTTGGGGACTACTCCCAACGGTGAACAAATGAAATTAGGAACTGGCGGGTGCCCATATGGGCCGGCAACCCGGCCCCGGGCCACTTCCTTCGCAATCTTGCTTTCTACCACCACCGGGTGATGCTGAACGGACAGTTGATTTTTACACAGTGAGTCCCCCTGAAAATCCCCCGCCGGGATGTGGAAACCATACGAGAAGCCGTCCCGTAACACCCCAGCGGAGACATGATCAGGGTATTCGTTTAGCCAGGGGATCATTGCCATGATATCTACGGGGGTAGGTAGTGGTACCCCTCGGCCGATGTTAGACCTGTTTAGCACCTCCTCTACCCCCGGTATCCCCATTCTTGGCTCTGCACGAACTCTCAGGGTGTGAAGAATGTCCGCATCCTGCACACTCATGCCTGAACTTACATGTCCCCTGTGGCCTCGTGCACTTGCCTCTGTTAAAATTCCAGCAAACCCCTTTCCTACCCCCATTCCCACCACTCCTGGGTTGGTGATCACCAGCGGGGCTTGCTCGAAAGGGCGCCGCCGATTGATGGCGGGAAGGCGCCGACCCATACTCACCGAGTGAGGACGACTTCGTCGTGCCCGGCAAGAGCTGCTTCTGCCAAGAGATGGAGTCGAGACAGTCCCACGTCAGAGACGAATCGTGCTCCTTGGCCTTATGAAACTTACTATCATAACCCCTCCATTGATCCCCCTCATATGTGTCATAGAAATCCATTATGCGTGTCTGATAACAGGCTAATTCACTCAAAATCTCTGGCTTACGTTCACCCATAATAGCAGTAAACATCCCAAAGGCCTTGGCCCAATTAGAGATCGTCTCGTCTACCCTGAAGCCCGCCATTTTTGCGCGCCACACACTCGGATGCCACAAATCCTTTTGAGCCTTAACATACTCGATCTCGTGATGATCAGTCAGGAGCGAAAACATATTTACATATTTATCAGCCCAAATCATTTCCTTCGTGGCCAGTGGAATATGCTGAACTACTTTTTCCCTCCTTGAGGGCAAAGACCCCCCATTTGCCATTGGCAATGGCTTCTTACCAAACTCCATAGCTGGTCCCGCTGATTTTTCACCGCCAGCCGCTGGTTCTTCCGAGGGAATCTGTGAGGGGACAAGAGGGAGATTCGCCATCGCAGCATCTCGCGATTGCCGCAACTGCTTCATTAGCAACCTAGCCTCTTTGGCTGTGTCTCCGGGTGCCGCTGCACCCTCGGTATTCTTCCCAAGCCATGCGGCCAACTGGGCGGCCAACTCAGGAGGCATTTCCTCCTCGCTGGTGGGCGTAACTACAACCGGAATCGGTTGGCCTGCATCCGGGATCGGTACCGGGACCACGATTGGACTAACTGGGCTTGCCGGGGTTGACTCGGGAACTGGGGCCTCCCCCCCTGCCGCCCCATTCCTGGCCCTTTTACCTCTCCCTGCGGGGACTACTCCCGGCATTGCTGGCCCGATGACTTTCTTCGGTCTGCCCGTATTATTCATTGCCGCCATCTGCTTTTTCATGCCCGCCATATCTTTCATCAGCATGCGAAGCATCTGCTCCGTCCCTGCCTTCTTTCCGGCCTTCTTGCCAGGCATCGTTGTCGGATACTCGACCCTTGCTGCTTAGCTGCTCTACGAGGTCCTGGATCCGGAGGTCCGAAGTATAGAGAAGGCTTCTGGAAGAGAAACACAAAAATTACAAGTTCTCAAAATTGCTCCTTGTTCCGTCGAGGGCTCACGTGCAACGAGAGGGTGCAGCTTCCAAGCACAGGAACAAGAGGATGCTTCCTTGGATTGTTGCTCCTTTTATTCCTCTTGGGGAGGGCGTGTACCCTCCTCTGGTACGCCTACGGGGCGTGGCCAACGGTGTAGGTGTCTAGGACAACCCTTCTTGGGCGGGAAAAGGCGCGCCCCGGCTACGCCGCTTCGGGCATACCAGCCGAGACACGCCCCCCACCCAAAATGGTTTCCCGGGGGGATCCGAGCACCCTACCATACGTTCGGGGGGACCGAGTGGTCGCCCCTTTCCATGTTCATAAATTTGTTCACTTCTGGACACATCCACTTTTTCAATTTGTCCAGCTGACAAATCACTGTCTTCTTCTATAGTTGTTTCCTCTTCTCCTACATATACATTTTTATAGTATTCATTGTGTTTTACCAAATAGAACGTTGCCTTTTTGACTTTCCTAACATCCACTAATTCTTGCCAGATTTTCTTACTCTTCGTAGGTACGCCAATATCTAGAATAACTAGAGGTTCCTCTTCCACATTTTCAACACCAACTGTTTCAATATTTTTCTTTAAATCTAGAGGCAAATATACAACTCTTCCCTTTAATCCTCTCTGTAAATCAGAAGGAGGCAATTTCCCTGTTTTAGGCTCCATGCGAACAATAGCCTGAAAAGGATGCACACATTGAATCAGAATAAACTCATAGGTTTTTAAATCCATCAATTCAGAAGGAATGTCTACAAACTCCAGATTATTATGAACAGCTCTAGCAGGCATTCTGTTTTCATTTAATTTATTATAACAATATTTACTAATACGTTGATTAGAACCCAAAAAAAAAACAATTTTCTACCAACAAATAAGTTGCAAAATCTTTACACTCATTATTATTTTCCATTTCAGTTTTTACATATAAATCAACTAATCTAGTCTGATTCTTATATTGAGTTCGTCGACAACACACACAACTAAAATTAGGCCTTTCACTTGAATTGACCTTAAACTTTGTAATTTCATGGTCAATTTTTTCTGTACTCAAAATCTCTACATTCTCTTCCACATTACCTTCTATTACTGTATCAGTTTCTGCACTGTCCCCTTTTTCACCAAAGTAACAAAACTCAATATCTTCACAAATTTTCTTCACATCTAATTCAGTTTCATGCAAAAGAGCACTGTTTAACTGTTTTAGCTTAAGTGCTGGACTTTTTGCATAATACAACCTTCTCACTAATTTCCTCACTTTATTATGATGCACTGCTAACATCCTAAAACGGTGAAAAACACTCTGACATACTTTTCTTGAAAGACAGGCCAATGAATGCCTATGCAAAACTGTTTTTTCTCTCACTCTACAAGGATTTAACTCTTGCTAAATTTTTATTTTTTGTTTTAGACTTTTCTTAGTATATGCCCGTAAGAAAGTAAGAAACAAATCAATTGAATCCTGTCGCACACTACAAATACCACTACAATTCCAAGAATACACTGGAGCCTTAGGTCATCTCCATAAAACTTCATCAGCTAACACCTCTTCTGTATTTGTAGGCACAATTTGTTTCTTTTTCAACCAGACAACCGTCCTTCACCTCATATGCTCGACCACTGGTGTCAACTGCATGCACCAAATCATTATCCTGAAAGTAACTTTCTTCATTCAAAAATGGCTCACAACTTGAACTATGCTTCCATCCCCCAGAAAAAACATCACAAAAATTAGTCCGATTACTTACATTTTGATTTGAACACATTGATTACCTTATCTAGTGTACAAATTCTATTGATTACTAAAGAAAATAAATTATTTTTCACTTTAAATGCTTCATCCACAATCTTCTCTATGCTATTTTTTCTTGTAAAAAGCAGTCTTTTTTTGATACATCTTCACATTTTTTTATAAATTTGTAACTATTCTGTAATAAAACATTCGTCTACGAATTTCAATAAATTGATTTCTCCTTCTATTGCTATAGACAATATCATCACTTTCTACCGGTCTAATATTTTTTGAGGGGCACAGTTTTTTCTTAGTGTTTAGAGATGTGTTATTCTTCATTGAAAAAACAACTTTTTTTTTGACATTTCAATAACTTCCCTAAAAAGTGCTTGGTTTGCTTACCAGGAGCATTATTTGTTTTCACTGAAGATTGTGTTTTCGATGCGTCTTGTATTTCTGTTTTCTTGGGCCGTAAATCCTGTTTATATTTCTTTTGACGTATTTCCTTTGACGGTATATTCTTTTATCTTTCTATAGATGATTATAATTTGTGGTAAAGAAAAAATAACATATTATAGACCACCACAAACATACTATATAGCAATTACAATACGTAAACAATATAAACACTAGTATACAACATAAGTTACTTTATACCACAGTAACTGTGTTACAGTAACAGTGCAGTACACTTTCATTATTAATCTAACTCTCTGCCTGCACCATCTCACTCTGTGCCTATGTCTTATGTCACTTTGTGCCTGTGTCTCACCTCACTCTGTTCCTGTGTGTCATCTCACTCTGTGCCTGCCCCATCTCTCTCTCCTTTTTTATGTATCATTTGCCTGTTTGTGTGTGTCTCATCTCGCTCTCGTAAATGTTTCATGGTAAAAAGTATGGCTTTAACATTTTTGACGAGGATCACACTGAGTGTCTGTATGAAATAGGGATTTATATTTTCACATTTTTCAATAATGTCACCTGTGTCTGCTCACAGTTTCCATCTCTCTAACTCTCAGATTATTCACCCAGATCCATTTAAAATCAAGCATGAATCACAGTCTGATCTTAAGGAAATGACCAAAATGTTACATGTAATCTACCGTGTCTGTCTCTGCATGCAATATGTGCATCTCTGCTCATCCTTTTTCACTGTCTCTACGGGCAAAAAAAAGACCACATATATATGAGCAAGACATAACATTCCTTTTTCATTTCAACGGCACACCCTGAATCTTGATTGCACAGCTTAGATCCTATTTGTGAACTAAGAGGCCTAACAGACATGCTGCCTAAGATTCCATACTAGTACATATGCTGAAGCCTAACTGACTTTAAGAAAACATATATTTTCATATTATTAAACACATCAACTAAGCAAATTATTCACCCAGATCCATTTAAAATCGAGCTTGACTTACAGTGTGATCTTAGGCACATGACCAGGATATTATAAGTAATCTACCATGTCTGTCTCTGTATGCAGTATGTGTGTCTCTGCTCAAACTTTTTCACTGTGTCTACTGGCAAAAACCAGACTACATATATATAAGCAAGACATAACATTCCATTGTCATTTCCACGGCATACCCTAGATCTTGATTGCACAGCTTAGAGCCTATTTGTGAAGTGAGAGGCCTAACAGACATGCTGCCTAAGATTCCCTACTAGTACATATCATAAAGCCTAACTGACTTCAAAAATACATGTATTGCCATACTTTTAAACACATCAACTAAGCAAATTATTCACCCATATCCATTTAAAATCAAGCTTGACTCACAGTGTGATCTTAGGCACAGGACCAGGATGTTACATGTAATCTACCATGTCTGTCTCTGCATGCAGTATGTGTGTCTCTGCTCATACCTTTTCACTGTGTCTACTGGCAAAAAACAGACCACATATATATAAGAAAGACACAACATTCCTTTGTCATTTCCACGGCACACCCTAGATCTTGATGGCACAGCTTAGAGCCTATTTGTGAAGTAAGAGGCCTAACAGACATGCTGCCTACGATTCCCTACTAGTACATATGGTAAAGCTTAACTGGCTTTCAGAAAACATGTATTTCCATATTTTTAAACACATCAACTAAGGAAATTATTCACCCAGATCCATTTAAAAACAAGCATGACTCACAGTGTGATCTTAGGCACATGACCAGGATGTTACATGTAATCTACCATGTCTGTCTCTGCATGCAATATGTGTGTCTCTGCTGATACTATTTCACTGTCTCTACTGGCAGAAAACAGACCACATATATATAACCAAGAAAAAACATTCCTTTTTCATTTCAACGGCACACCCTGCATCTTGATTGCCCAGCTTAGAGACTATTTATGAAGTAAGAAGCCTAACAGTCATGCTGCCTAAGATTCCCTACTAGTACATATGCTACAGCCTAACTGACTTTAAGAAAACATGTATTTCCATATTGTTAAACACATCAACTAAGCAAATTATTCACCCAGATCCATTTAAAATCAAGCTTGACTCACAGTGTGATCTTAGGCACATGACCAGGATGTTACATGTAATCTACCATGTCTGTCTCTGCATGCAATATGTGTGTCTCAGCTCATACTATTTCACTGTCTCTACTGGCAAAAAACAGACCACATATATATAAGCAACACATAACATTCCTTTTTCATTTCAACTGCACACCCTGTATCTAGATTGCACAGCTTAGAGCCTATTTGTGAAGTAAGAGGCCTAACAGACATGCTGCCTAAGATTCCCTACTAGTACATATGCTAAAGCCTAACTGGCTTTAAGAAAACATGTATTTCCATATTTTTAAACACATCAACTAAGAGAATTATTCTCCCAGATCCATTTAAAATCACGTTTGACTCACAGTGTGATCTTAGGCACATGACCAGGATGTTACATGTAATCTACCATGTCTGTCTCTGCATGCAATATGTGTGTCTCTGCTGATACTATTTCACTGTCTCTACTGGCAAAAAACAGACCACATATATATAACCAAGAAAAAACATTCCTTTTTCATTTCAACGGCACACCCTGCATCTTGATTGCACAGCTTTGAGCCTATTTGTGAAGTAAGAAGCCTAACAGACATGCTGCCTAAGATTCCATACTAGTATATATGCTAAAGCCTAACTTACTTTAAGAAAACATGTATTTCCATATTTTTAAACACATCAACTAAGCACATTATTCACCCAGATCCATTTAAAACCAAGCTTGACTCACAGTGTGATCTTAGGCACATGACCAGGATGTTACATGTAATCTACCATGTCTGTCTCTGTATGCAATATGTGTGTCTCTGCTCATACTATTTCACTGTCTCTACTGGCAAAAAACAGACCACAAATATATAAGCAACACATAACATTACGTTTTCATTTCAACGGCACACCCTGTATCTAGATTGCATAGCTTAGAGCCTATTTGTGAAGTAAGAGGCCTAACAGACATGCTGCCTAAGATTCCCTACTAGTACATATGCTAAAGCCTAACTGGCTTTAAGAAAACATGTATTTCCATATTTTTTAAACACATCAACTAAGAGAATTATTCTCCCAGATCCATTTAAAATCACGTTTGACTCACAGTGTGATCTTAGGCACATGACCAGGATGTTACATGTAATCTTCCATGTCTGTCTCTGCATGCAATATGTGTGTCTCTGCTCATACAATCTCACTGTCTCTACTGGCAAAAAACACACCACATATATATCACCAAGAAAAAACATTCCTTTTTCATTTCAACGGCACACCCTGTATCTTGATTGCACAGCTTAGAGCCTATTTGTGAAGTAAGAGGCCTAACAGACATGCTGCCTAAGATTCCCTACTAGTATATATGCTAAAGCCTAACTTACTTTAAGAAAACATGTATTTCCATATTTTTAAACACATCAACTAAGCACATTATTCACCCAGATCCATTTAAAACCAAGCATGACTCACAGTGTGATCTTAGGCACATGACCAGGATGTTACATGTAATCTACCATGTCTGTCTCTGCATGCAATATGTGTGTCTCTGCTCATACTATTTCACTGTCTCTACTGGCAAAAAACAGACCACATATATATAAGCAACACATAACATTCCTTTTTCATTTCAACGGCACACCCTGTATCTAGATTGCACAGCTTAGAGCCTATTTGTGAAGTAAGAGGACTAACAGACATGCTGCCTAAGATTCCCTACTAGTACATATGCTAAAGCTTAACTGACGTTAAGAAAAAAAGTATTTCCATATTTCTAAACACATCAACTAAGCAAATTATTCACCCAGATCCATTTAAAATCAAGCTTGACTCTGAGTGTGATCTTAGGCACATGACCAGGATGTTACATGTAATCTACCATGTCTGTCTCTGCATGCAGTGTGTGTGTCTCTTCTCTACTATTTCACTGTGTCTACTGGCATAAAACAGACCACTTATATATAAGCAAGACATAACATTCCTTTGTCATTTCTACGGCACACCCTAGATCTTGATTACACAGCTTAGAGCCTATTTATGAAGTAAGAGGCCTAAAAGACATGCTGCCTAAGATTCCCTACTAGTACATATGCTACAGCCTAACTGACTTTAAGAAAACATGTATTTCCATATTTTTAAACACATCAACTGAGCAAATTATTCACCCAGATCCATTTAAAATCAAGCTTGACTCACAGTGTGATCTTAGGCACGTGACCAGGATGTTACATGTAATCTACCATGTCTGTCTCTGCATGCAGTATGTGTGTCTCTGATCATACTATTTCACTGTGTCTACTGGCAAAAAACAGACCACATATATATAAGCAAGACATAACATTCCTTTTTCATTTCAACGGCACACCCTGCATCTTGATTGCACAGCTTAGAGACTATTTATGAAGTAAGAAGCCTAACAGTCATGCTGCCTAAGATTCCGTACTAGTACATATGCTACAGCCTAACTGACTTTAAGAAAACATGTATTTCCATATTGTTAAACACATCAACTAAGCAAATTATTCACCCAGATCCATTTAAAATCAAGCTTGACTCACAGTGTGATCTTAGGCACATGACCAGGATGTTACATGTAATCTACCATGTCTGTCTCTGCATGCAGTATGTGTGTCTCTGCTAATACTATTTCACTGTGCCTACTGGCAAAAAACAGACCACATATATATAAGCAAGACATAACATTCCTTTGTCATTTCCACGGCACACCCTAGATCTTGATTGCACAGCTTAGAGCCTATTTGTGAAGTAAGAGGCCTAACAGACATGCTGCCTAAGATTCCCTACTAGTACATATGCTAAAGCCTAACTGACTTTAAGAAAACATGTATTGCCATATTTTTAAACACATCAACTAAGCAAATTATTCACCCAGATGCATGTAAAATTGAGCTTGCCTCACAGTGTGATCTTAGGCACATGAGACACATGTCATGACACACACACAAAGAGAGAAATGACACACAGAAAAATAGAGATTATGCACATGCAAAGTGACATGAGACACACGCACAGAGTACCTTTTAGGCTAAGAGAGAACAAAAAATGTCAGCAGACACAGGTAACATTATTGAAAAATATGAAAACATAGTTCCGTATTTCACACAGACACTCAGTGTAATCCTTCACCAAAATTTAAAAGCCAAACATTTTACCAGAAAACATTTTCCATAGTAAATCATTTTTAACACAGAGCACAGCCCATTTAAATGACCAATACAAAACAAAGCAGAAACCTAACTCATTTCCAAAATACATTTCCAAGATGCACCATTCAAGTTTTTAAACAGCATTACAAAAAAACATGACACACAATGCAAGAATAAAGAAGCACAATATGCTTCTTAATTTTCCCCATAATGCATACTCACCTTTAAAAATGCTTTGGACGATTTATAACAGTGTCAGTCACACACACCAGATTTTCTTAAGCAGAATCTCTGAATAATGCTTCTGTCACTGCAGCCTCAGAATAATGGTGCAGATTCCCTCTCATTGCAGACCCATATTCTTGTACATAACCAATCAAAATTCTTCCCACACAAATTTAAAACCAAACTGCACATTTTAATTGGTTGTACATTTCAACACTTTCAAACTCACATAATATTCACCCATCCCCCCAGTGCTCATTCACCCTGTTACCATGGTAACTCCCACCCAACTCAACACACAGTTGAAAAGTTCATCATACTATGTTGCAAAAGAATCCAGCAAGGATGTTTGACCTCTCAATGTACTAGCTAATCATGTGCAATGTTTCTTTCAAGGACTTTTTCTCAACCATTTGTATTGGCCGGGTTTTTGGTTCTATTTCTATGTGATGGAGACTTTAGCTTGCTACCATCCTAGATCCCTATTCTTAGCTTGTTTTGGTCCTCTTCAGGCCTCTTTTCAGACCTAGAAGCATAAACTAGAGGATAGCCGCTTTATATGATGATATATCCCTTATTTCTGACTCTAATCCATCTATTGCCTATTGGCTTTGACATAATTATGTGTCCTTTCATCATTTTCAGGCCTGAAGACCTATTGTAGAGGGTGGATCCTGTAGTTCTGACTTTAAATTACCTATTGGTAGGGTTTGTGTATGTACTTTGATAGAGCTGTGTGTCTATTTCATCCTTTTCGGCCCTACAAGGCCCAGAACCAAAGAGACTCCATTTTGCTTTCTGCCTCTGCAGACTGAGATGCTTGTAGGTCAAAATGTGATGTTTTAGTTATGAGGTGTTGTTCGCTCTTTGCAAACTAGAGAGAACCGGCCAGAGCTGAATCTTATCAAGAAATATCCCTGGGGCTCAAGTCTCTAGACGAAACAAGCAGCTGATCACTGTGAGAGCATCTGGAGCAGGGAGCCTGGTACATGGATTTGGTGGGAGGAGGCTACTGGCTGGAACTTTCCACTAGGGGAGAGCATTCCATATTAGCGAAGTGCAGAGAGGCAGAGTGTTCAGATGAATCTTGGAGCGGTCAGATAAATCTTGGAATGGTAGAAGGCAGATGGTTTTTGGAGCGGAAGAGAGCAGTCAGAGATGATCCTTGGAGTTGGAACTGTCAGCTGGAGCTGCCAGTTTGTCAGAATGTATTGAAGCAGTTGCCAGTCAGATGGAAGAGTTGGAGCTGCCAGTTGGAGCTTTTGGAGCAGTTGAGCCAGTGGAGTGAAGCTGTGGTGACAGAGGGAGAGAGCCCGGATTCCACCAGAGAGAGAGAAACATTCCTTTCTTGTAGGGTGAGGTATTCTAAACTAGTTTGCTTTACACTTAATCATTCACTTTCCTTTATTTCCTAGGCTATATTTCCCACTGTATTGTTGCACTGATTAATCCCTTTTCTTTCAGCGGTGTGCAGTCCTGTTATAATCCATTAATTCCCTTTTTAGCTATCTACAGTTCCTGTCAGCTATATGTGGATGTGTTAGTAATAAAGCTTTCTTGTTTTCCATTCTAATAAAGAGGCCCCACAGATCTATGTATTCATTACATATGTGTATTCCCCTTTACCTTTCAGGCTATGCCTAGATTGCTAGTTAGTGTGATGTTATAATTTGCTATTGTGTAATAAAGGGACCCCAGTTCTTAGTGAACAGCTGTCCAGTTGTTATTTCTTTATGATAATTCTAACCTTTCTTCTAGTCAGATGCTGTTATGTGGACGGATGTGTTTCCCGTCCGGGTAAGTGGTAACTGAGCAAGGGAGCAGGGAGCGCCTAAATCAGAGAATAACCTTTGCATGTTGTGATTTGGACATTCTTGTGTGAGAGGATTGAACTGTCTATCTATCACATAAAATATGATATTGTGCCCAGTAGATGTTAGACATATAGACAAACTTCCCAACAGAGAGAGAGAGAGATGAGGGTATCAATAGGACAGCGATCGCCGTTGTGTAGCGGCGTTACTGAGAGCACCGGGGGATACGGTGTGTATCGCCACCTGATTGTGGCGGCAGCGTGAGCACCAGGAGGATACGGTGTGTATACCCACAGGATTGTGGCTTGCGTGAGCACTGATTGAGGTCAGTGTGTAATGATAGATGCATTAGAACTGCTCTCCACCATGAGGAAGAGAGTAGCATAGTCTGGGCCAGATTGCCGTGAGACTATAAGGTAAGATCATAGGATGTGATATGGAATTCCTTAGTAATCAGTGAGTATTCCTAGTAATCCTATAGATTTTGTGGTGTTTTTGATGACATGAGCTTGTAAATTGCTAATTCCCCATCCCCAGGAAGGTACCTAGGTACTGTGGTAAGTAGGCTCTGGGGAGGGAGATGGTTACGTTTCGGCTGGATTGGTGGTGTCTTGGTGAGCTGGTGATATCTGGTCTGAAAATCCAGTTGTTACACCATTAAAATGACTTCTTTCAAAAAACAAAAGCATGCACCCTAATTTACAGTGGATAATTTTAAGAAACCGCCAATCATTTCTTGTTTTTCAAGTGCACTGAATCTCAACCACTTTTTTTCATAACTTCTACTTTCAAACTACCATTTCATTTCCACAACTCATCTGAATACAAGCACATCTACCTTCAAGATGCCTAACGTCTGGTTTGTGGGTCATAGTTTTGTCTACTGGAGTGAAAAATTTGCAAGTAACAGATGTATTTACTACCTTGATTTACCAAATGTGGACACTGTATGGATTGGACAGAGAGGATTGAGAAGTCACCAATTGATTCCGTTGGTGAAATCCTTTATGCATCTACCACACCCTGACCTCATATTTATGCACTGTGGTGGCAATGACCTGGGCACTTTGACTGGGGTAGATCTGGAAATGCTTTTAAAGGACATCTTTGGGCAATTGATGTCACTTTTTCCCAAAACTGCCTTGGTATTTTCTAATATATGCCAAAGGCAAAAATGGAACTGGTCCAACCAATTTTGTCCACAGATTGAGAAAGCAAGAAAACATGTGAATAAATCTGTTCTGCTTTTCTCAGAGACTATGGTATGGGTTCCATATACCACAACAACTTGCGTTACAACATGCAAGGCATCTATAGGAGAGATGGTGTACATTTTATAGATGAGGGGAATAGAGTCTTCCTCTTGAATTTGAGACTCTGCATTGGTACCTACTTGTAGGTACAAAAAAAAACACATAACACAACAGCTCTTTTCAGGGCTACCCTACCTCTAAGCACTCTAAATTATTTTTTTACTATAATTTTTTACACTGTTTTTCCCCGTGGTGCGTTCAGGGTGCGTATACCGGGAAGCGCACATGGGAACGCACCCAGCGCTTACCCCGCGAAAATCTTTTAAAGAAATAAATAGTTTTTTTGCCCTTCAGGGTACTTCTAGGCCCCCCTCAGAAAACCTAGCGGGTGAAGGGGTTTCTACCCTGCCCCCTTTTAATAATTTCCCCCTTGTTATTTTCACCTCTTGTGTCTCGATTCTACCGGGACACAAAATGGCGGACTCTCCGGACTGTTTAGAATGTTGACAGACATCCGAGAGCCAATCAATTTTCCGCTCGCGCACTCCTGTGGCACGTCGGGTGCGCTCCCCGGTACGCGTACCGGTGAGCGCTTGGAGCGAGCCTGTAGATATATATGTGTTTTTGAAGTTCATTTTCGAGAAAACCACTGGAGCAATTTTCACCAAATATAGCAAAGGCACATCTGCGTACCAGTCCCTACAATTTTGCAAACTTTGGTGTAATTCCGTTCAGCGGTTCGGGCTGTAGCCTTGTCAATTCGTCCTATGGAATTTAACATGGGGAAAACACATTTTGGGACCCCCCTTTTTTCTCAGCCCCCACTTCACAAATCCCCTCGAAACTTTCAGGGAAGGAGCGGAGCGGAGCTGGCCTAAATTTTGGAAAATTACACGCAACATTCCTCAACCAGCGCCAAAGATATTCCCAATAGAATGTTGCGGATTTCCTCTGGTAGCTAGGTACTAACTAAAACTACCTACTGGCGACCGCCAGTAGGTAATATAGATATATATATATATATATATATCTACACAGGTTTCCACGAACAGTCAAACGGACTCAATCAAGCCGCAGCACCGCCAAGAAACAGGAGACCCAGAATTCCGTGAGCAATTATTTTATTCTGCAACAGACAGCATACCCTTTCGGCCTACCAGAGGCCTTGGTCACATGGCGCCTTAGGGAGCGGTGGCAGAAATTTAAAGTGCAAGTGCAAGTGAATTGAGCATTTTCATTAGGTGTCAGTTAGATGCACAAAAAACATAGTAGAAATACTAGAATATTTTTCCTTTTTGCCTGTGTGCAACGGACAAAGAAAGTATTGGGATAAATCCCCATAACGATAATGTATTCAAATGATAAGTATCATGAATCAATAAGCGTAACCATTGTGAATTAACGCATGCCGCAACTAAACTCAGTTACTTAAAGTGACATGAATTAGTGCAAAGATAGCAAAATAAATAATTAATTTGGCTATAAATATATGTAAAATATATATATACACAAAGCACATAAGATACATGGCATGTCTTAAAAACTTGCCTAAAATCAAATTCTTTATGTATAAATAGAATGAATTTAAATCATTTCTGTTAAGATGTGTAAGTTCTCTAGTTGAATATTAAATGTTAAAACAGTCAACCAACATCTTTTCCAGTGGCCATCACATAATGATTAAACAATAAATATACATTAGGTTTATGTCCGATTTTGCAATTATGCATCATACATACATATATATATATATATATATATATTCCTCCAGGTGCCCCAGTACTTCAGAGACGCTACTCCACGGGCGATAGTTTTCACAAACTTTATTGGGATGAGCCTCAAAGACAGCCCCGCCTGGTGTGTCTCCCTACGCGTTTCGGTGCGCCTGCACCTTAATCATGGGAAGGGGAGATGGCAAGCCCGGACTGGAACATCAAAATCTTTATCCCTTTTGGCATCACGCTCTCCAGTGAGCAGCATGCCGGGTATTGAAGTCCTGATTAACCCTCTCAGTAGGGTCCGTAATTCATGCCACAAAAATATTGACTCCCGTTTTTCTTACATTGTTTAAAGCCCTCCAGTGGGCTACAGGGCTGTATTCTTGGCTCTGCTTTTGATCGTCCGTGCTGGCAGGCTGTTAAAGTTCCAACCTCGCAGTCCTGTAAAAGTTCACAAGCGGTGCATCTCTCGCGGCTTGGAGCCTGCCGCGTGTATTCATTCCTCCAGGTGCCCCAGTACTTCAGAGACGCTACTCCACGGGCGATAGTTTTCACAAACTTTATTGGGATGAGCCTCAAAGACAGCCCCGCCTGGTGTGTCTCCCTACGCGTTTCGGTGCGCCTGCACCTTAATCATGGGAAGGGGAGATGGCAAGCCCGGACTGGAACATCAAAATCTTTATCCCTTTTGGCATCACGCTCTCCAGTGAGCAGCATGCCGGGTATTGAAGTCCTGATTAACCCTCTCAGTAGGGTCCGTAATTCATGCCACAAAAATATTGACTCCCGTTTTTCTTACATTGTTTAAAGCCCTCCAGTGGGCTACAGGGCTGTATTCTTGGCTCTGCTTTTGATCGTCCGTGCTGGCAGGCTGTTAAAGTTCCAACCTCGCAGTCCTGTAAAAGTTCACAAGCGGTGCATCTCTCGCGGCTTGGAGCCTGCCGCGTGTATTCATTCCTCCAGGTGCCCCAGTACTTCAGAGACGCTACTCCACGGGCGATAGTTTTCACAAACTTTATTGGGATGAGCCTCAAAGACAGCCCCGCCTGGTGTGTCTCCCTACGCGTTTCGGTGCGCCTGCACCTTAATCATGGGAAGGGGAGATGGCAAGCCCGGACTGGAACATCAAAATCTTTATCCCTTTTGGCATCACGCTCTCCAGTGAGCAGCATGCCGGGTATTGAAGTCCTGATTAACCCTCTCAGTAGGGTCCGTAATTCATGCCACAAAAATATTGACTCCCGTTTTTCTTACATTGTTTAAAGCCCTCCAGTGGGCTACAGGGCTGTATTCTTGGCTCTGCTTTTGATCGTCCATGCTGGCAGGCTGTTAAAGTTCCAACCTCGCAGTCCTGTAAAAGTTCACAAGCGGTGCATCTCTCGCGGCTTGGAGCCTGCCGCGTGTATTCATTCCTCCAGGTGCCCCAGTACTTCAGAGACGCTACTCCACGGGCGATAGTTTTCACAAACTTTATTGGGATGAGCCTCAAAGACAGCCCCGCCTGGTGTGTCTCCCTACGCGTTTCGGTGCGCCTGCACCTTAATCATGGGAAGGGGAGATGGCAAGCCCGGACTGGAACATCAAAATCTTTATCCCTTTTGGCATCACGCTCTCCAGTGAGCAGCATGCCGGGTATTGAAGTCCTGATTAACCCTCTCAGTAGGGTCCGTAATTCATGCCACAAAAATATTGACTCCCGTTTTTCTTACATTGTTTAAAGCCCTCCAGTGGGCTACAGGGCTGTATTCTTGGCTCTGCTTTTGATCGTCCGTGCTGGCAGGCTGTTAAAGTTCCAACCTCGCAGTCCTGTAAAAGTTCACAAGCGGTGCATCTCTCGCGGCTTGGAGCCTGCCGCGTGTATTCATTCCTCCAGGTGCCCCAGTACTTCAGAGACGCTACTCCACGGGCGATAGTTTTCACAAACTTTATTGGGATGAGCCTCAAAGACAGCCCCGCCTGGTGTGTCTCCCTACGCGTTTCGGTGCGCCTGCACCTTAATCATGGGAAGGGGAGATGGCAAGCCCGGACTGGAACATCAAAATCTTTATCCCTTTTGGCATCACGCTCTCCAGTGAGCAGCATGCCGGGTATTGAAGTCCTGATTAACCCTCTCAGTAGGGTCCGTAATTCATGCCACAAAAATATTGACTCCCGTTTTTCTTACATTGTTTAAAGCCCTCCAGTGGGCTACAGGGCTGTATTCTTGGCTCTGCTTTTGATCGTCCGTGCTGGCAGGCTGTTAAAGTTCCAACCTCGCAGTCCTGTAAAAGTTCACAAGCGGTGCATCTCTCGCGGCTTGGAGCCTGCCGCGTGTATTCATTCCTCCAGGTGCCCCAGTACTTCAGAGACGCTACTCCACGGGCGATAGTTTTCACAAACTTTATTGGGATGAGCCTCAAAGACAGCCCCGCCTGGTGTGTCTCCCTACGCGTTTCGGTGCGCCTGCACCTTAATCATGGGAAGGGGAGATGGCAAGCCCGGACTGGAACATCAAAATCTTTATCCCTTTTGGCATCACGCTCTCCAGTGAGCAGCATGCCGGGTATTGAAGTCCTGATTAACCCTCTCAGTAGGGTCCGTAATTCATGCCACAAAAATATTGACTCCCGTTTTTCTTACATTGTTTAAAGCCCTCCAGTGGGCTACAGAGCTGTATTCTTGGCTCTGCTTTTGATCGTCCGTGCTGGCAGGCTGTTAAAGTTCCAACCTCGCAGTCCTGTAAAAGTTCACAAGCGGTGCATCTCTCGCGGCTTGGAGCCTGCCGTGTGTATTCATTCCTCCAGGTGCCCCAGTACTTCAGAGACGCTACTCCACGGGCGATAGTTTTCACAAACTTTATTGGGATGAGCCTCAAAGACAGCCCCGCCTGGTGTGTCTCCCTACGCGTTTCGGTGCGCCTGCACCTTAATCATGGGAAGGGGAGATGGCAAGCCCGGACTGGAACATCAAAATCTTTATCCCTTTTGGCATCACGCTCTCCAGTGAGCAGCATGCCGGGTATTGAAGTCCTGATTAACCCTCTCAGTAGGGTCCGTAATTCATGCCACAAAAATATTGACTCCCGTTTTTCTTACATTGTTTAAAGCCCTCCAGTGGGCTACAGGGCTGTATTCTTGGCTCTGCTTTTGATCGTCCGTGCTGGCAGGCTGTTAAAGTTCCAACCTCGCAGTCCTGTAAAAGTTCACAAGCGGTGCATCTCTCACGGCTTGGAGCCTGCCGCGTGTATTCATTCCTCCAGGTGCCCCAGTACTTCAGAGACGCTACTCCACGGGCGATAGTTTTCACAAACTTTATTGGGATGAGCCTCAAAGACAGCCCCGCCTGGTGTGTCTCCCTACGCGTTTCGGTGCGCCTGCACCTTAATCATGGGAAGGGGAGATGGCAAGCCCGGACTGGAACATCAAAATCTTTATCCCTTTTGGCATCACGCTCTCCAGTGAGCAGCATGCCGGGTATTGAAGTCCTGATTAACCCTCTCAGTAGGGTCCGTAATTCATGCCACAAAAATATTGACTCCCGTTTTTCTTACATTGTTTAAAGCCCTCCAGTGGGCTTTAAACAATGTAAGAAAAACGGGAGTCAATATTTTTGTGGCATGAATTACGGACCCTACTGAGAGGGTTAATCAGGACTTCAATACCCGGCATGCTGCTCACTGGAGAGCGTGATGCCAAAAGGGATAAAGATTTTGATGTTCCAGTCCGGGCTTGCCATCTCCCCTTCCCATGATTAAGGTGCAGGCGCACCGAAACGCGTAGGGAGACACACCAGGCGGGGCTGTCTTTGAGGCTCATCCCAATAAAGTTTGTGAAAACTATCGCCCGTGGAGTAGCGTCTCTGAAGTACTGGGGCACCTGGAGGAATGAATACACGCGGCAGGCTCCAAGCCGCGAGAGATGCACCGCTTGTGAACTTTTACAGGACTGCGAGGTTGGAACTTTAACAGCCTGCCAGCACGGACGATCAAAAGCAGAGCCAAGAATACAGCCCTGTAGCCCACTGGAGGGCTTTAAACAATGTAAGAAAAACGGGAGTCAATATTTTTGTGGCATGAATTACGGACCCTACTGAGAGGGTTAATCAGGACTTCAATACCCGGCATGCTGCTCACTGGAGAGCGTGATGCCAAAAGGGATAAAGATTTTGATGTTCCAGTCCGGGCTTGCCATCTCCCCTTCCCATGATTAAGGTGCAGGCGCACCGAAACGCGTAGGGAGACACACCAGGCGGGGCTGTCTTTGAGGCTCATCCCAATAAAGTTTGTGAAAACTATCGCCCGTGGAGTAGCGTCTCTGAAGTACTGGGGCACCTGGAGGAATGAATACACGCGGCAGGCTCCAAGCCGCGAGAGATGCACCGCTTGTGAACTTTTACAGGACTGCGAGGTTGGAACTTTAACAGCCTGCCAACACGGACGATCAAAAGCAGAGCCAAGAATACAGCCCTGTAGCCCACTGGAGGGCTTTAAACAATGTAAGAAAAACGGGAGTCAATATTTTTGTGGCATGAATTACGGACCCTACTGAGAGGGTTAATCAGGACTTCAATACCCGGCATGCTGCTCACTGGAGAGCGTGATGCCAAAAGGGATAAAGATTTTGATGTTCCAGTCCGGGCTTGCCATCTCCCCTTCCCATGATTAAGGTGCAGGCGCACCGAAACGCGTAGGGAGACACACCAGGCGGGGCTGTCTTTGAGGCTCATCCCAATAAAGTTTGTGAAAACTATCGCCCGTGGAGTAGCGTCTCTGAAGTACTGGGGCACCTGGAGGAATGAATACACGCGGCAGGCTCCAAGCCGCGAGAGATGCACCGCTTGTGAACTTTTACAGGACTGCGAGGTTGGAACTTTAACAGCCTGCCAGCACGGACGATCAAAAGCAGAGCCAAGAATACAGCCCTGTAGCCCACTGGAGGGCTTTAAACAATGTAAGAAAAACGGGAGTCAATATTTTTGTGGCATGAATTACGGACCCTACTGAGAGGGTTAATCAGGACTTCAATACCCGGCATGCTGCTCACTGGAGAGCGTGATGCCAAAAGGGATAAAGATTTTGATGTTCCAGTCCGGGCTTGCCATCTCCCCTTCCCATGATTAAGGTGCAGGCGCACCGAAACGCGTAGGGAGACACACCAGGCGGGGCTGTCTTTGAGGCTCATCCCAATAAAGTTTGTGAAAACTATCGCCCGTGGAGTAGCGTCTCTGAAGTACTGGGGCACCTGGAGGAATGAATACACGCGGCAGGCTCCAAGCCGCGAGAGATGCACCGCTTGTGAACTTTTACAGGACTGCGAGGTTGGAACTTTAACAGCCTGCCAGCACGGACGATCAAAAGCAGAGCCAAGAATACAGCCCTGTAGCCCACTGGAGGGCTTTAAACAATGTAAGAAAAACGGGAGTCAATATTTTTGTGGCATGAATTACGGACCCTACTGAGAGGGTTAATCAGGACTTCAATACCCGGCATGCTGCTCACTGGAGAGCGTGATGCCAAAAGGGATAAAGATTTTGATGTTCCAGTCCGGGCTTGCCATCTCCCCTTCCCATGATTAAGGTGCAGGCGCACCGAAACGCGTAGGGAGACACACCAGGCGGGGCTGTCTTTGAGGCTCATCCCAATAAAGTTTGTGAAAACTATCGCCCGTGGAGTAGCGTCTCTGAAGTACTGGGGCACTTGGAGGAATGAATACACGCGGCAGGCTCCAAGCCGCGAGAGATGCACCGCTTGTGAACTTTTACAGGACTGCGAGGTTGGAA
Organism: Lissotriton vulgaris; assembly: GCF_964263255.1. NCBI lineage: Eukaryota > Metazoa > Chordata > Amphibia > Caudata > Salamandridae > Lissotriton > Lissotriton vulgaris. Next base: position 957,278,272 of record NC_141695.1, read on the forward strand.
CTTTAACAGCCTGCCAGCACGGACGATCAAAAGCAGAGCCAAGAATACAGCCCTGTAGCCCACTGGAGGGCTTTAAACAATGTAAGAAAAACGGGAGTCAATATTTTTGTGGCATGAATTACGGACCCTACTGAGAGGGTTAATCAGGACTTCAATACCCGGCATGCTGCTCACTGGAGAGCGTGATGCCAAAAGGGATAAAGATTTTGATGTTCCAGTCCGGGCTTGCCATCTCCCCTTCCCATGATTAAGGTGCAGGCGCACCGAAACGCGTAGGGAGACACACCAGGCGGGGCTGTCTTTGAGGCTCATCCCAATAAAGTTTGTGAAAACTATCGCCCGTGGAGTAGCGTCTCTGAAGTACTGGGGCACCTGGAGGAATGAATACACGCGGCAGGCTCCAAGCCGCGAGAGATGCACCGCTTGTGAACTTTTACAGGACTGCGAGGTTGGAACTTTAACAGCCTGCCAGCACGGACGATCAAAAGCAGAGCCAAGAATACAGCCCTGTAGCCCACTGGAGGGCTTTAAACAATGTAAGAAAAACGGGAGTCAATATTTTTGTGGCATGAATTACGGACCCCACTGAGAGGGTTAATCAGGACTTCAATACCCGGCATGCTGCTCACTGGAGAGCGTGATGCCAAAAGGGATAAAGATTTTGATGTTCCAGTCCGGGCTTGCCATCTCCCCTTCCCATGATTAAGGTGCAGGCGCACCGAAACGCGTAGGGAGACACACCAGGCGGGGCTGTCTTTGAGGCTCATCCCAATAAAGTTTGTGAAAACTATCGCCCGTGGAGTAGCGTCTCTGAAGTACTGGGGCACCTGGAGGAATGAATACACGCGGCAGGCTCCAAGCCGCGAGAGATGCACCGCTTGTGAACTTTTACAGGACTGCGAGGTTGGAACTTTAACAGCCTGCCAGCACGGACGATCAAAAGCAGAGCCAAGAATACAGCCCTGTAGCCCACTGGAGGGCTTTAAACAATGTAAGAAAAACGGGAGTCAATATTTTTGTGGCATGAATTACAGACCCTACTGAGAGGGTTAATCAGGACTTCAATACCCGGCATGCTGCTCACTGGAGAGCGTGATGCCAAAAGGGATAAAGATTTTGATGTTCCAGTCCGGGCTTGCCATCTCCCCTTCCCATGATTAAGGTGCAGGCGCACCGAAACGCGTAGGGAGACACACCAGGCGGGGCTGTCTTTGAGGCTCATCCCAATAAAGTTTGTGAAAACTATTGCCCGTGGAGTAGCGTCTCTGAAGTACTGGGGCACCTGGAGGAATATATATATATATATATATACATATATATATATATATATATATATATATATATATATATATATATATATATATATATATATATATATATATATATATATATATATATATATATGTATATATATATGTATATATATATATATATATATGTATATATATATATGTATATATATATATGTATATATACATATACATATATATATACGTATATATATATATATATATATATATATATATATATATATATATATATATATATATATATATATATATATATATATATATATATATATATATATATATATATATATATATATCCACGCTCCCTGTCCCACTGGAAAGTCAGGGCACTCGCGGGCGGGTGCGGTATGCGGAAATATGACATTCCTGGAGCCTGCATTTCTAAACCCATCAACAAGTTTCTGACATGCAGCACAAGCTATGCAGTCTACTGCCTGGTCTGCCCATGCGGCCTAAAATATATCGGAAGCACGATTTATCAACTAAAAATCAGGGTCCTTGAACATCAAAGGGCGATAGAGAAAGCAGACCCAGCATATCCTGTCACGAGACATTTTGACCAAGTACATCAAAGGGACAGGAGTAAACTGCAATATTTTGGCTTAGACTTTGTGCCCGAAAGTTCAAGAGGTGGGGACAGGTTAAAAACATTGAGACGCTTGGAATCAAGGTACATAATAGACCTTATGACTAAAGTACCACTGGGATTGAACAGCGGAGAGGAATTGGCTGTACATCTGGGGAAATAGTTCAGTGAGACATCTACCCCCCAGTACATTAGGGATCAACCGTTCCCTTTCAAGTTTGAATATCTGTGGTTCTATGAGACACTTTGAAACAATATGGATTTGTAAATATTAGTTAAGTTTGTTTTTCACTATATGTTTCCCCTTTTCAAGACTGAAATCAGGATGATACATATTGAAGGAACCATGGTGGCTGTGGCACTGTAAATTGCACTAGAGTAAGCTGGAATATAAGACTCGCCAATACATGGCTTGATGGACAGTTGGAAACCTCGAAATGAGGGGGCTGTACGGTTTTAAGCCCCCAATAATCTCCCCGGATGTGCAAACACGGGGAGCTATGCCGATGCACGGCAATATTTATCTAGTTTTCCAAGGTGTCTAAAAAACGCATCAGGATGTTAAGATGTATTTACATGTTCCAAGATGGCACGACCCAGAGAGTACTGTAGTCCGTCAACCATGTTTATGATTGTTTGTAGCTATATCCCAAGCTAACTCGCACAATGTAACTGACACTGATGAAGGCGTAATGCTGAAACGCGTCTGTTAAAACTTTGTGAATAAAACCTTGATGGTGTGAGCACTGCAAAAACTTTGGTTCCACGAGTGCGGTTCTTTGGAAAAACGAGTTCTGAAGCTGAGCAGAATATATATATATATATATATATATATATATATATATATATATATATATATATATATATATATATATATATATATATATATATATATATATATATATATATATATGTATATATATATATATATATTCTCCCAGTCCTGGCTTTTAGATTTCAAGAAGAACAGGCACCGACTCCATGGATGTAATCAAAGGTTTCTTTATTCACCAATACAAGCGATCAGACGCGTTTCGGCGGATGGAACCGCCTTGCTCACTACATCTGTTTGACACCTTTGCTTGTGAACTGTTTTTATACTGGTGCACATTGATTAATTAGTAAAACAACCATGTGACAAAAATAACATGTGATCGTGGACATAGAAGAGTTGAAAGCGCTTCTGAATTTTGCAAGTCATTGTGACACAACATAAAAAGCATAGAAATCAATTGTTGTAAATATTTGTAAATGCGTCTTTACATGTAATTAATTCAGTCAAAGTGTGCTAGTTGCTAATAATACAACAAGGCTTTTTACTCTGTCAAAACAAACAAATAATCGAAAAAGAATAGCCTGTGTTCTCACACGTGTCAGGTGTATATCTATATATATGTATATATATATTCCTCGAGATCCGTGGAGGTTGGCGCGCACGCCAGTGGCAAATTCAATCTTAACAAAATGTCCAGTAACAGCAAGCTCTCAGAAAATCAGCAGACACCACGCCCGAATAGTTTCCAAAGTTTTACTCCACAACGCTTTTCACCTCGAAAGGCTTGATCACGTGAAAGGAACATTCAATATTACATGAGATAAATAGTGGAAGACACACAGTAACAATAAACAGAGGACTGCACACAAACATTTGCCGGCCATGTTGTAGTGTGAACCTAAGGCAACAAATAGCTTATTTAACTGCTTGTCGTACGGTAGAAATTAAACCATACAGCTGTAAATACCAAAATACAATTAATGCATATCGCATAGTACAAACGCCGCTATCACGAAATATTTCATATAGTTCGAATGGCTCTTATAAACACACATTAATAAAGTAAATAATTTGTTCATGTTAGTGTAATTGGCCTACTATATCCGATACAATTAAAGCATATCTGACTCACAATTGTGGGCTTGGCATAGCGTAGCGGTCATATCAGTACTACGCCTACCGTGCCGCCCCTGTTACGTGACATATGATCCAATTGTTCACGCATAATGCGGACACGCTTTCTCTCTAAGTCTGTCAATAAAGTTACATTGACGGCATAATTGCGCGAAACTGTCTAGTTTGGTCTTAAGTATATCAGGACAGTATAGAATAAATATCATGTTTGACAATGAAACAAACACAACATCAAAATTAAATCTCCTGATTAATGGCAAGCGCCCTAATAAGTTCATTGTTTCTCTAGGAGAAAAAAACACAGTTGTAATGTAAAGCAAAGTGCAAGAGTCAACAAAACTCTGTAAATCGGTCGAGCAGGCATTTGTAATTAGTATACTATACAAGGCAAAAGAGTACTATGAGACTCTAAGAACAAGTTGTGCAGTCTCAAATATTGAAAGTTACTGTGACACCACACCAATGTCATGCCCTAAACTAAATAGTGCCATAGTGTTCTTGTCGGTCCGGGAGGAGATAGAGGGATAGAAAGGCCGTGTACGGTGAGTGCTAGTGATATGGGCCCTTTGCTCTCCTCCTGAAAATAGAAAAAAATATGCAAAACGGATTAAAATCTAGGATTGTAAACCAAAATCCTATAACATTATCAAAACACATAGAGTACATAAAATATTGGAAGAGGATTGCTAAGGTAAGGCAGCTGTAAACCGTTATGGTATTGCTTATTCTTTCAAGTGTACTGATAACTCTTCTTCATGATTCAGACCTTTGGGTGTTTTGGTCTGGAAGTCAATGATGAGTTTCGAATCCCTCTGGCGTAACTCCAACACTCTATTTCCCCCCTGGGGTTTTTGGGTATCTGTTCTAGAATGGTATATCTCAGTTCTTTGGCATTCGAGAAATGGTGTTCCCTAAAATGGCGAGCTACTGGGTATTTCGGGTCAAAAATCATGATAGCGCAACTGTGCTCCAAAATCCTCTATTTGGCCATACACGTGGTGCTGCCTATATACCATAAATCGCACGAGCAAATTATGGCATAAATAACACAGACAGAACTACAGGTTAAAAACTGTGTGATGTTTTTGGTGATGCCATTGTATGTCATGCTTTTGTGACTTCTGCTCTGAGCACACGCCTTGCAATGACCACAAGGAAAGAAGCCCATAAGGCCCTCCTTGTTGGTCGGGGATTACGTAGTTATATCGCTGCGCACTAACATATCCCTCATGTTACTGCTCCTGCGATAAGTGATACTGGGCCTTTTGGGGAAGCTATCACCAATTACTGTGTCATTCCTGAGGATTTCCCAGTTTTTGGCAATGATTTTTTTCACTGCCTGTGCATCTGAACTAAAGGTCAATACCATCCTATTCTGTGCTTTGTGTGATTCCTCTGTCTGTGGTTTGTCTGTAATGGTTTGTGTTCTCTCTATAATATCAGCTTTCTTCAAGGCATTCCTGAGTACCCAAGATGGATAGTTTCTTTCCTTGAATCTTTCCACAATAATCTTACTTTCCAATTTATAGGCGCTCAAATGATGCAAATTGCTGGTTCAACGAGGAGTTGAAGGCTCTTAAACTCAGCGTCTGCCGGGCCGAGTGCTCTTGGCGGCGAAACTACTCCCCAATTCTTAGGAATCAGTATACCACCCTTCTGGCCCTCTACAAAATCTCTATTCTGACAACTAAGAAGACTTATTTCTCATCTAGAATCCACACAGCCGAAAATCGACCCAGAGAAATTTTTACCAATGTGCACGACCTTGCATACTCTGACAGGGCCACACTCAAACCTTCCCCATCACAGCATCTCTGTGATTCCCTCAACTTCTTTTTTCTTGATAAAATCGCCGCTATCAAAGCGAACATTCCCCCTCCCTCCCCCTCTTTTGTTAGTCCCCCGTGTCCCCCAGTTGTAGCCCGCCTCGAATCCATCCCTTTTCTTACAGAAGATTCCTTCCTATCTCTTCTGCTGTTGGTTAAATCCGGGTCCCTTCTGGATCCTTGTCCAGCACACATCCTTAAACAAATCTATTCTACCTGTGCTCTACCACCCCTCACTTTTCTTAATAGCTCCCTGTCACAGGGCATCGTCATCTCCCCTCTTAAATCGGCCGTTATTCTACCTATTCTAAAAAAAACAGGTGCTAACCCTTCGCTGTCTATCAACTACCGCCCCATTTCACTCTTACCATTTCTGGCGAAGGTACTGGAACGTCATGTAACCAGAACACTGAGCACCTTTGTGGAGATGAACAATGTACTGGCCCCTAGGCAGGCCGGGTTCTGACCCGCTCACTCCACGGAATCCGTAGTCATTTCGGTCCATGACAATCTCAGAGAGGGCATGGACACCAACCATCCTCAGGCCCTGGTCCTCCTCGATCTCTCCGCCGCCTTTGACACGGTTGATCATACCATCTTACTTTCCCGTGTCAGAGCGGCGGGAATCGAGGGCTCGGCCCTGGTCTGGCTGTCCTCCTTCCTGCATGACCGCTCCCAAGCAGTGCAATTGGGTGATTATTCTGCGGATTTCTGTGCAGTTCAATGCGGGGTACCCCAGGGATCCTCCCTTTCCCCTCTGCTATTTCACTTATACATCGCCCCACTTATTTTTGCCCTTCAACAGCTGTAGGTCTCCGTTTACAACTATGCGGATGACCTCCTGCTCATTTTTTCCCTATCTTCCTCCCCAGAGTCAATAGCAAATTTTCACTCAGTCATGACCTTCATCCAAGACTGGATGAATCACAACCACCTGAAGCTAAACCCTGACAAAACAGAGCTGGTGCTGACGGGTGGTTGCTCCAGTCCTTGGTCTTCTCGCTTCTGGCCCCCCTCCCTAGGTTCCCCCCCCCACTCCATCTTCCTCTGTCAAAACTCTTGGATTCAAACTCAATGACCAACTCTCTCTTCATTCTCAAGTCAGTTCTGTCGTTTCTTCATCATTTCTCTCCCTTCGTACCATCCGGAAAGTCTCTCGGTTCTTCTCTCCCTCCGCACTCAAACTTATAGTCCTGGCGATGGTTACTTCCCGCCTGGACTATGGCAATGCCCTGTATTGTGGCATGCCTGCGTACAGTGTGCGTGGTCTTCAACTGGTCCAGAACCAGGCGGCCCGCCTGGTTTTCAGCCTACCCAAATCTCACCATGTCTCGCCCCTCCTCAAGTCCCTACACTGGCTCCCTATTCAGGAACGAGCCCAGTTTCAGCTGGGCTGCATCCTTTTCAATACCCGGTCTGGGACAGCCCCTGCTTATATCACTTCCGAAATTCAATCCTATATCCCTTCCAGGGAGCTACGCTCATCTACTCATCAATTGCTCGCAGTTCCCCGTTTTAGAAGAAAAAAATGGGGCGGTTCCAAATTTTCTACAATCGCTCCTACATTTTGGAACTCCCTCCCGGTCCATCTGAGATCTTGCACCCAGTACTCACTTTTTCGCAAGGCACTCAAAACCTTTCTTTTCGCTCAAGCCTTCCCTTCTTAACTATCTTTTAGGTGACCCCGTTCTCTTTCCTCAGGAATTGTAGCACCCCACAGCGCCATGAAACCGCTCGGTGTACGCGCGCTCAAGATATATTTTAAACTCAAACTCAAACTCAAACTCTTCAGTGTTACAATTTCTTTTCGCCCTCAGTAGCTCTCCATATGGAATACTCCACTTGAGATGGCTGCTGAGGACGTGAAGTACACTGTTACCCGCGGTGGATTCGCGATGTAACGTGGTGAGAACCTTGTTGTTCTTGATTTGAAGTTTCACATCAAGGAATTCTGTCTCAGTTCTATTGATGTTCCCACTGAGAACAATGTTAAGTTGGTTGTCATTTAGTTTGGCTATGAAGTTGATTTCATCAATCTCACTGCCTTTCCAGATAATGAACAGATCGCCGATGTAGTGTAGCCACATCATCACATGTTCAAAATCAGATTTCAATTCAGAATCTGATCGAATGTTTTCCTCCCAGCTTCCCATAAATAAATTTGCGAAGCTGGGAGCAAAGCATGATCCCATCGCTGTCTCATTAACTTGACGGAACAGGGCCCCAATGAAAAGAAAAATGTTATTAGTAGGACAATACTCTGTCATTTCAACTAACATCTGGGTGTGTTCTCTATACTTCACTTGTCTGGTGTTAAGGTAATGTCTGCATGCTGTGAGACCGTGTTGGTGATTGATGATGGTATACAGACTCTGCACATCCAACACGATGAATAGAGAGTCTGCATCCCATGCCACATTTTTACATTTTTGACAAAAAGTCTTTAGTGTCTTTCACATAATAATAATAGTTTGTGTACATATTCTCTCAAGAAATGATCGATATATTTAGAGACACGTTCACCCACACTACCTCGTGAGGATACAGTAGGTCTTGCCGGTGGTCGAGTGGGGTATTTATGAACCTTGGGCAATAAATACAAAACTGGGAGAATAGGATAATCTTCTTTCAAAATCCAAAATTCCTCCCATGTGAGAATTCCTTTGTCCTTCCATTCATACAAACTGTCCCGAATTCTTGTGATGCTACTGTGATATCTTTTAAAACTCACAGGTTCATAAAACATTACATCATTAGGTTTTCTTTCGGGTTCAATCAGGTATTGTGCACGATCTAGTACCACAATATTTCCACCTTTATCTACCGGACGAATGACAATACTGTCATCATCCATCAGAGATTTCAGAGCCTGGTTCTGTTTGAAAGAAAGGTTACAGTCACCTTTGATTTTGTATTTTTTGCGATTATGCCTGGAATTATTAAGGGCCTTACTCACTACCTCGTGAAAAGTATTGATACTGTCATGTGGGAGATTAGGTATAAATATGGATTTAGGTCTGAAGTGGGTATTCGCCGAAGCATCTGTGATAATATCCAACTCCGTAAGCTATTGGGTGGGATGAACAGTTGTACCCCCTTTCTCACAATTACCTAGGTTAATCATGTCACTGAGTAACTCTGTATCCCCAATATCAAAATTTTGGGTTTCAATATCTCTACTCTCTTTCCATTCACCAGTATTGTTACTACCTTTCAGTTTATGCCATTTTTTAAGTTTCAAGTTGCGTATATATTTTAAAACATCAATGCGTGTATTGTCAAATTCTGAGGGGTAAGGTGGACAAAATGATAAACCTAGACAGAGAGTTCTCTTTTCTATCATAGTCAACTTTCTCTGTGATAAATTAATGATAGTTCTGTTCACCATTGTTTCATCCATTAGAGTGTTTTCCTGGCGTGTCCTCAGTTGGTCCCTATGGCGCCACGTTCCTGCTTCTTTTGCCAGCGTTGTCTGAGCCTGTTTCTACAGTTTCTCCGAAGCCTCTTCCATTTCAAGCATTCTTCTTGAACTCACCGCTGAGTTTTGAGACCACTCTTCCAACATCTTCGGGTTTGGTTTTTCATATGTTGGAGTAGTAAATATACGTAGTCCCCTTGGTACCATGTTTTGATCTATGTAGTGTTGTAGGTATGTTGCCTCCCACCATTTCGTTATCTCGGCCTTTTTGAGCCTCTCATACTTATTGAGTTTATCATCTTTCTGCTGTGGAAGTGTCTGATTTTCCACATTTTTGTTCAAAACCGTGGTTTTTCTTGTGAAGATAAGTTTTGCTGCAACCTTCCGCTGTGCTTCATCCTCCTCCATAGCTGTTCCGCTCTGGATCAATACTATGGAATGGTGTCTGCTCCCTCTTTAAATGAAAGGTTCCATCTGCCTTATTTGTGTACAAGCGTAATGGGAAATAAATGTGTTGTAAATTCAGTCATGAGTAACATGAACACTTGGCATTCCCAGCGAGTCTAATGACTGTAACCAATAAAGCACATAAGCTGAGCCGCAGCAGAAACAAACCTCCCCGCTGCCCCCAGAAGCGGGAGTTTCAGCACACAACCGCCGTTCCGTATCATCGACCCCCACCCATAGGACGGAAGAGATAGAATCACTGCTTACCCGCTTTCTCGTCTTTTCGTCGGTCACCAGTCTTATCAGCAACGCTTTAGTACAATAATCCGGCCGGTCTCTGTAACGGAGTCCTCAATTTAACACACCACAGAAAAGCTCCTCATGGACTCCACGAGACCCGTGGAAGTTGGGGCGCACGCCGGTGGAGCCACCGGCAAATTCAATCGTAACAACAATGTCCAGTAACAGCCCGCCCTCAGAAAATCAGCAGACACTACGCCCGAATAGTTTCCAAAGTTTTACTCCACAACACGTTTCACCTCGAAAGGCTTGATCACGTGAAAGGAACATTCAATATTACATGACGTAAGTAGTGGAAGACACACAGTAACAATAAACAGAGGACTGCACACAAACATTTGCCAGCTATGTTGTAGTGTGTACCTAATGCAACAAATAGCTTATTTAACTGCTTGTCGTACGGTAGAAATTAAACCATACAGCTGTAAACACCAAAATACAAATAATGCATATCGCATAGTACAAAGGCTGCTATCACAACATATTTCATATAGTTCGAATGGCTCGTATAAACACACATTAATAAAATAATTAATTAGTACATGTTTACAGCTGCCTCTATCAACATTTTATGTACTCTGTGTGTTTTGATTATGTTATAGGATTTTGGTTTACAATCCTAGATTTTAATCTGTGTTATATATTTATTTATATTTTTCAGCAGAAGAGCAAAGGGCCCATATCACTAGCACTCACCGTACCTGGCCTTTCTATCTCTCTATCTCCTCCCGGACTGACAAGAACACTATGGCACTATTTAGTTTAGAGCACGACATTGGTGTGGTGTCACGGTAACTTTCAATATTTGAGACTGCACAACTTGTTCTTAGAGTCTCACAGTACTCTCTTGCCTTGTATAGTATACTATGTACAAATGCCTGCTCAACCGATTTACAGAGTTTTGTTGACTCTTGTACTTTGCTTTACATTACAACTGAGTTTTTTCTCCTAGAGAGACAATGAACTTATTAGGGCACTTGCCATTATTGAGGAGATTCAATTTTGATGTTGTGTTTGTTTCATTGTCAAACATGATATATATTTTATACTGTCCTGATATACTTAAGGCCAAACTAGACAGTTTCGCTCAATTATGCAGTCAATATAACTTTATTGACAGCCTTAGAGAGAAAGCGTGTCCACATTATATATATATATATATATTGTAACAACAATGCCCAGTAACAGCACGCTCTAAGAAAATCAGCAGACACCACGCCCGAATAGTTTCCAAGGTTTTACTCCACAACACGTTTCACCTCGAAAGGCTTGATCACGTGAAAGGAACATTATTATTTATATTTATTTATTTAACTTGTAACGCGCAACAGCTACCCGCAGTGGGTTTCCCGGCGCTAGGGATTGACTCAAGAAAGAAATATCAGGTAATATCAAGCATACCAGGACAACGGGCAGATCACACAAAAAGCAAGGTCTTAAGTCCCTTCCGGAACCGCAGCAAGTTATTCTCCAATTTTAGAGCAACTGGTATATTCAATATTACATGACATAAGTAGTGGAAAACACACAGTAACAATAAACATAGGACTGCACACAAACATTTTCCGGCCATGTTGTAGTGTGAACCTAATGCAACAAATAGCTTATTTGACTGCTTGTCGTACGGTAGAAATTAAACCATACAGCTGTAAACACCAAAATACAAATAATGCATATCGCATAGTACACACGCCGCTATCACAAAATATTTCATATAGTTCAAATGGCTCGTATAAACACACATTAATAAAGTAATTAATTTGTGCACTGGACGGACCACAGCTGCGTCCACTTCACCTTCAGAAGAACGACGATCCACCACCACCAGCAACAGGTCGCCCGCAGAAACTGGAGCAAGATCACAGTCAACCAGCTCGCCGCTTCCCTGAGCCAGCACCCTCCCGCCAGCTCAGCGAACCCCAGCCAGGCCGCCGACAACCTCACGAAGTGGATCAGCAACTGCGCGGACGAACTTGCCCCACTGAAGACCCCGCCCAGCAGACCCGGCAGCAAGAAGGCCCCATGGTTCACCGACGAACTCAAGAGCTCCAAGAAGAACTGCCGAGCCCTCGAGAAAGCCTGGAGAAGGGAGCCAACACCGGACAACATGACCACCCTCAAGCTTGCCACCCGGAAGCACCACCAGCTGATCCGCGACACCAAGAAAACTGCATTCAAGGACCGACTGGACAACAACGCACACAACTGCAAGGAACTCTTCAACATCGTGAAAGAGCTCTCCAACCCCAACGCCGGAAACAACGACATCACCCCATCGCAAGAACTCTGCAACTCCCTCGCCTCCTACTTCCACAACAAGATCGCGGACATACACAACAGCTTCAACACCCAACCGACGAACGCCACGTCCGACTCAACCGAACCACCGCCCCCCACCACCACCCTCCGCGCCTGGACTCCTATCAGCACCGATGACACCGTCCGCATGATGAACTCCATCCACTCCGGATCTCCGACCGACCCCTGCCCTCACCACGTCTTCAACAAGGCTGACGCTGTCATCGCACCCCACCTGCGGGACATCATCAACACCTCATTCGACACCGCCACCTTCCCTGAGAGCTGGAAGCACGCCGAACTCAGCGCTCTACTCAAGAAACCAACAGCGGACCCCACCGAACTCAAGAACTACCGCCCCATCTCGCTCCTCCCGTTCCCAGCCAAAGTCATTGAGAAGACCGTCAACAAGCAACTGGCCGCCTTCCTCGAGACGAACGGATCCCTCGACCCCTCACAGTCTGGCTTCCGAGCCAACCACAGCACCGAGACCGCCCTCATCGCTGCCACCGATGACATCCGAACCCTGATGGATAACGGAGAAACAGCGGCCCTCATCCTCCTAGACCTCTCCGCGGCCTTCGACACCGTCTGCCACCCCACCCTAGTGCAGCGCCTCTACAACGTCGGAATCCAGGAGAAGGCACTGGAATGGATCATCTCCTTCCTCGACGGAAGAACCCAGAGAGTCCGACTACCACCGTACAAATCAAAGGCCACCGAAGTCATCTGCGGCGTACCCCAAGGATCCTCGCTGAGCCCTACCCTCTTCAACGTCTACATGAGCCCCCTCGCGGCCATCGCACGCCAACACAACCTGAACATCATCTCCTACGCCGACGATACCCAGCTGATCCTCTCCCTTACCAACGACCCCGCCACCGCCAGAGCCAACCTTCAAGAAGGAATGAAAGAAGTAGCCGAGTGGATGTTGACCAGCCGCCTGAAGCTGAACTCGGACAAGACTGAAGTCCTCATCCTGGGATCCTCGCCCTCCGCCTGGGACGACTCCTGGTGGCCCCCCGCCCTGGGAACTGCACCCAAACCGACAGACCACGCACGCAACCTGGGCTTCATCCTGGACTCCTCCCTCTCCATGACCAAGCAAGTCAACGCAGTCTCCTCGTCGTGCTTCAACATCCTGCGCATGCTACGGAAGATCTTCCGGTGGATCCCCACCGAGACCAGGAAGACTGTCACCCAGGCCCTCGTCACCAGCCGACTGGACTACGGCAACGCCCTCTATGCCGGAACCACCACCAAGCTCCAGAAGAGACTCCAACGGATCCAGAACGCCTCAGCCAGACTCATCCTCGACATCCCACGACACAGCCACATCCCCGGACACCTAAGAGACCTGCACTGGCTCCCGGTCAACAAGAGAATCACCTTCCGTCTCCTCACCCACGCACACAAAGCCCTACACGATCAAGGCCCGAGCTACCTCAACAACCGCATCAACTTCTACGCTCCCAAACGACACCTCCGATCAGCCAGTCACGCCCTCGCCGCCGTCCCCCGCATCCGAAGAACGACAACAGGAGGAAGGTCCTTCTCCTACCTGGCCGCCAAGACCTGGAACTCCCTCCCTCCCGACCTGCGCCTGACCCAAGACCACCTCGCCTTCAGGAAGAAGCTCAAGACCTGGCTGTTCGGGCAGTAGCAGCACCCCCCCCCCCAGCGCCTTGAGACCCTCCGGGTAAGTAGAGCGCTCTATAAATGTCTATGATTGATTGATTGATTGCATGTTAGTGTAATTGGCCTACTATATCCGATACAATTACAGCATATCTGACTCAGTTCAGTTTGAAAGCTTTATTCGATCATTCAATAAACAATCATAAAAGCACACAAGTTTATACATACATTGAAAACAATTCATATAAAATACAAGATGTAGTCAATTGCACAAGGTGGAGGGGTGAGATCAGCATAACAGTAATCAATACAGAAGAAAATACACTCACAATTAAGACATGAACTCCATGCTTTTCCTAGCGGACACTGATTTTATAATAAATGTTGCAGTATAAAAGCAGACATCCGGATCATCAAGAGCAAATAAAAATCTCATAGCTGTTGTAACAGTAGACACAGAGTATTTCATAAAAAGGGGTTTAAGATAAGCAATACGGAGATGTAAATACAAGGAGCAGATTAACAGAAAGTGCAACGTGCTCTGTTTAGTGGTGCCGTCACATGGACAGGGTGTTGTCGTATGTTTTTTCATCTGAGGGAAAGCCACCAAGTTATGAACAATGCCCAATCTCAACCGAGTAAGAACATACTGGTCAGATTGCTTAGTGACTACTTTAAGATATTTGGAAAAGCCATAACCTGCCATGTTGTAAATTACATGGGTGGTAAACTGGCGACTGGCTTCTCTACGTAGTTTAGTTTTTCCCCCCAAAAAGACAAGTTTGAGATCCTGTTTAGAGATGTTGGTGGCACTAGCTGGGTCCACAAAGACATCCAAACCATGCACGTCTTTGTATGAAGTCAAAACATATTTGAGCCATGGGATCTGGCTAAATTTATCCAGGCCGTGGCAATCTTTTATTATTCTCCTTGTAAAACCAGTTTCAGCCTTGGCCCAAATTCACCTCCACACCATAAGGGGTCTCAATCCCGTTAGGTCGGTCAAATATTCCAACCCCACCTCTTTGTAGACCAACTCATTTGATGCCGACGTTGGAAGACATAGATGTCTCTTTAGGAAGACATTTTCGACAACTTGCAAGTCCCCTTGTTGGCAATGTCCCCAGACGCCCGATCCATAGAGTGCCACTGAAGCACATCTATGTCGGTATACATTGAGCATATCTGATGGGCGCTGACTACCTTGTTTAGACGCAAATCTGAAAACCACTAAAGCCGCCTTGCCCATCTTTGCCTTAATATTGATAATCTCAGGTGCCCAAGTGCCACTACTAGTGAAAGTGATTCCAAGGTAGCAGAATTTATCCACAACTTCGATTGTATGATCCCTAAAGTTGAATGGTCTCAGCTTTTTCACCTTTCTCCCGCAAGCCATAATGAAAATTTTGGAAATATTAATTTTAAGTTTTCTCCCTTTTATAAAATCGAAGAAAATGTTCATTAATCTCTGCAGACCTACAGGTGTTCTAGAGAGTAGAACAGTGTTGTCTGCATAAAGCAGTACTGGGATAGCTAGGCCCTCCACTTGGGGTGCATCAGCTTGGACCTTTTTCAGCTCAGAATCCATGGCATTTATAAAATGGGAAAAAAGTAACGGGACTAAGACACATCCCTGCCTGATTCCAGATTTAACCTTAATCTTCCTAGTACATTCCCCCGCTTGGCCAAAACGAATCTGAGCTGACAACTTATTATATAGTCTGGCCAGGAAATAAATAATTGCAGCCCGGGCTCCCATTTCGAGCAATGTGGTCCACAGTAATGTATGATCCACCAGGTCGAAAGCGCTAGAAAGATCTGCAAAGCAGAGGAATAAAGAGCCCTGCTTGGCTTTAGTGTATTTACCAATAATTAATTCTAGATTAATGCACTGTTCAATGGTGCCAAGGCCCTTGCGGAATCCAAACTGGGAATCCGCAAGGATACCATTTGCCTCGGCCCATTCCTCCAGACGTAATAAAAGAACCCTGCTCATATATAAGAATCAAGAAGGGAGATAGGGCGGTAGTTCTTAGCCTCTCCTCTATCTCCCTTTTTGTAAATCGGTAAAATTATGGATTAACCCCAGGTAGATGGAGTACTCTCCAATACAGATGCATTAAAAACCTGGGTCAGAAGGGGGCTCCATAATGATAAATCCGTTTTATATAAGTCAACCGGGACCCCATCGGGTCTTGGGGCTTTGCCTCCCTTACTTTGCCGTATAGCCATATCAACTTCAAGTAATGTAATCTCGAGGAGTAGTTTGGGCCCAATCATTTCAGAGCTGGAACTTAGAGAATCCTCCCCAGCCGGGTCAAAGATTCCGGTGAAGTATTGGACCCAACTCTCCTCGCTAACCTGGGCAGTTAAAACCGGGAATTCCTCCTTTTGGAGAAAAGGACTATTAACAGTGCTCCAAAAGAGCTTGCTATCTCGCAGTTCCACCGCTTTTGTCAGGTTGTCCCACGCTTCTTCCCTTAGTTCCTGTTTTCTGCGCTTCAGATGGTGTTTGTATATTGCCCTAAGATGTTTAACGGCTTCCCTGTCCTTAGGGTGGTTACAGAGGGCTTTCTTTAGCTCTAGTAGGGATTTCGTACAGTCTCTATCAAACCAACCTACAGTAGCCCTTTTATTATTGGCATTAGTAATGGTAAGAGTCCTTTTTATAATAACATTACGTTTTTCAAATTAAGTGACAGTACATGACGGGACAGCATCATCATCTAGACACCGTTGCAACTCTTGGAAACTGGCCACCACTATTTTACGCAGCAACTTTTCAGAATTGTCTCCACACCATTTGATCCTAATACCATTCTGCCTACACGGTATTATTTCAGCAACAGTCCCACAGTTGGCTATAGACTTCGTCCCCCAGATAGATATCGACATAGTGATGGCATTATGGTCACTAAGGCATAAATCAACAATTTCTGGAGTAGTACAATGAGGGCTAATTTTAACTGAAACCAACAAATAGTCAATTACAGATGCAGAATTCCTCCCTACAAAAGTCGGTACAATGTTACCTTCGCTATCATCGGCTGGCTGATATATTAACAGATCTAGATTAAGCATGAGTGTGTTAAGGGAGTCACCATAAGTTGTGTGGACAAAATGGGCCCGGTCCTCCCCGTTTGCCCCATCAAAACCACATACATTTGTGAATGAACGAGGACATGTATGGATATTAAAATCCCCTCCCCATAAGATGTCATAAGGTTTATGGATAGCCCGACCAATTTTCATAACAACAGTCTCTAGTTCATTTACAACACAGGAGCTGGAGGGGTCGAACACATTGTTATAATGGTTAATCAGCAAAATATCTCGGCCCCCACTTTGCTCCAGCCACAGTACTTGCGAGTGGAATCCGATGGTGGTATGGGATTTTACTCGAGCAGGGAAGTTAACCGACAGTAAGATCACCAGCCCGCCTTTTGCCCTGCCCATGGTGGATTCTTGGGCAAGACAATTATAGGACACAAATCTATCAAAATAACTCTCTGCCGTAGACCACGTTTCTTGAAGACAGAGGATATCATAGTTTGTAATGGACTCCCTCCAACCAAGAGACTCCTCCTATTGACGTCAACCGGCGTTATTCCAGCACATTAGTTTATAACCAGGTTCATGGGGGGGCTACCTCCGGTGCCAAAAGGTCGCTTGCTGGTACTGGATTTAATAACAGCCGCTCCATAATGTTATTGGAAGTGGGGACTGAAGGATGAAGGGAATCTTGATGGACTACAGCCACCGGAGAATGCTCCGGGGAGTTGGTGCTAGTAGAGTCCAATAGAGGAATTATCCCCGGTGGAGGTACAACAATATGCAAGCACTCCACAGTGATAATTCCATGGGGCTCATCAGGTTCATCCATTATTATTTTACTCATATCGGGAGGTCCCTGCACTGTTGGGTGTTGGGCAGCTGAGGGTAGTCAATCAACTGCATCCAGACAACTGAACCGGTTATAATCACAGAAGGGTGCGTTCAGTGGCATTGGAACTGGTCTCACATTATATCCTCTATATCTGCCCCTCCCCTCAACCCTGGTCCAGTCATCCCTTCCTCTACCATAGGTCAAACAATTAGGTGGGAAAAGGAAGGACAATGGGAGAGTCTGGATGGTGGAGTCAAATGATCTATAAAAGCCAGCACAGATATGGGAAACAGTTCTGGGGTCTCTAAAATGTACATTTATACAATCCCCCATTATGGACTTAACTGTTTTACCCAACCAGGGCACCCTTCTTACTATGATAATTTCATTATGTAGGTGGGCCAGTAAAGGTCTATTCCAGTTTAGCCACCTGACTACCTTGCTTTTTAGGGAACTAAATGTTTCTTCTTCCCCGTCTTCCAGTGCGGGGGCTCCCGCCAGAACCACTATGTAGCCGTTGGCTTCGGGTGGGAGGTCAGGTAAACGTGGTCTGGTGACTCTATACTCTTTGACTAAGGCTGGTGGTCCTTGTTGACCATCATCGGTTTTCCCCTGGGCATAACTCTCCCCTAAAAGGGGGGCAGATATCGGCGTAGATGGTACCTGGTTCACCGAGTTCGGAGCTGAAAGGCCTGTGTGTCTATTGTTATGGGTTTGGGCCCCACCATCTACTTGAGTGACAGGTCCCCTGGGCTGAGATATTAGGGCAGGGGGAGGGACGGCACTCGGCTTACAGGGCTTAGTAGGGTTCACTAGTAAGGCAGATGTAACCTTCTCTATGTTTGTCAATCGGAGTTCAAGTCGCTCCAGTTTGGCTTCTAGGGGGGAATAAAAATGATTTAAATAAAGCTCCCAAGCTTTCGAGTGATAAGTCTTGCCCGGCTGGTTAAAGGGAGGAGAATTTGTTAAAACGACAGGCCCGTTTATAGGAACTATTAGCCCCTCAGTTGGAATTGATTGGGAGATACTGCCATGTCGTAGCTTGGCTGATTTTGCCTTACTTCCATCTTTCTTGTTATAAGCCCTCTTTCTTTTTGAGATCGCTCCCTCATTAGCCCCCTGTAACAAAATATTGTTAGTAGTAACACCGGAGTCAGAGGGGGTGGATACATGATTATCAAGTATTAGATTAAATTCCGGTAATATTTCATTGACTAAAATGTCCAGGTCCTGTGTTGAATGTTCATCCTCTTCGGGAATAGTGAGTTGGCCTGTCACACAGGGAGTTGCAATAACAGTATCCAGATACCTTTCGGGTGTTTTGGCATTAGCAATAGTCCCCAGAGAAGATCTTTTAATAGCCGATATGTCTTGGGAGAAACGTTTTTCCAGGACAGTGCCAATAATAGAATTAGCTCTGATCAAAAAAAATTCCATACCTCCCACTATAGACCCTCCGGCTAACGATGATTTACTCCTGGTTTCGTGTCGAGCCATGGTTTACCGTGTTAGCAGATAAAAGGTCGATAACAGATGTTAGAGGGATGGCCCGGTCCGGTCCAGGCCGGTCAAGAACGGGCAAAAATGGGCCCGCCCTGGGCCCGGGCTTCGCCCCGGGCTGAGTCCCGCGCGCGTCCCGCATGCGCGGGAGTGAGAGTGCCTATAAGAGGGAGCTGGTGGCAGTAAGAGACACCAGGTGTGCTATGGTGGTGGAGCGCTGTGCACCCTGGGTCTCGCAGTCCCGGCCCCGTCAGCAGCGGTGAAATCCCGGTATGTAGGCGGTCCTCGCTCGTCAGGCACAGCAGTCCGGGGGAAGAAAAGGAAACAGGAGCCCAGCAACAGCTTCCGCAGTTCAAGGCTGCAAGTGGCTCCCGCGGAGCGGGGGCTGCGAGCCTTATCTAGCTGCACGGAAGCTGGGTGCGGGAAGAGACACCAGGTGCGCTATGGTGGTGGTGTGGAGCGCTGTGCACCCTGGGTCTCGCAGTCCGGGCCCCGTCAGCAGCGGTGAAATCCCGGTATGTAGGCGGTCCTCACTCGTCAGGCACAGCAGTCCAGGGGAAGAAAAGGAAACAGGAGCCCAGCAACAGCTTCCGCAGTTCAAGGCTGCGATCGGCACATATCTGACTCACAATTGTGGGCTTGGCATAGCGTCACAGTAGAACTACCACTACCGTGCCGCCCCTGTTATCACGTGACATATGATCCAATTGCTCACGCATAATATTGTAACAGCAATGCCCAGTAACAGCACGCTCTAAGAAAATCAGCAGACACCAGGCCCGAATAGTTTCCAAAGTTTTACTCCACAACGCGTTTCAACTCGAAAGGCTTGATCACCTGAAAGGAACATTCAATATTACATGAGTAGTGGAAGACAAACAGTATATATATATATATATATATATATATATATATATATATATATATATATATATATATATATATATATATATATATATATATATATATAAGGGGGGTCCCAAAACGTGTTTTCCCCATGTTAATTTCCATAGGGCGGTCGAACTCACTTTTAGCCCGAATGGCTGAATGGATTTGCACCAAACTTGGTAAAATTGTAGGGACTGGTAGCCCGATGTGCCTTTGCTATGTCTCAAGATATGTGCTCCAGTGCATTTTGAGTAATTTAGGTTCAAAAAAATTATATATATCTATGGCAGCGCCCCGGTACGTGCACCGGGGTGCGCCCCGGGCGCGACCCGCGACTTGCGCACGGAAAGCTTATTGGCTTTCGGGTGTCTGTAAACATTCGAAACAGTCCGGAGCGGCCGCCATCTTGTGTCTCGGTAGGATCGAGACACAAGAGGGGGTCAAAACAAAGGGCAAAATGACCATAAGGGGGCAGGGTAGACCCCCTGACCCCCTAGGTTTAATGTGGGGGCTATAAAAGGGCCCCGCGGGGCAATAAAAAAAATTTTTTGTTCCGTTTTGCGCGGGGGGAGCGCCCGGCACACGCACCGGGGAGCGGACCAGGGAGCGTACCATGAGGAAAAAAGAATGACAGTTTTTTTAAAATGAAGCCTTTTTTTTTATAAATTGGAGGTAGTTCTGAAAAGAACTTTTTTTTCTTCTTTTTGTTGTTTTATATTTTTTTTATGTTTTTTGAACATTTTGTACTTTTTTTGGCTTTTCAAAACAGTTTTATATATTTTTTTGTATTCTTTTAAGGGGGAAAAAAAAAAAAAAAGGGAATCGAAACTGGCTCAACTGGAGCAAAAAACAAAAAAACAAAAAAATTACTTCTTTTTGGGGCACTTGTGATTGTCACCTGCAAGGACGATGAGCTTTACCCTCTTTTCACCATAGGCGATAAGCTTGCCACATGCAGTACAAGTGATTTTAAAATCAGCAAATCGTTGCTGATTACAAGGCATCATCTCTGATGTTTTTGGTCCAGATGAAGTGGGTTTGTTTCTTTGGGAGGTGGTCCTTGATGACTGGGAGGGGGGTTACTGGCCAGTTCCCTGAGCTCTGCACGAGAATAGTTGTTAGGGTGCTTACGGATGATATGTCGAATCATGGTGTTGTTACCAAAGAAATACTTTTTTTTGGGTTGCCCCTTGAGAGTTGTTCCTTACAGATTAGGCAAGTTACCATTCACTTTTTTCTTTCCCTCTGGGAGTGAAAAAAACTCCCATACAATGTGTGACTTGGGCTTGTATGGGGTATTTTGTTCAGGCAGCCATCTTCTCCCATCCTCCTCTTCCTCTTCCTCCTCCTCTTCTTGACCACCAATGTACTGTTGTGGTGGTCCTCTTGGTGGTGGTGGTGGAGGTGGTGGTGCAGATGCTCCAGCTGATGCAGCTACAGTAGACATTAGAAAGTACAAAATAGTTCTCTCTCTATTACTGAAACAGGTCTTCCTCAGTCAAAGGACAAAGTCAGAATAAGGAAAAAAGGTGGGGGTCTTTCATCATTTGGAAAAAAAAGGCCTGAACCAATGAGAAGTGTTATTTTCAGGTCACAAGACCAGGGATTTCATCATTATGAATGTAAAAGTGTTCTGCACCAATTAAAGTGTTATTTTCAGGTCACATGACCGACGCGCTTACGCGACACGCCCGCGGGCACGCCCCGGGTCGCGTCGCATAAGCGTGTTGGAAGTTTACTTTGCGCGATCGTATTCGCTCGAGTGCTTCCGGGTGCGCTTACGCCGTGCGTATCACGCGGACGCGGCTACGCGATACGTTACGATCATGTTTTCGTTCGCGACATTGGCGCTAACGGGACGATTCCCGGTTCGTGCACCGGGGCGCTTCAAACGACTATGCTCTCCGGGGCGCTCACCGGGGCGCGCCCCGGGAACGCTCCAGGGTCAAAAATAAAAAATAGAAATTGTTTAAAATACAAATAAAATATAGGATTCATTCATTTTCAAAAATATTACATTTCATAGCTATAGACATTTGCTATTAACCAAATTTTGAACTTCAAAGAAAAAAACATAGGTTTGGGGCCTTATATATAGTTAGGAATTAGCATTTAAAAAACCTATGAAATTCACTGAAAAAACCATAGGTTTCACACCAGTTATAGTTAGGAATTAGCATATAAAAAACCTATTAAATTCACTGAAAAAAACATAGGTTTCACACCAGTTATAGTTAGCTGCAAATTTTGCTGACATAAAACCATTGAAATTCCACGTTATAGTTAGTTGGACTCACTATAACTTGCGCGTGTAATGCACTGCTGATGACGTCACATATCACATCACTCATGACATGGTCAGTGACATCACTCATGACATCACTGATGACACCATCTTTGTGACAGAGTGACAGACCTCCTTTCAGTGTAATGTAACCCTTGAAACACATATTCAAAAATAGAAATTAACACTTTCAAAAAAATGGAGATATCCATACCAGTTACAACAACCAATTCAGTAATTCCACCATCTATATACACATCCACTCAGTCACCAACAGTTCTATATAGTCACTCATACATATACTCACTCATCATATGTAGTGATACACCAATACATCCTGTTACACACCGACAGTCATCCAAAAGTTACTCACACACATACTCACACATGGAAATAAACTATTGAACATCCATTTATTTGCATTTACAACTATACACACACTACCACCTTACTTCTAAGGAAACTTACACATACTTACTCTCTTAAACAATCACTTATGGAAACACATACTTATTTAAACAGGAACTCTTACAATCTCACATATACTCACTTATAAACATCAATACTCACATATACTAGATTAAAACATATGTCGTTACTGATAAAGACACTAGTGAGACAGTCATTCACTCACTAACACACACATATACACACTCATCCACCCATATAGTCCTGCACATATGCTGTCTTCAAAACACATACAAACAGTGAGTCAGTCATTGATGCATCTATGTGCAAAGTAATACCCCCACCAAACCATACAGACACTCATACTGATATAAAAAAAACATCTAATAACCCATATACACACACATGTAGCTACTCACCAACCCATGTAGCCATTTATACACAAAGTGAAACACTGATACATATATTTAAATATTTTAACATTACTCGCTAATATATGTATTCACTAAGATACACCAAATAAGCCAGTTAACCAATCAATTTTTTTTTTTAAAAACATTCATTAAAACATTTATTTAAACATTTATTCTTCCATCGACCTTTACATATACATTTATAAAAAATATTTATTTTTTAGAAAGATGCACATTCACTGGATGGTGTCATCAGTGATGTCATGAGTGATGTCACTGACCATGTCATGAGTGATGTAATATGTAACGTCATCAGCAGTGCATTACACGTGCAAGTTATAGTGAGTCCAACTAACTATAACGTGGAATATGTATATATATATATATATAAAAATTCACTGAAAAAACCATAGGTTATAGACCATATATAGTTAGGAATTCGCATTTACAAAACCTTATTTTACTCACACAAAACCATTGAAATTCCATATATAGTTAGTTGCACTAACTATATATCGCGCACCCGCAATCCACTGCTGATGATGTCACATATTACATCATTCATGACATGGTCAGTGACATCACTGATGACATCAAGGTTTTGTAAATGCTGATTCCTAACTATATATGGTCTATAACCTATGGTTTTTTCAGTGAATTTTCAAGGTTTTGTAAATGCTAATTCCTAACTATATATGGTCTATAGCCTATGTTTTTTTCAGTGAATATATATATATACATACATATATAAACATATATCATCTGTATATCTATATAAATACAAACATAAATGCATGCATACATATACTTATATGCATACAGATGCATGTTATTTACATGAAAGTTGAAAAAACACTAATAAAAGCAAAGCTAAAAAGCCACCTCATTACAAACAGAATGGCTTTAACTTAAACGAGGGCGAGATCTATTGCATTTTCAATGCTTGTTTACTTTGGTTCCATCAAGAAGGCATTCAGATGTGTCACACATTTGCCATAAATTCTGAATGTTAGCACTTTAGTTGCACATTAGATCACTGTAGTAAAGCTACTGCTCACCAGGGACGTCTGCTGCTGGTATTCAAAGTGCATGTTTCAGTCTGCATGTCAGAATGTTTTTAATGAAATAGAAGAGGATTTGAGAAGTCACTCAAAATGATCCCTAATTGTTCTTTCTGAAGCACTAATCATACTTTCTATGGCAAAATTAACCCCCTCATGTTGTTCCTTTTTAAATTGAGTGTTTTCAGACTTACCACTTCATTCCAATCAAGATGGCGTCTGGTGTGCCATACTTTTGTCATAAGTAAGACTGTTAGCGCTCTAGTTGTTCTTTAGAACACTCTGGGACATTCTGTCATTGGGCTATACTTGTGGTACATCTGGGTGATATTTGGGCTACATTTAGGCTCTTTTGTCTCTGGTGGCCATCTTGGGAGACTGTATGTCAGAATTTTTTAATGAAATTGAAGAGGGTTTGAGAAGTCACTCAAAATGTGCCCTAATTTTTCTTTCTGCAGCACTAATCATAATTCATATGGCAAAATATACCCCCTCATTTTGTTCCTTTTTAAATTAAATGTTTTAAGAGTTACCACTTTATTCCAATCAAGATGGCTTCAGGTGTGCCATACCTTTGTAATAAGTAGGACTGTTAGCGCTCTAGTTGTTCTTTAGAACACTCTGGGACATTCTGTCATTGGGCTATACTTGGGCTACATCTGGGTGATATTTGGGCTACATTTGGGCTCTTTTGTCTCTGGTGGCCATTTTGGGAGACTGCATGTCAGAATTTTTTAATGAAATAGAAGAGGATTTGAAAAGTCACTCAAAATGTGCCCTAATTTTTCTTTCTGCAGCACTAATAATACCTTCTATTGCATAATATACCCCCTCATTTTGTTCCTTTTTAAATTAAATGTTTTAAGAGTTACCACTTTATTCCCATCACGATGGCTCCAGGTGTGCTATACCTTTGTAATAAGTAGGACTGTTAGCACTCTAGTTGTTCTTTAGAACACTCTGGGACATTCTGTCATTGGGCTATACTTGGGCTACATCTGGGTGATATTTGGGCTACATTTGGGCTCTTTTGTCTCTGGTGGCCATTTTGGGAGACTGCATGTCAGAATGTTTTAATGAAATAGAAAAGGATTTGAGAAGTCACTCAAAATGTGCCCTAATTTTTCATTCTGCAGCACTAATCATACTTTCTATGGTAAAATATACCCCCTCATGTTGTTTCTTTTTAAATAAATGTTTTAAGAGTTGCCACTTTATTCCAATCAAGATGGCTTCAGGTGTGCCATACCTTTGTAATAAGTAGGACTGTTAGCGCTCTAGTTGTTCTTTAGAACACTCTAGGAGGCTGCAGTAGAACACAAAGGAATCAACTGACAGTCTCTGTCCTTGTTGGATGTACATGTTTTACTGAGAATGTCAGACTTCATTTTCACATGACTGAGAAAGATAATGTGAATTTACAGAAAATATGCTTTCAGTTTAGCTTATAGATCCCCTTCCAAACCACTGTGGGAAAATCATGAGATATTAGTTTTCTTTCAAACAATATTCATGATATCACATCAGAAGGTTTTTTCACACCACAATTCCTAAAACGAGTATGGTACCATCAACAAATGATTTATAATGTAACTAAAGTCCTAAAACCCTCTATTAACTACAATGCTTTTTAATGAGGTGCTATCATGTATATTGGTCCCAAGATGGCTGCCAACACTTCTTGGATGAAGTGCTGACAGCCAATCAGATCAGATGTGTGGTTAGGCTCCGCCCAGATATATATCTTTTTTTGAACCTAAATTACTCAAAATTCACTGGAGCACATATATTGAGACCTAGCAAAGGCACATCGGGCTAACAGTCCCTACAATTTTGCCAAGTTTCGTGCAAATCCATTCAGCCGTTCGAGCTAAAAGTGAGGCCAACCGCCCTATGGAAATTAACATGGGAAAAACGCGTTTTGGGACCCCCCTTTTTTCTCGGCCCCCCCTTGATGAAACCCCCCCAAATTGTCAGGGGCTGCTCAGAAACAAAATGTTCCATTTTCCTGAGAATTTCAGCCAATTCCGTCCAAAACGCCAAAGTTATTAGACATAGAATTTTCAAAAATCCCATAGAGAAAAAATCCTAACTATATATACCTACTGGCGACCGCCAGTAGGTAATATATATATATATATATATATATATATATATATATATATATATATATATATATATATATATATATATATATATATATATATATATATATATATATATATATATATATATATACACATATACATATACAGATACATATATATGTATATGTATGTATATATGTATATATATATATATATATATATATATATATATATATATATATATATATACATATATATATGCCAGCCGTAATGGTCATTATGATCAATTTCTTGCTTTGATACTTCATCAGCAATTTGGGGTAGAAGTTTGTAATCGGTTCAACTTTCATATTGTGCACTGTATATACATGTACTGTTAGCATTTACGCTGTCAGCTTCTTTTATGAATCTAAAACATTAATACCGGATTGGTATTTCACGATTGCACTTTATGTAAATATGGGTTTTTCATATATTGCATGTTAGACATACTTCGTTTCCCCATTTCCTTATGTATTAACATTAATTAATGAATTTAACTTGACTTACATAAGGGTCGGCTTGTGCAAATGTATTTATACAGTGATTTAATTGTCCAGGGCTTTCATTTATGTCTGACATAAGTTTCCCCGCCTTAAATTTAGTGCATTTGCAGACACTTTTTTCTGTTGCAGGTTATTAACACTCCCACTGCATACAAACTCACCAATCATATGTTCCCCTCTATTGTGAATGTTCCCTTTAAATTGCTTGCACCTCCTTCAATGCGCCATGTGACCAAGGCCTCTGTGTAGGCCGAAACGTTATGCTGCCGTGGTGTACTACCGAATAAACTAAACTCACTGCACTCTGGGTCTTCCTGTTCTTTCCTGTGTGGGTTCGGTGATTGCAGACTGGCGCAGTGGGAAGGACAGTGCGGATACATATATATATATATATATATATATATATATATATATATATATATATATATATATATATATATATATTGATTACCAGTCCAACTCCACACCAATTACGGAAGGCACTGACACCGTGAATCTTCAACTCAAGAAAAAATGTTTATTCCATGAAACTGCAAAAAGACGCGTTTCGGCGGAAGCCTCCACCTTGCTCACTTCATCTGCACAAGGTAATGCTAACATGTTTTATGCATTCCAACACATCTGAACAAACCTATGGTGTGACTGGTTGTTTCATCACCATAGTAACCATGAGTCACTCCACTGAACATAATGGACATGGAAGAGTTTAAAAGCACTTTTACCTGTGCATATCATCTTCATGGTTCTGGCAGTGTAAAATACTCTTTACATTTTTCACAATTATCTCGAGGGTACTATTATTGTTACACTGTATCAGCAGCCTAACCAAAATTAAACAGGCCGATTTGTACAATTCTAATACATTGCAGAGGCCACATTCAAGCGCTTGTGTATAAACGTGAGTGAAATAATATCGAACTCATTAATCAAACTTAATTATAAGAAATCTAGCACAGAGTTAAATTATTCATTGCAATTGGTGACATTCTATTGATAGACTATGGCTTTTAGGGCTATTTCTAAATAATAGCTGCTTCTATGTAGAGAACACTCCTACACTAAGTTACATGTGCCAAAGTAAATACATAGCACTGTCAAAAATTAAGTGTAGCTAAATTAATCGTATCCATTGAGCCCAAATATGAAACGGTCCTCATCTCCAAGTGGAGTAAGGGAATTAACTTGTGTAAAGACAATATCAGCATAAATGCCTCGCTGACAACCCATTTCCATGTCTATTTGTATCAATAGCTGGTCTTAAATGTATCTTTCTGTGCTTCTAGATGGTATAATCTGTGCTGTCGCTAAAATGATTATG
This sequence comes from Lissotriton vulgaris, assembly GCF_964263255.1. NCBI lineage: Eukaryota > Metazoa > Chordata > Amphibia > Caudata > Salamandridae > Lissotriton > Lissotriton vulgaris. Next base: position 957,306,394 of record NC_141695.1, read on the forward strand.
TGTTAGATAACGTGTGCATAAAGGAAATTTTTAAGCTAAAACATAATATTTACATAAATGAAGTTGCAGATGTATTTAAAGAGTGGGTTTGAGTTAAGGAAAAGGACTGTGCTGGACTATAGATGTACTGTTAATGCTTCATCCGAATTTAGTCCATTCGGGATCTTGGAATCTAATAAGATAATGTACCTAGATTCCAGGCGTCTCAGGGCTAACCTGCGGTTTCCTCCTCTAGGGTTCTTAGGGACACTGTCAATTACAAAATAGGAGAGATGTTTTATGTTGCCTTCATGTACCTTGTTTATATGTCTGGCCACTGGGTACGTTTGATCATCATTGTTTATGGCTCGCAAGTGCTGTAGGATTCTGACATGTGCCTGATGGATGGTGCTCCCTACATAGCGCTTTCCACAGCTGCAAACAAGTACATAGACAGCATACTCTGTCTTACAAGAGTACCCGCCTCTGATCGTGTAAGGTCTATTTCTAAAGGGTACTATCACCTCTTTAGTATTGATCCCTTGTTTGCACGCTTTACATTTAGCGCATTTTTTGAAACCTTCCTGGGTTGGGGGCCATGTAACATTTTTGACCACCGTCGGTGCATTGCAGACCAATTGGTTTCGCATCGACTTTGCCTTTCTGAATGTTATTGAAGGTGTGTTACCATTCAATTGGCCTATTATGGGGTCATTACGTATAAGTGGCCAGTGCTTTTGCAAAATTCTCCTAACATGATTGTGATAGGTGTTGTATCCCGTTATTATTCTAGGAAGGTTACCAGTGGACTTAGATTGACTATCTTTATTTGCCTCTTTAGTTGCAAATAAAAGATCTTTTCTGTTCTTATCTTTGCATTTCTGTTCTGCTTTAGCCAAAGTAGATGTTGTGTATCCTCTTTTGCCAAGTCTCTCAAAAAGATTGGCTTTTGCCAGGTCCGTACCTGCTGCTGTACTGCAGTTACGGGTCATACGCAGACATTCCGCGTAGGGGATCGATTCCTTGAGTTTGACCGGGTGGAAACTTTGTGCATGAAGCACCGCATTTCCTGCCGTAGGTTTTCTGTATGTTCTGGTTTGTATCCTGTTCTGCTCTACATACAGTTCTAAATCAAGGAATTGGATGGTCTCCCTACTCGTGGAACATGTAAACTTCAAATTCAGTGCATTGTCATTTATTTCTGTGGCGAATGCTACAGCACTCTCAACAGACCCCTTCCATAAGATGAAAATATCATCTATATATCGTTTATAGAGTATCACGTGTTCTCTGATGTTGGTTTGCTGCGTGGTTGCCAGTACTTGCTCCTCCCACCAGCCCATATGCAGATTAGCATAACTGGGGGAGAAGCAAGTACCCATAGCTGAACCTTGTAGCTGTTTATAATGCAGTTTGTCAAAAAGGAAAGTATTGTTATTCAAACACCACTCCACCATGTGTAATAACATTAAAGAGTGTTGGTACAATGCAATCGGTCTCTTGTCGAGGTAATGTTGTAAAGCTCTCAAGCCATCAGCATGGCGAATACTTGTGTATAAAGACTGCACATCCAAAGTTATGAATACATATTCCTCATTCCAGTCAAAATCATACACTTTTCTAAGGAAGTCGCCACTATCCTGTACATAGGCCGGTAAGTCTTTGACATAAGGTTGTAGGAAATGGTCCACATAAGTACTAGTATTTTCAAATAATCCGCCAATGGCCGAGATTGTTGGTCTCCCAGGAAGTCGTGTTGGGTTTTTATGCACCTTGGGTATTAAATATAATTGGGGCATGGTAGGATAGTCATTTTTCAAAAAGTCAAATTCTTGCTTATTGACCAGCCCCATGCCTTTCCACCTATATAGTTCTGCATGGTACTTTTCTTGGATTCCAACAATCAAGGTGGGACTCACTCTGCAATAACATTCGTGATCGTGTAGTTGACACAATGCTTCCTCGTTGTACATCTTGAGGGGCCACAACACAATATTCCCACCTTTATCAGACCATCTCACTACAATGTCTGTTCTAGATTTGATTTTTAACATCAGTGCGTTATATTCTTGTCTCTGATTCTGATTTTTATTACAAAACTTCCTCGTGCTCATTAGTGATAGATCTTTCAGTTCCTTTATTACGTTTTCTGAAAATAAGTCAAGACCATCTTTCAGCAGGATAGGCATAAACACCGATTTGGGCTTGAAATGAGTTGTGACCGTTTGGTGTGTGTTCAAATTTGCTTGGTCCGCTATTTCCCCTGGAGTCAATTGGCTTAATGATTCGTCGTACTCCAGTGCATTCATGTCGCCTAGAGTTGTCATATCAGCAATAGATAATATGTTATCCGTTCCAGTGCCGGTCTCTTTATCAAGGATTTTTCTGTTACAGTTCCAGAAATGTTTTTGTAATTTTAATTTCCGTATATATTGAAACAAGTCTATTCTTGTTTGGGCATAGTCAAAATTTGTCGCTGTACAATACGTAAGTCCCAAGGATAGAATTCTAGTTTCCTGTGTGGTTAGCTCCAAATCGGTTAGGTTGATAACCGTATTGTCCAAATTTTTGTTTTGTTCGTCACCCATTATCGTTTCCTGTTCTTTCTGTAGGTTGACTTTGCTTTCTTTGCGGCTCCGTTTGCCCCAGCGTCTGTCCTTTCTTCGTCTGCTTTTTGATTTTTGTCTTTTAATTTGCCTTTGTTCCAGTCCTGCCGCGTTCTCAGCGGTCGTAAGGATTGTAGGCGCTGTAAACGAAAAAAAGCTAGTTCTTGTGCTGGGTTGGGGATCGGGCCCATTGCCCCCAATGAACTGTTACTGTCTGAATCCGATTCAACTGATGTACTGAACTCCGTTCCACTCGTAGCGGGTGTTATGTCTACCCCACTTGCTGTTGCTGAAAGTTGTTGTCTTTTAATGTTATCGAATTTTCTGGCGAAGGTATAGATTCGCCCATTCATATAGTCGTTTCGATCTCTTTGAAACTTAATGGCCTTGCGTTCTTTAATTTCTTCTTCGTGTTTCAAAAGTCTATTTTTAATGTCTTTGAGCATATTGGCTATTTCTTCCTTATTCTCCCTGGTGTCCAGATCTTTCAAGATTTCTTCAATTCTAGATATAAGTTTATCTCGATCACTAGCTGCATACTTAATTAGTATTTTGAGACCGTTTTGTGACCACTGGGCATTATTGTCGGCCCATTCTTGCAACATAGCCTGGTCCGGATTTTCATATGTCGGGGCCACTAAAATTCGGAGTCCTCGTGGGACCCTGCCTACGTCGAGATATCGTTGAAGGGACTTGATTTCCCACCATTTGGCCACCTCTTTTTTGCGCAATTTCTCCAATTCTGCACAAAGATTTTTTGTACTATTGTCTTTGTCAGGTAAAGCCACTGTAGCTGGTTTCTTGCCCTTAACAGATATGCCTGTATCTGCATCCAAAAATATATTCACAGCTGCCTCTTCCCGCTCTTTCTCCCACTCTGCAGTCATGTTTAATCCGGAATTCAATGTTGCTTGGGGAATTCACTGTCCGTTTCTATTTTGCTCACAGAAAACAGGACTACCTCTCCCATAAACCTTAGCGTTATTACTGACACTGACTCAACAAACTTTCACCTCCTTACCTGAACGCCTGCAATTGCCCTCCAGCCCTCGCAGGAATCCGGCCAGTTGGTTACCAATTCGTGCTCAGAAATGCCAGTCTTCACAGATGACGGTTTCGGGGGGCGCTGTGCATCTCTCTCCTCGAGATATATATATGAGGTACGTAAAGCTCCAAAGGTCCGCAAGTACAGCAGGTGAAGCCACACAAACAAACAGGAACCAGCAAGACCCTGGATGGTGCAATATTTTTGTTTATTTAAGTTTCAAGCCCAGCACCAGTCCGCCATGACGCATTTCAGCTATAGATAGCCTTGATCACATGACGATATATATATATATATATATATATTACGCTCGACTTTCAAAAATCCAACAGAAAGAGGCAGCACTCGCGGACCAAGGTCAAACCAGGGTTTAATTAGGGGGAAAAGGAAAAGCATATATATATATATATATGCATTCCATCTGGCCCAAGTCGGAGGCTCCCGGGTGCTCTGGGGCGGTGCACGCGAGACGCAGCAAGACCCGCTGCGATTAAATAAATTCAATTTTTCCCTTGCAGAGAAGTTGGTTCCTCGTGCACTCCAGTGTGACCAATAAAGTTTCCAACCACACTGGTTTTGAGTCGATTATAAGTTTTATTCAGCAACCAGCAACACCTTACGCGTTTCGGTCTCTACGGAGACCTTGCTCACAGGTTAACTGAGTCGACACTATTTTGACATTTAAATAAAGTAAAGAAAGTTTTTAAGTTACATCACTTCCTGTGTCTCGCACAGGCATTGTGGGACATGTAGTTTCAAATAACTGATGTTTCTATGCTCAACAATTCAATGCATTTGTTCAGTTTTGTGTCAAAATTAACACAAGTTACAAACAATATTAAACTTATGATTAAGCCCTCCAGTGGGCATTTTCAAAATTTACAGTGGGTCCATGCCTAACGTTGGCACACATTTTTATATACATTTGCGAAATTTAATTCCAAGAATTAAAGCAATTTGACCACTATATTAAACGAAAGATAAAGCCCTCTAGTGGGCATGAACGCTCAGCACAAATTCGGCCCATAAGTCTCTAATTCATTAGTGCTAATTTCATCATATCAAAGTTATTTTAGCATGTCCTCGATGAAGGAAAAATAAAAAATGAGGATTTCATGTAAGAACAAATAAATTAAAATGAGGCAGGGTAGGTATCAGTTATATATAAGCCTTTTATGATGTTATGGCTGTATGCCTTAACCTATATTGTCAGCATTGTTTTAGGAAGCTTTATTGGCAACTCACGCCCAAGAAGTGGGTATTATGAAGTCACATTATAGGTCAGGGTACATACACCTCCTCCCTTTTACATGCTCACATTGATAGGTTGCCTTCTTTCTTAAACACAATGACTTTGACAGACATTTTTTTGTGTGTCTGTGCAGAATATTATTGTCTGAAACCTGCTTTGCTTACATTTCTATTTCATAGGCACATTACTAATTACCTTGAACATTCTGTACAAGGGCTAGGGGCCAGATGTACGACTGTTGTTTGTGGTCGCAAACGGACATTTGGCCCGTTTGCGACGGCAAAATAGGTCTGTCCTATTTACAAACCCTATTTTGTGAGTCAGTAACCTATTACCTACTCGCAAAATAGGGCTTGCAAATCGCTATTAGGAAGGGGCGTGCCAAGGACGTCCCTTCCTAATAGCGACTCGCCTTCAATGTAAGATTGTTTTGTGACCCCAATTGCAGCCACAAAACACTCGTAGTTTACCACCTATATCAAATTGGTGACTGGGTAAGTTGTCCCAATCAGGTATTGCTCTGGGTAAACCAGTGTATTTCTCATCATAGTGACACTAGCACCTGTATCCCTCAAGGCTTCCATTCTAGTCCAATTGATCCAAGGGTATTGCAAATACTTCTTTAACTTGGGTGGCCACACAGCTAAAGTGGCAAACTCAACATCCCTTCTATGATTAAAACTGCTTCAGTGTGAAACCCAATTTGCTCCTGGCACACTGCTGATCCCATCTGGAGACTGGATACGCCAGTAGTAGTAGGTGTAGGAGGACTAGGGGGCTTCTCCAGTTAAGGGTCTGAACTTCTTACAGTTGTTACACCAGGCCTTTGAGGGATCAAAGTTCTTTTCCCTGTACCTATTATTGGACTGGGAAGAGTTGTGGGTCCCACCCGCCAGTGCAGGTTGTTTGGGCCCTTTAGAAGATTCAGGCTTTTTATCTTGGGTATTCTCACTGCTTTTCCCCTTGGGAGGTTTTGTAACCCCTTTCTTTTGGTCACCCCCACTGGTTGTTTTTGTCACTCTTGCCTTGACCCAATGGTCTGACTTCTTTGGCAATTCTTGGGTAGAGATTAGACCTAGGTCTACCAAATGCTGATGTATTTTTTCATTAGTGCAATTACTTAAAATATGTTCTTTCATAAACAAATTGTAAAATCCATTGAAAGCATGCACATTGTGTCCAGTTAACCAATCATCTAGTGTCTTAACTGTTAACAAAGTCAATCCAGGATTGGTTTCTGGGTTTTATGAGCCTTCCTGAATCTAATTTTGTATTCCTCAGAGTCCAAAGCCCTCAAAGAGAGTTCTCTTCATGAGGTCATAAGACTCAGCATCTGCCCCTGTGAGGGTCAGGAGTCTGTTGCTGCGGTTACCATAGAACAGTTCCCAAAGGAGTGCACTCCAGTTTGACATCTTCACTTTTCGCATTTCACAGGCCCTCTCGAATGCTGTGAACCATTTTGTGATATTATCACTCTCTTCAAATCTAGGGACAATACCTTTGAGGATTAAAGGATCATGAGATTGCTCTTTTTCCTTATTGAGTATAATGCTGCCACCATTATTGGGTGCTAAGCCCATCCCTGCTCTCTCTTTCTCCAGAGCCAGGAGTCTGGTCTCTAGATCCCATCTTTTGGTCAACCTTGCTAAAAGGTTGTCCTCAATTTCCTCATTAGTACCTAATCCCACTGTGTGGGCTCTAAGTGCTGAGAGGTTTATTCTTAGAGTCAGGGCCACTGAGGCCCTTATCTCCCTATGGTGTGGGGTAGGGGGGTTGGATGGTATCCTCATCCCCTCCATCTTCTTCCTCATCTGAGCGGTATTCATCATTCCCAGAGGGATGGTCCTTAGCATACCCAACCAACAGCTCCTGGAGCTTTTGTTTGGTGTGATGAGACCCATGGAATATTTTTCATTTTGCATATGGCCCGTGACTCTTGAAAGCTAAGTGGAGGTAAGTGGTGAGGTCCAGCTCCTCAACCTGGTGCTCAATGCCATTGTGGTTATCTTCACTAACAGCTGGGTTCTTGTTAGGAGACATTGTTAAAAAAAATCTAACCCCGCTTATCCTAGCTAAAGTGAACTTTTATTTTTCTAAAACTCTACAGGGGCTTAACCAAGGCCCTAAAAAAGATTTTTAGTAATTTGGAAACATTTTGTCAATTCTAAAATCAGAATTCTAAAGACAATTTAAGAGTTCTGTTGTGTGATCAGGGGGTAACCAAGTTAGTCTAACAAATGCAAAGTTTTATATCCCATTGCTGATCCACCAATGTATAAAGCTGGCTCTGTATATACTATACCAAAATGAGGTAAGTAAGTAGGAAAATTGTATTTGCACAATTAATTAAAATCATTGCAATATACACACTCAGTAATAACCGTTAAGGATTAAAAGATAAAAAAAGAAAAAGAAATATAAATATAAAAATCAATTGGAAACAGAGAAGTTACAAATTAAATTAAGAGGGGCGCAGTAATGTCAATGAGGTATTGCGTGCACAGAGTCCAATGGAACCCCAAAGGCAGGCATAGGCCAAAGTAGATAGCACCTTGCTCTCTATTTGTGGTAGTGCGGGTGAGCAGTAAGACTGTATAAGGGGGTAGTGTTAAGTATTAGTTGTACACGCTCAATATGTTTAAAAAACAATTTATTTGCCTGTAAAAATGATGTGTATGTATAAGTCAAAGGTGTGGCTATGGGCTGTTGTTTCGCCCCTGAAATAGCCAACCTTGTGCTGGATTGTTTCGAAATGCAATATATTTTTAATGAGTCTACCCCCTTCATACTGCACATAAACACCTGGATGCGATTTAATGATGATATCTTTATGATATGGAAGGGTACTTTAGAAGAGTTGGAACAATTTCATATGTGGCTCAATTCCATCATCTTAGATTTGAGGTTCACCAAATCATCAAGCAATGTGCAAATTAATTTTTTAGATGTTTGGATTGTTGAGAACAATGGAAAACTGGAGGTGAGTCTATACACCAAACCAGCTGACCGGAATAGCTTGTTGGAATATACATCCGCACACCTCAGAAATCTCAAAGACAACCTACCACACAGACAGTTTTTGAGAATCCACCGACATTTCTCCAATAAGAATGATTATTATAAGAATACAGAGGTTTTGCAACACAAATTGTGTGAAAGAGGTTACCCTAAAAAACTGGTCCAGGCGGCAGTTAAGAGAGCCTGGTTCACTCCACGCACAGTCTTTTAATACCTAAGACCAAACAAGACTCTGAGCAATCGACTTGTGATCTCACATTCAGCCCAAAGGCTAATATGGTCAAATAGATCATCTTACGCAGTTGGTGGTTGGTTGAACACTTTAACTTCCCAAAACCACTTTTTGTGTTATGCAGAGGTAAACATTTAAGGCAACATCAAGTGAGAACAGCATGCACACAAGTGGTGAAAAGGGATTTGAGGGGTCTACTGGGCCTTCTGGCACTAGCAGGGCATTAAAGGTGCAATACCTGTGTTGCATGCTCACAGATTAATTACTTTAAATTTGCTTTGATCAACAATAAAAAACATATTCAACATAGTTTATCGAACTGTAACACTAAAAAATGTTGATTACTCTGTGATATGCCCTTGTGGGAAAGCATGTATTGGACAGACAACCCAGGCTGCCAAAATGCGAATATTGCAACATAAAACACGCATACGATGCAAAACACAGGGAGCACCATTAGTCCAGCATTATGTGCCATGTGGCCACAATGATATAAGGTGGTCAGTACTCTGAAACCACATAATAAATTTTAACTCCAAATGAGCTGCTTGAACCACCTTGAGGCCCATATGATCGAAAGGTATACAACGACAGAAGGACTTCATGACCGTGATGAAATGTGGGAGTTGATTTAATGTATAAGCACTTCCAGAAATAGGTTGAACTGTAGAGTGTGTACATTACTGCTCCTGTTGTGTATATACATTGTATATACATTTGTAAACTAGTGTAATTATATTTATTTGCAGGACCCTTATGTAGAAAGTTCCACTTGCTCTGTACATAATGTATCATCACTGTATATATTTTTATACTTTTTTCAGTATTTGTTAATATTGTGTATTATTTGTTTCACATGCACGATAGATTATAAGCCTATAATGTATATTAGATTATTGAAATGTTGGAAGCTCTATTGAAAACAACGGAGTGCTCCGGACTTATAATAGCTGGTATAAGCCCGGAGCTCCAACATTCCAATGCTTCATTGTGGCTGCGAACAACGGCTTCAGGGAGCCTGAGGGGATTTCAATCCTCTTGCGCTCCCTGAAGCCTTTCGTTAATTTGTTAGAACATTCTGCCCTCTAGTAGCAGAATCTTCTAATAGCCTTATACCCCTTTTGTAGCAGGGCTATACTGGCTATTAAAGTGCTGCTTCCTTGTTAAAGTCCCTCGCCTTCGGCTCTGGCCTTTAAGGCTGCAGTGGGTCTTAAATAGCTGGTACGCCCTACTACGGCAGGCTACAAGGCTATAAAACATGCTGGATATTGGATGATAGACATTTGTGCTTCAGATCGCTTTTGCAAATATTGTGCATTAAGAATTTGCTGTTGATCGCTTGGGCACTCTATATGCACATTCTTGGTTTTTATTGGGTACCTCTTATAAGAAGAGTTCAGACACACTATTTTTATAATTATTTTTATTTTTGTTTCTTTGATGGTAGGTCCTTAGTAACAGGAATTTTTGTTTCCCGGTTTTCTTGATATGGCAAATTAGAGAGATATTTTTCTCTTGCGTTGGAATTATTGATTCAAAATTAGATTTAGTATGTTTTTCGAAGAAAATAAGTGTTGCAGCCACTATTGGAGGAGTGTGGAGCGGTAGCTATAGTAGAGTTCAGATTGAGTCTGTCATTAGTGTTTATTCTCTGCTCGATGTACTCACGCTGCTGAGATGCCGTCCTAATCTTGGCAATTTGGTGTGGCACATGCTGCCGACCGTTATGGTGGAGGACCGAGGAAATTAACATTTCGATTCATCGCGGGACACAAAGGTGAGAAGGGTGTTTTTAGGCTCCCACAGACTTGGTTGCACAGCATGTGCTGTTCATTGACAAGTCGAGGGACATATGGCTTTGTTGTCTTTATTTAATTCCTAGGAATAGTAGTGTCCAGATTAGGAATAAGAGGGACAGCATTTTTGCAGCTCTCGATAATGAAAGAAGTAGGCGCTGATTCTGTGTGTGTTTTTTTACACAGTTTCATATGACTTATAATGCATTTATGCCTCTACGGATGATATAATTAGAATGCATTGCTCACTTTTTTCCAGCTACAATGGGTTTAGGTATAACCCGTGACTTTAGGATTCAGTGGTTGTGCATCACGTGACCTAGACAAGATAGCAAATGTGAGCAGCTTTTGTCGCCTTTCTTAACACCCACTCTAATTTAGTTCACTAGATATGGCTTGAATGAGTGAACATACTGTGCTATGTTTTTAAGCTCACATTGGTGTTAACTGGTAGCCATCACTGTGATTAGTAGCCTCACACTGATTATTTGCACATATTTTCTACGCATTTTTCTTATTATTTTTCTACAAATTTGGGGATTTTTTGTTTTTTTCCACTCTCTTTTTCACTTTTGAGTTTAAGTGATGTATGGGCACATGCATCATTGTAGGAATTTGCATTTCCTAAATTGCAAAAATTAAGGAATCGCAATTTAGGAATTTCAAAATCCTATGCATCAAGAAATTTTTTTTAGGATTTCTTAATTTTCGGAATTTGCGATTCCTTAATTGCGAATCGCAATTAAGGAATGGCATTACATTGATTCCTATGGGCCTAGAGGCCCATAGGAATCAATGCCGTTTTGCATTTCTATTTTTTTGAATTCGCAATTTGTTGATGCATTGCAAGGGTGCAGATGGGGGTCCAAAGGACCCCCCCCTGCACCCCTGAAATGTATTTTAAAGTGCATGTTTCACACACACATGTCCTAAGGACATGTGTGTCTGTAACATGACACTTACCAAAATGCATTTTTGTGCTTTTTTAAAGAATTTCGCAAATTAACATGAGGGTCAACCTCGTGTTAATTTGCACTTCCTATTTCAAAATTCGCATTTTAAAAAAAATTGATGCATTGCATTTAAGGAATCGCACAAATGCGATTCCTTAAATGCATTTGCATTTTTAGGAAATGCAAAAAAAAGCGAATTTTGAAAAATTGTTTCATGCATCCCAAAAACGTATTTAGGAAGCGCAAACGGCCAAATTTACCGATTCGCACCGTTTGCACTTCCTAAATAGGTTGATGCATGTGCCCCGTAGCACCTAGTATTTGAAGTAGTATGGTGATCCAGCATGCTCTGTACACTTATAAGGATAGATGTGTATATTAATACGCATATATTGTATAAATGTATTTAGCTTGGTTCCATTGCCCTTGCCCAGAGGAGGCCAGAAAGGATATAAACACTGAAAAGCGTTTGCTTCAACATTTGTTCGAGGGGTCCCTATAAAAATAACAAAAAGTGTGATTCAAGCTGTTTTGTGGCACAATAGAATAAAGGGAAAAGAGGCTTCTCTCCCTATGTGCTCCAAAGACTACCTCTAAGTGTATCACTCAGAATCAATGAGTGACCACTAGTTATATAAATATCAGTGGGTATTGACAACGTAAAGTTGACGTCACAATTGTTTTTATGTTGTTCATAGATGTATTTTTGGTATGTCCATGTGTTTTTGGAATGTTATATAGGATTTTTGTTTACAAATATCGGTCCCATAGTATATGTGTGCTTTGAAATAATTTGGATAATACATTTGTATAGGATTGAAATCTGAGGATAGGGTAATTAAATTTTCCCTATGATAAAAAAAGGAGATAATAATTCCTCCATACCTATTCTTGTTTATATGTGATAGTACACACCCAATCAGCAAATGATGTCACACACTCAAAGACTGAACTCAGACCGATTTTGTTTGTATAAAAATATTGTTGGTATTTTATTTCTGGAACCAAGCCAAGCCTGGCACTGGTTAGTGAAATAAATGATTTGCAAAATATTATGCAGTGTTTACAAGTGAATGCATGTTCAAATGTAGTTGTTTTAAATACAGGGAAGTCAAAGTATTTAAATTACTTTACAGAATACTTTTAGTTACTTTCCAGATTACTTTTTAGATTACCTTTTATACTCAGTGTGATATTCCTAGATATCACACTGAGATATTTCCTAGAGAACCCGTAAGTAAGATCAGTTTGGCACAATTGTTATTTTTCAGGTTTCCATACAAGTCAACTCAACACTTAAAACATTTTTCAGAGAAAAACAGTCAATAGGTTCCTATGGAGAGAAATGAAGTTAATGGTTACCAGGTAAGTATTCAGTCTTTGGGGTTGAGTTTCTGGGTTTAGAAAAAGAGTTCCCCCAGGGTCAAAAATGCACTCTTGTTGCATCCTCAGCGGCACTAGGGCGGCCTGGTGCAGAGTGCTGAAGCCCAGTGTTATCTAATGGGGGCTAGGGGGCCTCTGGTTGGTGGCTGCTTACGAGCAGGCCACTGGGTTGTGGGAGTAAAGCTCCAGATATGAGACTCATGGCAAAGGGGGACCCAAGTTAGCACCCAAAGTACACCCGCAGTGGCACAGCGGTGGCTGTGTGCAGGGTGCTGTTTTGGCATTGGGTGTCCTGTTGATTGCAAAGGGGATTGTCCGTTTCAACAAAGTTTCAACAAAGACTGCAGGCTCGGGACGAAGATCTTCTGGAGATGACCAATGAGTTGGAGAGGCATCCCCAGGATCCCCAGGGGGAAGGTATCCCAGCATCCCCAGGGTGCCTTGGGATGTTGGGACACCTTCATTTGGGCCACCCAAGGCCATGAGGCTTCGGGTGCAGGGGTGTCTTTAGGCACCGGGTTTCTCCTACCAGCTCCGGTCTCAGGGAGATTCAAGGCAGGTCAGAAATCACCATATCTTGGGTCAGAATAGCCAGGGAGACCTCCTTGTGGTGTTAGGCCACTTAAACTCGGGCCGTGGGTGTTGGGTGCAGAGTGGTGCAGACAGGCCAGTAGGGCTGGAGCCAAGTCAGTGGGTGTCCTCCTCTTCTTAGCTTTGGTGCAGCTGTTCTGTCCTTTTTTTCTTCTTAGATGTTGCTTGTCTGAGGAGGAAAGGTTTGGGGGCCCCTAAATACTAGATTTAGGGGTGTTACAGGTAAGTAAAATGTTGGGATCAATGGGTCCCTTCCTTGGGGGGAGTACACCCCCTATTATGTCACCTTCCAGTGGGAGGTGTCACGACATTACTCACCTGACTCCTGTTTCTTCTCTGTGAGATGAACAAACCCAAATCCCTCCAAAAAACCAATTGAACAACAGAGGGAAACTAACTCTGTGATTACAATAGGCCTTCAAAGGGAAAGGGGGTTTGGGAGACAAAGGGACAAGAGAAATCTTACTTGGTGTTGATTGCGTCTTGCTGTCTGCCTGCTTTTCTTAACTGTCACTCAGTACCTTCTTTCTGCCAGATCTCGCAAATGTCTAAAGTATGATTAAATAACAAAATTATAGAAACACAACATGCTTCAGAATGATTTACTCAAAATGTGTTAAAGTCTTTCACTATAATTGTTACCTAAGAACTATTACTGTTGCACCCAAGGGAAGTTGCCTCTTCGGTAAGTATGTACAACCTCTAGATTGTCGTGTTCACCTTTCAATTGGATTGTACTAAGGCTGTGTTCTTTTGATAACATAAGTCTCTTGTCCAATTAAAGAATAAAGCATAGGTTTAAACAATACACTCCGTCATACGTAATGAAGGTACCCGAAAGTTCTTTCATATTATGCAAGTCTTAGAAAAAATAGAAGATTTCTGGAGTTCGTTTTTTCTCCTGGTAATTCCTTGTAAATATCTCTTAAGAATTCGTTATTGTTTTTGGCTATTTCTTAAAGCACCAGAAGTTAGCACAAGGATCAATGTACATTGATGTAAGCACCAAAAAACACTCAGTTTTCACATTAGTCACTTATCTGTTTGTTGTTTTCTTTTTGTTCCAGGTTACCCGGCAACGCCAGTCCTGGAGTGGAGAGCGCTTCACCGGAGCTCAGGAAGTGACGGGCGAAGTCCAGGAAGTGACGGGAGCTGATCCGGAACTCAGGCAGTCGGGGAGAAGAAGACGCGATGTCCGGACCGGCAGGAGCGCAGGTAAGGGATTCAGTTCCGACGAGACTAAGCGTTAAGGCCCAGGCGCGAGCGGCTTAAATAGGCTTTTGGCAGCCACGTGAGCCATGTGCACCAGCAGCCATTCTAAGAGGGCACGTGTTAACTGAAGTGCTGTTTAAACAGTTTGTAAATGTGGATAAAGTCTCGTACCAGCTTGCACATATGGGTAAAGTCTTGTACCAAAGCAATATTTGTTTTATAACAAGTGCTAACCAATAATCTTTACATGATGAACTCGAACATGCTTTTAAAAACATTATTCAGATTAACAAATACATGTATTACTTGGAAAAAATACAACACAGGAAATAGAGTTCCACGATTATTAGTTCCAGTTTAACCAATGTGGGTTGCTGAACATTGTGCATGATTAGAAGTGTGCGTAACTCTGACAGTTCTCGCCCGCAAAGGCCGCCCTATGGGTCGTGGTTTAGTTGGACTTCTGACATGAAAAAGCCTAACTAATCGTGGGGCATTAACATTAGACGCTCGTTCCCAAGATCTTTCAGCAGCATCATAACCCTTCCAATCAATTCGATAAAACAATTTCCCATGTAGTCTTTTAGCGTCAAGGATTTGTTTTACCTCATATTCTATATGACCGTCTACTATGATTGGAGGAGGAACATTATCTCTCCGGGTTCCTGGTTGATGAGGTTTTAGTAAGGAAACATCGACGACTGGGTGTATGCTATATTTAGGTGGAAGAGAAAGCCGAATCGAGACTGGATTTAGAATATTGTGAATGGGAAAGGGTCCTATGAAACGGGGTTGTAATTTTCTGGGTCCCTCTAGTTGGATATTCCGTGTTGATACCAAACCAAATCACCAACTTTATAAGGGGGTTCTGAGTTTCTATGCTTGTCTGCCTTCCTCTTTTATAAAACCTTATTTTTGGCTAGGAAATTTCTGATTTTTTCTTGAAAAAGGTGCACTTGTTAAATCTTTTCTGATACTGTTGGCAATTCTTCTTGATCAGATTGTAAGTGCACTGGAATAGTTCTAGAGTGGTAACCGGTCAGGAAGTAGAAAGATGAGCAACCTAGGGTAGAATGTTAGTTGTTATTATAAGCAAATTCTCCAAAAGGCAAGGCTTTGTCCCATTGAGAAGTGAATGTAGCTAGAAAACACCTCAAAGATTAGTCTAAAAATTGGTTAACCTTTTCTGTTTGAACATCAGTTTGTGAGTGGAAGGCTGATGTTAATGTTACTTCTACTTCCAGTTTTTAGCATAAATGGGTCCAGAATTTTTAGACGAATTGTAGGCCTCTGTCTGAAATAATTTTGCTTGGCAAACAATGCAATTTAACTACATTCTGAATGAAAAGGTCACTAAATTCCATTGCCGAGGGTAGTTTAGATAGGGGAATAAAATGACCCATTTTGAATAATAAATCTACAACTACAAGAATCGTTGTGAAGCCTTTTGATAAATGCATGTCTGTGATAAAGTCAAGACTAATCGTGTGCCAAGGGACTGATGGGATTGGTAATTGTTGTAAATATCCAACTGGGGCTGTATGTCTAGATTTTATTACAAGCACAAATGGGACATTTTTTGACATAATCTTGGACGTCTTTTCTTTGAGTATTCCCCCAAAAAGTTTGTGAACACAATTCTACAGTCTTATGGATACCCGGGTGACCTGAAAGATTGGAGTCATGATGCCAAGTCTTAAGTTTTTGTCTTAACTCCTCTGTCGGCACATATAACCTTTTTATATAAAAAAAAATACAACCCTTCAGACATTGAACACTATTTTTTTCTCAACATTAACTCAGGGTTAATTCTTTTTGATTCATGTTTAACCTCTTGTAAAAAGAATCAGATTGGGTAACAGCTACAATCCTATTACTAGGAATGATATTTTGAACATTCTTTTTGGGGTCTAGTGAGTCTTTTTCATGTAAACGGGACAAGGTGTCAGATAATAACTGTTTTTGACCTGGTCTATAAGTTATTAAAAAATCGAATTTACTAAAGAAGTGCAACCATCTCATTTGCCTAGGTAATAGTGCCTTGATGGAAGTGAAGAACTGAAGATTTTTATGATCAGTGTAAATTGTGTCTGTTTTTTTGGCTCCTAGAAGGTGATGTCTCCATTCCACAAAAACATACTTTATAGCTAACAGCTCACGTTCAGCTATGGTATAGTTTTGTTCCGCAGGTAGAAGTTTTTGTTAAAAATATGCCAAACTATGGAAATATCCTGTCTTTGGATCTTTTTGTATAAAAACACCTCCTACTGCTGTTTGAGAAGCATCAGCTTCAACACTAAAGGGTTGTTCCGGATCTGGATGTCATAACACTGGAGCTGAGGTAAAGGCCCTTTTTAACTCTTGGAAAGCTTTGTCAGCTTCCTTGTTCCATAGAAAAATCTGTCCCTTTTTTAACAATCGTGTGATGGGAGAGACTATGCTTGAGAAATGAGCTACAAACCATCGATAAAAGTTAGCAAATCCTAATACCTTCTGGACTTCCTTTATGGAAGTCGGGATTGGCCAATCAGTTATTGCGTCTCCCTTTTTTTGGTCCATTTCTATTCCTTTGGGTGAAAGCACATAACCTAAAAAATCGACCGAATGGACATGAAATACACATTTTTCCAGTTTGGAGAATAAGGAATATTCTCTTAACCTTTGAAGTACCATTCTGACATGTTCAATGTGTTCTTCTTCTGTTTTAGAAAAGATCAGAATATTGTCTATGTAGGCAATAACACAAACGTCCAGTAAGTCATGAAATACCTCATTTATAAAGTACTGAAACGCCGCTGGGGCATTGCAAAGCTCAAACGGTATGACAGTATATTCAAATAATCCGAATTTTGTACGAAATGCGGTTGTCCACTCATCACCATCAAGCACTCATATCAGGTGATAAGCACCGCGGAGATCTAGTTTGGTATAAATGGTGGAGCCTTTAACCTGGTCTAATAAGACAGGGATCAATGGTAAGGGGTACCGATTCTTAACAGTGGCTTTGTTGACAGCCCGATAGTCGATATACAACCTCAAATCTCCGGTCTTTTTGGCCACGAAGAAGAGAGGAGAGGAAACTGGGGAGGTTGAATGCCGAATAAAACCTTTGTCTAATAAGTCACCCAGATATTCTTTTAGATATTGGTTTTCAGGCCTAGTAGGGGCATAAATACGACAACACGGTAAGGGCATTCCTGGAATCAGGTTGATCCGGCAGTCATATACCCTGTGAGGGGGAAGCTGAGTAGCCTGAACTGGATCAAAAACATCAGCATATTCTTTGTATCTATTTGGTAAAGTACTCTCTGAAATATGTGTCGAAGGGCAATGTAAGGGAAATATAGGGTCTTTGGCATCCTGATAACAGTGAGTTCTGCAGAGCGTACAATCAAGACTCACTGTTCTCTGAACCCAATCAATTTTTGGGTTATGTTAATTGAGCCAAGGAATACCTAATATTATCCCAAAAGCTGGAGTATCAATGAGGTCAAACATTAGTTGTTCAGTGTGCCCATTTTCGCTAACCAGGGTTAGAGGTACTGTGTGAGACCGAATAAGACCTGATGATAGAGCTGAACTGTCCACAGCTCTCACTGGGTCAGGTTCCTCCTTGACAATATGTGAGATATTAAACTTTCTTGCCAGGTTAAGATCAAAGAAGTTTCCTGTAGCCCCTGAATCTAGTAGAACTGGTAGGACTTGTCTTTGTTGTACAGTTATGATGACTGTCATAAGAATCGTCATGTGTCTTGCTACACTAGTTTTAGTATTAAGAATTTTTTGGGAGATCTCTGGTTCTTTTTCCCTCAAAGAAATGATCTCTTCTTTCTTTGAGAGTTTTAGTTTCTCTATTCGATTTGATCTACCAGAACCATCTCTTTCTTCTTTTTGGGTTTGATCGTGCAATCTCTGGCAAAATGTCCACTTTTGCCTCAATATAAATATAACTTTTTTCTCCTTTGTCTTTCTTTTTCCTCTGAGGAAAGTGGCCCCCTGATTCCCCCTACTTGCATTGGTTCTGGTTCTGTTGACTTTTCTTCCTTGTCTTTATCTCTTTTTTCTGTTCTAAAAAGTACTGATCTGAAGTCTGTTTTTACTCTAAAGTCTGTCCTTGTCTTTTCTCCCTTTCTCTCAGTTAATCGATGGTCTAACTTTAACACCAAATCAACAAATTCCCCATAATCGACTGGCAAGTTGACTATATGGGCCAAGGAGTCTTTCAAATCCTCCCTCAATCCACGATAAAACAAAGAGGTACGTTTGTCCTCAGTTCAATGAGTCTCAGAGAGGAGTCTAGTAAAGGTGGTAATGTAGCTAGGTAAATCTTTAGTTCCCTGACGGAGGTTTAGTAGTTCATTGTCACTTGACTGAAAAAAACATGACGAGCAAAAAGTTGTATCATGGCATCTTTGAAATGATTGTAATTTTGTAGAAGAGCGTCATTGCTGTCAACCAATGGGATTGCCCAATCTGCAGCCACTCCACCCAGGTAAGAGATTATAAAGGCTATTTTGGTGGAATCTGAATTAAAAATCTGGGGCTTGCAAAGAAAATGTAACTGGCATTGATTTATAAATGCTGCAAAATGAGAGCTATCCCCTTAAAAATGCTCTGGATTGGCTAGAGGAACTGGCGTAGGTGTAACTACTGTCACTTGGATATTGGATTCTGTTTTCTGTGTCCCTGGGCCTTCTGAAGAAAAGAATGTAGCACCAAATTTAGTCTCATACCAGCTTGCACATTTGGGTAAAGCTGTGTACCAAGGGATATTTGTTTTATAACAAGTGCTAACCAATAATCTTTAAATGATGAACTCAAACATGCTTTTAAAAAATATATACAGATTACCAAATACATGTATTACTTGGAAATAATACAACACAGCAAATGGAGTTCCATGATCATTAGTTCCAGTTTAACCAATGTGGGTTGCTGAACATTGTGCATGATTAGAAGTGTGTGTAACAGTGACAGGAGGGGGCATATGTTTCACTTTGGTTGGCTGGGTCCCCCATCTGCAAGATGGCAGGACTGAAAGTTGTGCTTCACCTTGCCTCCCCACCTGTGGGGTGGGGTTGCCAAAGGTCGGCATACATCCCTTGATTTTCCCACGGGTTCTTCTGCCCAAAGTGGGGGTCAGAACAGGTGGGGACCAGTTGCTGGAATCTGCAAAAGGCCTGGGGAAGCTCACAAAGGCGGTAAGCCTTTGAAGCTTCCCCTTCGTGGACCCTGCCCATCCTGGGGAGGAGGCTTGGCAGGATGTGCATTGTTTCAGGCCCCCAAGAGCAGCAGGCTCTTGACCCACAGGTCCAGAAACATGTATGGTGGTGGCAGCTGGGGAGCAGCCACTCAGCCTGGACACTAGTGTTAGGTCATTTTTCAGGGGGCATCTCTAAGATGCCCTCTGTGTGCGTCTTTCATTAAATCTCACACTGGCATTAATGTGCATTTAATGTGCTGAGAACTTTGATACCAAGCTTCTCAGTTTTCAGTGAAGCCATTATGGTACTGTGGAGTTCAAAATTACGAACTCCCAGCACCATATACTCCAAATGATATTACTGCACTTATAATGTCAAAGAATTGGCTTAGACACTGTAGGGTCACAGGGCTCATGCACCTGTACCCTCACCACTGGTATAGTGCACCCAGATAGAGGGGTGGCTGATCTATGCCAGGGCAGTGGGTTGTAGGCATGGCACACAGGGATGTGTGTCATGCAGAGTCTTCACTTTGTTCTGCACCAAAGCATTCAGCCTGCAAAGGCAGTGTGTGTGTTTACAGGTACAGGGCCTCTAAGGGTGGCACAATAAGTGCTGTAGACATTATAGGCCTTCCCTGGTCACAGTGCCCTGGGTACTTCTGGTGCTATTTACCAGGGGCTGACCTGTGGCCAGAGTGTTCTAATTGGGTTTGGTGTTCAAAGCAGTTTTAGGGAAAGAACATAGGCGCTGAGTACCTGATTGGCAGGAGCCCAGGGCACACTCAGTTAAAGCATATCAGCAGTTCAGCAAAAAGTGCGGAAACCCTGCAGAAAGAGGGCACTTTCTCACAAGGTTAAACTAGGTGATTTTGTTGTTTGCTTTTCTGTAGTGCATTTTGCGATGCTCAGAGGTCTGGTAGTAGTCGCTGCAGGTTTCTGGGGTATTGCAAATGTAGAGGCATGCTTTGCTGCTGGAGCGCTATGCCTCTGAGTAGGTTGAATACATGTGAGCTGTTCTTTCTCTGTACTAATATTCACACTGATGATCACTTGCTCATTACCATCTTCACTAACAATGGCGTTTAGGAACCTTCCATTTCCCTTCACTATTGTGGTGGGTCTTGGAATTGGTTGTGGTCCAATCCATGTCCAGATCATCAGAAGGGAGGATAGTGCTCTTTTTTCCATGCTGAAGGTTTTTAAGCTGATGGGGGAGAACAATCTCAACATCTTGCACAAAGTTTAACCTCTTGTTTTGTTCCTACTTCCAGGTGATCAATTGCTGGCAGTAGCTGCTGTTGTTGACTTTCCTGTGACAATTCAGTTTAGTTTTCTGCTGAAATATTTGATTAACTGTTCTCCATGAATGTACTCACTGCAGTGCTGAGAGACTTGGGCTTAGGGTTGGTGGTGGTGCTTTTTTATCCAGCAGTGAACCTCCTCCCAACCTCTTTCTGTTCAGAGGATGAGCAGCAGGTACATCATGTTTCCTGAAAAAGGATGATGAAATAATTTAACTGATGACAACAAGCTTCTTTTCACTGTCCACTTTCTTGGCAAGAACTAAGCCTGGGCAAATGTTAAGTACATTGGAGTAATTATGGCAGTTTCACATACTCTGTTGGCACAGAATTACTGAAAGTTGAACAATAATGCCTGTTTGCGTAATTATGAGTAATGTGGCACAACAATTCCACCACAGGAGCACAGTATCAGCATATCTAGCAAGTGAGGGCAGTTGCTGGCTGCTGCAGTTCATGTTATGCTACATTTAGCACTATTTTCTCATCACAAAATGTATCCTCAGGTCCATTTTCTCTGATGTGAGGGAGCATGTTGCCCTAAGAAAATAGCACTTGTGTAATTCTGTGTAATCTTGCATCATTTTGCCATGACTGTACATAGTTATTCTACAGCAAATTACGAATTATGCCTATCCCTAGCTGGAACCTCATTCTTTGGGGAAATCATATTAGCGCTGGTAGTTGGCGCGTGGCACGAGCAAAAGCAATTGCCAGAGGACCACTCTTGTGTCACTGTCAGATAATTCTCAGACTTCTCTCTATCTCAGTACTATGTGTGCTGTCTTGTGCACCTGTATGAAACATAAAATATAACAGCATGAACTCAATGAAATCAATGAAACATGGCCAATCTCAATCTAGACATTTCTACACAGTGAAAGTCATCATTATTATCACAGATGCTTAAAAGTAGTATACACAAATCATGCATAACCCAAATATTTTTCTCATGAAATTTCACAGGAAAAGGTTTGAGTGTGTCCCTCCAAGTTCCATAAGACCCATATGGGAGGCAGAGGTCCAGATAAAAATGGAATAAAAGAATATAATAATTGCTGATCTCACTCCAGGTGCCTTTGGACTCCTATGGGGGCAGAACAGCAGAACAAAAATCGGATAAATGGATTAAGCAATATCCAGTGTCCCTCCAATGCCCTTGAGAGGCAGGTGGTGCATGGAGAATGTAATAAATTAAATATTTGCTTGTGTCCCTCCAAGGCTCTAGGGACCCCTGTGGAGGACATGGGACTGCAGTGAAAAATTGCATCAAATCATTAAATAATTGTTGATGTCCATTCAAAGCCCATGACGACTCTAGTTGAAGCAAGCAAAGGCAGGTGGCAATAATCTAATAAATTAATAAAATAATTGCTGGAGCCCTTGCAGAGCCCATGAGGACTGTACAAGAGGAAAAAGAGTGGCAGGCAAAACTGGAATAAATTAATTAAAAACAATACTTGACTAAAATCAGGTGAGATACAAGCACACATAAATATATCAGGAAAGAAACTAAATGATTTACTGTTGCAAAGTCACCCTGTGCCCTGGGCACTCCAAAATTGTTCCTGGCTGAAACTGGTGGTAACTGACTCTGACTGAACCTGGGCTCTCCCTAACCAGGCCAAGGGCCAGTGCTATGCTGAAAGAGACACATTAGAATACAGTTAAAACACCTACATACACTAGGGTACACAATGGTATGGTGGGGTACCCCTGTGATTGGCATGACCTATCCTATAAGCCCCTAGTATATAATAGAGCAGGAGGGTTGAAACTAACTAGAAGTCGCTAGTACTCTAGGGCATGGCAGATTAGAGGCCAGCAGCTCTTTTTTGCACTTGCGTGTATGCACTGCTGAAACCTGAGGTCAGTTTAAAAGCAGTCCTGGGTGCCAGGGCTGCTTTTAAAAAGTAAACTGTGCCCAAACTCGGCTTTGGTGTTTGGGGCACTTAACAATGGATAGCCTACAAAGTTGTGGCATATTAGAGACCCCCAGGATCTCCCCTAGGTATACCTGAGGTGGGGGGTCAGATATGCATAAGGTACACCGTTAAAAAGTTTGTTTTTATATGTCTGGGTAATGTGAAATTTAACATTTCACTTCCCACATTGAGGTAGAGTGCTGCTCAAATTCGACTTTGATACTAGGAGCACTGTGGAGGTAGAATCTTCAATATTTCTTCAGATTCAGAACCCTTAATGTCTCCCCCAGTTGCACATGGGGTGGGGTTCCTATAGATATAAGGCAAGTACTTGTAAAATATGTTTTTGTAAGTCCTGGTGCTGGAAAAATGGGCCAAGTCAGTTTTCCCATTGCTAATCCCCTGTTACATAGGTTAACATGGTAGGAAGTTATTGGTTAATAACTCTTGATAGGAGAGGGATAGAAACACCATTCAAAGACTTCTCAGAATTGTATTAATAAATCCAACAATATTATATTGTTGAATTTCCCCTAAAGTGTACATACAAGAAGCTATAAGATGTTCTTGTTTGTAAGTCCAAATTCAGCCTTCCAGTGGTCTTCCCTGATTGGTCAGAGTTAGGTGGATTAGCCAGGCTGCCTTGAAGAGGTGATAAAGAGCCCCTGGGGTTAACCAGCTCTGCTGGCAGGGCAGTGTGCTGTTCCATAGGAATGTCAGGCCAGGGGGAGGAGTCGTAAACTATGCTTTTCAATGGGCAGAGTAGAAACCATTGTCATTTACAGCTCTGATCTACCCACCTTAGGCAGATGGTAGGATTAAGGAAGGTATGAGCAGATGCAGTGGGGAGTGTCTAAGTAAATTAGCCAGCCTAGGGGTGTGTTTAGCCAGCTCTTACCTTCTTGCTGGAAAATCAGCCATTATGGATTTGGAAGATTTGATGCACTCTGGGACAAAATAATGCCACACTCTATAGGATGTTGTCATATCCTTGAGGAGTTACCCTGCCGATCTCCTGCTTGGCCCAGAGAACTTGGAACAAGTATCTGAGAGGGGCAGAGCCCTCCAGATCGTCTGCGTGAAACTTACTGAAGCAATAAGTGCCCTGTTGAGAAGTTTTGCTGTGCAAAAATTTCTAAGGCCTGACCTCTGAAGACTGCACCATCTGAAACTACAGCCCTGTGGATTATCTAGCTGAAAAATAATTAAAGAGTGGACTCCCTGAAAGCCACAGGTTAAAAGACCTCATCTGGAACATCACAAACTAAATCTACACATTGGAAAACCATCAGTGGATTTGTAAGGGTTTTGTGCCACTGGATTGTGGGAACTGAAGTCCTCGACTATCAGGGAACATCTTGGAGCTTGCAGGCCGTTGGAGTGAGTTTGAGACACTTTGGGACCTCTTGAGGAACTTCAGGAAGAAGTTCAAGAAGTTTGGAGAACTTTCAAGCAACTTTGAAAATAAAAGCTCCATAGAGGAATACACTCACACCTGGCCAACCAGGCTGCCTGTTTCAACCCTGAGCCTGCCAAGCAAACCAGGTTTGTCCCGCTAAAAGCTCCATTGCTTCAACTTCCAGAGATTGACCAGGACTAGAGAAACTCTGAAGCCGGTGAACCCTCACCGTATCCGGCTACATGAGGATCATTGAGAGACCCCCACGAGGAAAAGCTCCAGAAAAGTTTCTAAGTCCTCTTGTAGAAAAGGTGACCAGGAGCAACTGAGAGAGCCAAGCCACCTGCCTTTCATCGTGTGCCGACCTGGATTCCTGGATTGCCCCGCTGTAGGGATTTTGAGAAATTTTCCTAGTCTGCTCCAGGGAAGTTGACTAGGAGCTCGTCGAAAGGCAAGCCGGCGAACCCTCACAGGATCGGGACTGGCTGGGAGCTTTGAGGGCCCTCAGGAAGAATAGCTCAAGAAAAGTTTCTAAGTGTGAAGGTAGAAACTGAGACCGGGACCTGCCAAGAGCTGTAGATCTTCAGGGCTGCAGCGTGCCCGGCAGGAAACTTTGACTTTGGCCCAGTATATCGTGAGCAGGTATCACAATATGGTGCTATAATCTTCTAAGCGCTATATTGTATTAACTCTTTGAAAATTCATATCTCCGGTTCCCTACATTGGATGTTTGCCATTTTGGTGACATTTTAAAGATGAAAATATTTCCTATTTTTATAAATTGGTGTTGGATTTTTATTATGTGTTGTGCCTTAATTATTACCTGAAATGTTGTTGTTAAATGCTTTACATACCTGTCTTTGATGTTAAGCCTGTCTGCTTGCTATGTTATGTTATGTTATAACGTTTTATTGAGCGCGAACAGCTGCCCCAGCAACGAGGCGTCCCGGCGCTGAACTATAACGATAACCTGAGGGGGGAGAAGTAAGGAAGGGCAGTAAGAGATTAGGATGGGGAGAATAGAAGTGTTTTGATCACTTTGCGGAAGGCCAGCAGGTTAGTCATGGAGCGAATGTGAAGTGGCAGGGAGTTCCAGAGCCTTGCCCCCAAGACTCTGAAAGAGCGACCGCCCATTCTGCTTAGCCTTATACGTGGGGTAACAACCAAGTTTTGGCCCGAGGAGCGTAGGGCCCGCTGAGGGGTGTAGGGCTCTAGGAGTGGACGCAAGAGGCCAGGGCAGTCAGTCTTGAGAATTTTAAAAACCGTAGTGAGGGCTTTAAACTGAACTCGGGCTTCAATGCGCAGCCAGTGTAATTTCTGGATGGTGTTTCTTGCAGAGCACCTCTGAGGGAGTGCTACAACTGCCCTGGCAGCAGAGTTTTGTATACGTTGTAGCCGCGCCATCTCAGCTTTATTAAGGCCAAGAAAAAGGACATTGGCATAGTCCAGTCGAGCCAGGATGGTGGACTGGACTATCAGTTGGCGCGTATGGTGATCAAAGAAGCCAAGGATCGGATGAAGGCTCCTCAACAGGCCCACACAGGTGGCAGCCAGTTTCTTAGTGTGGGTCTGGAAGTTAAGAGATGCGTCCACCCAGACACCTAGGTTTTTTACCACGGTTTTGGGAGGGGGGATAGGGCCCAGTGCGGACGGCCACCAGTGATCAGTCCAGTAGTCAGGGTTTTTACCCAGAAGCAACACCTCTGTTTTACCAGCGTTCAGCTGGAGACAGTTGTGTGACATCCAGCGTGCAACTGCCTCTAACCTGTTCTTGAATCTCGCCGCTGAGATCGAGGGGCCCTCAGTCAGGGAGATGACGAGCTGGGTGTCATCGGCGTACGACACTAGCGTCAGGTCCCATTCTTTTGCTATTTCAGCGAGAGGCTGAACATAAAGATTGAATAGGGATGGGCTGAGCGCCGATCCCTGAGGGACGCCTTGCTCTATGGGGTGAGGCTGGGATATGAACGGGGGGGCAGAGACCCGGAAAGATCTGTCTGTCAGGAATGATCGGAACCATTCTAGAGCAAGATCTTTGAAACCTATGGCTTCGAGACGTTTTAGTAGGATAGAGTGGGAGACCGTGTCAAAGGCTGCGCTAAGGTCGAGTAAAATCAGCGCAGCACTTTAACCGGCGTCCAGGATGTTCCGTAAGTGTTCGATGGTGGTCAGCAGGGCGGATTCTGTGCTGAATCCTGGCCGGAAGCCGTTCTGTGATGGGTCTAGAATTTGGTGTTGCGTCATGTAGTTGGCTAGAACCTTGTTCACATGGGCTTCTGCCAATTTTGAGGCCCATGGAAGCAATGAAATTGGTCTGAAATTTTCTGGTTTTGATGGGTCTAAGGTGGTTTTTTTTATAATTGGAGAGACCCAGGCCTGCTTCCAACATGTGGGGACCACCGCTGAGGAGAATGATAGGTTAAGTAGGGTAGTCAGAGGAGGGAGGAAGAACTCGAGAGATTCTAGGAATTTGGCGGGTCTCATGGCGTCCGTGGGCGAGCCAGGTTTAACTTTGGTGCACAGTTTGGCAAGTTCGTCATATGTTAAGCTGGGGATGAGAGACAAACTGGGACTGTCTGGCAAAGGCTCACGTGGTTTGGAGGTATCCGGGAGGTTCTGAGGAAAAGAGGTGTAAATTTTCTTTACCTTTTCCGTAAAGAAGGTGGCAAGTTCATCGCATTGTTGTGCGGAGGTAATAGCAGGTGCAGGATTAGAACTATCTTTAAGTTTTTGAACAAGTTCGAAAATAGTTTTAGAGGGATTCTCACTGGAACTGATTGCTTCCGCATAGAAGGAAGCACGGGTGGTGCGAACCGCCTTGTGGTACGACCTCAATTTTAGCAGGTAAGCAGCTTTGTCGGTGTCCTTATATTCTTTCCTCCACTGGCGTTCAACTCTTTTGCAGTCTTTCCGCATGGTTAGAAGATTTTCATTGTACCATGGGTTAGATGGAGTGTTACGGGTTTTAGTCCATTTTGCTGGTATTAGGGAGTCTAGTCCTGAGTTGATCCAATTTTGAAAGGCTGCGTAGGCGGAGTTAATGTCTCCGTCTGAGAGGTTGAGGTGGAGGTTGCCTAGGTGGAGGTTGCCTAGTTTGCTAGTGAGGTCACTAGGTGCCAGTTTGTGCCATGGCCTCTTGTATCGGGAACTGGAGGTGTTTTTCACAATCGAGACTCTGATCTTCAAGGAGAGTTTGATAAGAGAGTGGTCAGTCTACCCCATGGGTTTAGGGGGGGCAGCCGAGGCAGCTGAGAGGTTGGAGAAAACAGGGTCCAGTAAGTGCCTGGCAGAGTGAGTGGGGGTTTGAATGAGTGGGTTTAGCTGAAGGGCTATGAGGTCTGCTTGAAGGTTCTTAATGGTAGGGTCGGTCAAGGAGTCGAAGTGTAAGTTAAGTTCTCCCAGGATGGTAAAATTGGGAGAGGATATCACTAGAGTGTGAGCGACATCTAGGAGTTCCTCAATGAACCTGGCAGTGGGGCCAGGGGGCCGGTAGATATAGAGTCCGGAGAGGGTGAACTGGGGACTAGTGGAGATTTTAAATCTTGCGCTTTCACAGCCCCAAATGGCTTCCTTTTCAAAAGTGCAGTTGTATGACGATTTGTAGATAACAGCTATCCCCCCACCCCTGGAGTCTCTATTGATGGTTTTTATGGAGAAGCCCTCGGGCAGCGAGAGATTTAGGATGCTGTTTTGATCATCGTGGAGCCAGGTTTCACAGATAAACATGATGTCAGGATGTTCCTCTGTTATGAGGGTGAACACCTCGGCGTGGTGTTTCACAAGGGATCTAACATTAAGTTGGAGGATGGTAAGGGTGTATTGCTTATAAGCAGTGGTATTGTGGCTGGCTTGCAACCTCGTTACCAAGGGTTGAGCATAGGAATAATTTTCTAAGACCTATGCTGAGTCCTACCATGTGTAAGTGGCCTTATTGCTAGTGGCAGACCTACATTTGCCCCTACCAATAACCCACTTTCCAACATTAACAATATGTCATAGATCTCTTCTATCATTATTCCTAGAAAATGGTCGTTAAAAATGTAATAGAATGATTCAAACTCACACTGGCACCATAAAATGACAGTAGCTAACTCATCCATCATTGGCCACTGAAGAGGGAAGAATGAAAAACAAAGACAAAATAGCCACCAAACACATACACACTCATTAGCTCTAGAAAATGGTGGTTGGTGCATGACCAGCAAAAAAGGAGGCACGGAGAACACAGACAAAATGACTATCACACACACACACACACACACATAACTCTCTCGTAACAGGCTGTATCATTAGAGGTTGACCTACAGCAGGCATGGTTATTGGCAATGGGTTATAAATGTTTGACATGCATTTGTATCAACAGGGGATGAAGCCACTGTAATTTTACTAGTTGTAAATCATGCAGTATCAGTCACTGCACCCACATAAGGTGGCAGACATGTAGCCATAATGTATCCAAAATGTAATCTCCTGTATCAGTATCAGATTTTATTTCCTCTTGTCTCTTGTTTTCCCCTTTTGCTTTATTCTTTTTGGGTTTCTAATTTCGAAGAACTGAGTATAATCTGGGTCCTTCTACTACTGCCTTTCTAACTCCCATACAGCGTCTCCTAATTTTTCACAGCTCGCTTAGGTTGTCTTTGAAATCTGTTCCTCTCTCTACTTTAAATCAATTTTCCCCCACGTACTTAAAGCTACAGATTGTGTAGGTATTGGAAGGTGGCTACATTTCACAAAGTATTTCTCTCCATCTGTCAATAATTCTAAGTTTGAATGTTCCTCAGTGATCTTGCACCATTGCGAAGCCATATTTATGTGTGTGTAACCCTTCTCTAATCATCGTGTGATAAGCAGGAGTACCCTCAGGAGGATCCTCTTCACCTTCCCGAACATCAATAGTCACATCACCTCTTATCATACCTATAATTGTTTTGAAAAACTTCATTTTATTATTATTTAAATCAACAAATGGCAAAGCACGGAATATAACCCTTCCATGTTTTGATTCTGTTCCATATACGTCAGATTTCAGTGTGCCCTTTCCCAAATCTCAGTGTGACTCTGTAGGTCAACCAACCAATAGCAGCACAACTGTTCATACAATTCTACCAATCTCAGCACAGCATTTCACAGTAACTGACCAATGCCAGCATTCCACTATGTGACTTCGCAATCTGCTCCCTGCAAGGACTCACCCTCCTTTGCAATTTCTTTGTACACACACACAGCATCAAGTCACCAATGTTCATGCACATGAAATAACAGACTGTGTCTGTTTCTTCTAAAGAAATAAAATTTAACAATTCAACAGCAGGATTTTTTCAATGTTTTACGCCCTCTGTCTTTATTCTAACAAAAGACGCACACCAATGAAATCTCGACCAGTGGGAAATAGCATAATCAATGTACTTTCACCTTTGTGCATCAGGTTCCACTATCACTGATCAATTTTAGTACAGCCACAACAATTTGTTACAATACCTATATCAATCGTGCAGTCGACGACGTTTCCCGGTCTGCACTTCAATTCATTAGTGGACAAAAATAACGAAATCGACTCTTTGTTTAATTCTTTTTCCCGGGATCTTTCACTACTTTTGTCTCATAACCTCTTAATCTTTTTCAACAAAGACACATTAATCTCAACAATTCACAAATGCCTTAATTTCATTCAACACATCAATGTTTATACAAATCACAATAACCAACAAAATTGCAACCCATAACCCTATTAATGCTCACACCTTCAATTCGGCCCCTGCATCATAAAACCGCACTCCATCAACCTTCAAACTAGGGCATTGGCATATGGGTATTGGGCTTTTATCTACATTGGTCACCTTTTAAACTGTACAGCTTCTCTTTCTCCCTACATAAACCGTTCTCTGCTACCAGTTTTGGTCGAGAATGCAACCTTAACAAATATTTGGTCTATAATTAAAAAAATAGGTCTTAATATACTTAAATATAAAGTTATTGCTCCTACTGGTCCCCGGGGCTCTGGACCTTGTACAAAGGGAAAGAATTATTCAAAAGTTGCAACCCAAAATTCAAATTACTCATCACAGTTAAATATCAATTATTGGGAGTAAATGATGAGAGTTTTATGTGAGTTTAAAGGGTTTTCTTCAAATCTTTTAGCAACTGTTCCTTTCTAAGTCATCAATCAAATTTTTATCAAATAGCAATACAGAACATAAAGAATAAAGGGCATTCCATTGGAAATAAACCCTATTCCAAATCTTAAGGTGAGATAAGTATCTTGAACTCATATTGAGTTCTAAAGTGCGAGTTGAAAGCATAAAGCTTTAAGCAATTCAAATACCCCTTTTCATAAAGAGATGTTCAGGAAATTCAGTGGAGTCTCAGAAAAATAGCACAGATTCTGCTCAATGCATAAAGCTTCAGAGCATAGAGAGTCTGGGTCTTAAAAGGAATAGAAGCTCAAAATACAAAGCATGCGAGTCTGAGGGACAAACAAATGAGATGATGATCGAGTGATCGATCGGTGCACTTTAGTCTAGGAACACTCACTAATATAACATGTTTTATATCTACAACTAAGGCAAATGTTGCAGAAATCCAACTCTTCAGCCAATAGGAGCACAATATCTTCATGGGAACAGAAATCTTCCACCGACTATGCTCTCTTAAAACAAAGACAAGTCATGGTTTTGTTGCCACTGGCTCCAAATTCACAAAACAAAGTAGTTCACAGTTAGGTCTATCATTCCTCAAATCTCTTGCTCACATGTTCTACCTTAAAAATCTTTTTAATTAAGAAACATTTAAGTAAAATATATCTACATTTTTTAATGCTCTATTGTATTGTATGAAAAATCTGTCTCTGGGAAGGTTGAAAACAATCGTTTTCTATTAAATCTTGTTGGTTCAGCACATTTCATCATTGAACTCTTCACATCTCCACAGTACTAAGAATGTTGACCTAAGGTCAGTAAGAAGGAAAAAAGAAAGACTGTATTCAAATAAGCATTTCTATCTTAATATTGGCATTTATGGAAGCCTTGTGCTCCCATTCACCTTTTAAAATGTGACTACATGTCATTTCTACATCTTAGTTGCATTAATTTGCATTTTAAAAAGTACTCTGTCAATGTTTACTGTTAGAGAGGAGCATATTAGTTGCATTGCCTCCTTTCTCATCACAATCCAGGATGATCATCTATTGAATCCCTCAGGGGTCAATGTTATCCCTGCTGTTATTTAACCCCTTGGGTGCGGCCGCGATTCTGCGCCTGTGCAGCGTTTTTCAAAGTGGGCGGGTTCCTGATGGCCCCCAGCCGTCATCAGCACACGAGCACCGTAATGAATGACAGCTGGGGGCCGTCATCAGCACCATAGGGGCTAACAGATGTGTGTGCTCCCTACAACGTGAATGCCTCACACAGGTTGGTGCCGATACATGTATGCTGATGCCACACAGCTCACCTTTATCCTAGGTCGACCAGGTATGATGGAAAGGGATCAGGGTATGGCCCTCCTTAAGTAAGGGCTTGTCATTAAAACACTGGTAGATGTCCATTGACGTATTGAAACCAAATCCCCTTAAAACCAAGCTAGCCATCAACATAGGCTGGGTGGTGAGCTAAAGCAAGACGTGCAACTCACCTCCATGGCCACTTGCTGATTCCTGTACAATCTGTGCACTGACATAGAGCTCTCGTTCTCGATACTCAGGTAGTTAACGTCTCAATCATCTGGTTTCAGCAAATCATATCACTTAAAAGAGTCCTGCTTTTCAATTTAGTTCATCCTTACATACATTAAGTAAATGTGTTAATCCTTCATTCCCGGTTAGACAGACTAAGAGAATTCCAGGCCAGGGAGCCTCTTCAAAGCTACAACCAGGCTCATACCTGGACATATTAAATCTAGCAAGAGCGCATGCACCAGATTATTAGGGATCTTTGCTGACTTCCAATAAGAGAGAGAATAGGTCTCAGACCCATGTTGATCACACAAAATGTTTCCCCTTACTTTGTCACTCAAGGGGCTGATTCACAACCTGCAGCCTCGTGTATCACATCAATTTCTTCTACTTGTCCTTTGGGGTAATATTTATGCCACTTGAGCTGATAAAGCTTTCTCGATTTCTGCCTATAAACCGTGAAATGTAATGCCCATTCAGTTTCAAGTGGACGCCATTCCGCAGAGGTTCAGAAAATATCTAGTTCTTTAATATATGGTCTCTTAGGGAAAGCAACCTTTATGTTTTTTTCATGTTTTGTTTTTTTAACCAAGCATGTCACCTAGAATAAAATTATTTGCCCCGAAGGCTTGTATTTCTCATCTTTTTATCAGTTCTTTTTTTATGACCCTCCATTAAATAACATGGCTCTATTTTATTTTTCTCATAGACGTGTACGTTTTTAGTTCGTGTGTCCCACTAGCATCAAGAATCGTTGAGCGTATGTTGACAAACAAACATAACCTAACAGACTAATAACTTTGGGTGACACCTTGCTGATGAATCTTCTCCAAAGTGTCCCAAGATATCTTCCTAGTGAGTTGTCAGACACAGAGTGGTGCCCACTTGGCACTGATCTCATGAGCAAGGGCTGATAATGGCTACTGTAAAATCCAGTTCTACAGAGCAGTATGTCTGAGCTCACAGACTGCTGTCTTAAACCACGTCTGTATTAGGATCTTGGATGCGAAAACCCCTGTGCTGCATGTGGTCTAGAAGCAAAAATGGCAAATGAGGAACCGGGAACCTTTAAATATCTTCCAACTTCACCACTTCGGCAAATTAGATCATTCTAGACAAATTGCTGTGTTGCAATTTTGCTGACTGCCCCAATCTAGACATTGTGGGAGAAACTGGCTAACTTCAGTAAAAACTATTGTTGTCTGTAACATTATGCAGACAGGAGTACCTTTGTGCAGTGGAGCAGACACTCGTAACTCCATCCTCAAGCTTTTTGACTCAATTTGGGTATATGAATGCAGCACTGAATGAGGTAACAGGTCTATATGTTCCAGAACGTTCACCTTGAGTTTACCCTCACTTCCGGACTCCTGACGCTCAATTTGTTGACGTTTTACGCCTCATCTAGTATTTCGTCAGCGGCCTACGGCGTGGTGAGGGTTTCCCCGGCTGAGTTCCAGGCCTAAACAGACGCCTCTCACTCAGGCAATGCGATTTGGTCACTGGAAGAAGGGGGTTCTCATGCTGCCCTGGGGGTGGGTGGCGTTATGGCTCGAGGACATAAGTATCCATCCCCTGTTATGGATACTTGGATGAAATGCCTCCAGTCGATTCAGCACGCGTGTGCACTATATAAGAAATATATCTTTCACTTTATGAACTACTACGAGTTGTCTATGTTGTGACTCTCATTACATACCATATAGCTATAGTGTGTAAACACATGGGAAACGAATGTACAACGTGATGGCCTGCATTGCTTTTCAGTGACTCTTTGGCGCAGCCTTCTGTTCACGCGATCCTTCTGGCAGGAGAATTTGCCTCCAGGACCCTGGACAGCGCTTCCTCAACAGCGAGAACTCAGCCATTCGCACGCTTACTAAGAGATTGATCGACTACCAAACCTTTAGAGTCATTTTGAACCCCAGCCCTAACATATGCGCTAGTAACTAGTTATTCATGTCCCCTCCTCTCTGTCCTCCCCTATCCCAGGATTCTTAGAAAGCGGACGCTGGGCCTCAACCCTTGTCCCTTTCAGAATTCCGGTTCACAATCTGTCACAGCAGCGGCCACGGCAAGGATGGCGAGACTTTGAAAACATTACACCGGTGCATTCCACAAACACAGAAATAAGGTTACCATATCTCATGGACCCAGTGGTATTAAAAAAGACTTAATTGACTGCGCTTATCGACAAACTATACACAAATGAGGCACTAAGCGAAATAAAATGCAACTTTTACACAACATATCATTTGTGCTGGCTGAATTGCTTTCTTCTTATTAATCTGCACTGGCGCACGTGAGATATTGTTCCCCGTTTTGTGCGGAAGATCCTCTCAGAAAATAGGTTTATGCACCAGGAGCTGTCTCGCCAAATCAGAGACACCTGGTCATTCGAACCCCTACTGCACCACAGATCCCATGCGCACAGACCCCATGCTCGCACTCACAGAGAGAACAGCCATATAAATCGCCAGTTGCGTGGCGCCAGGAGCCGGCAGCTGCCTTGTCACACGGGCAGGATTCATACCGGCAACTAGAGATAAGTGCGTTCCTGCACAGGGGGCGCCCGACTGCATTCCCTCAGCACCACCGCGCCATCCGAACGTAGATCACGAGATAAGCATGATGACTTCGCCCATATATAATGCATATTATGTATGTTGTTTTTTAAGGGCATCTGACTGCGGGATGTTTGCTCCTGGTACAGAGCCGGGTTCTGAACGACAGAGGGGGATTCGCTACATTGTGCAGAAATGTGCGTATATTAAACTGCAAACCGTGTGCTCCTGCCTCCTACATATGAGAGGGCAAGATGTCCAATAGCGAGCTAGACAAAAAGGTTTCTACGCGTCCGTCTAACAAAGAGGAGCAGAAAAGAAAAAAAAACACACCATTGTCTTCTCTGTATATTGCGTCCTTGTATCACCCGCACTATATAATGTGCGCACCATTGAATATTCAGAAAACCGCTTAATGTTAGCCAAAGGTTGGGTCACGGATGCAGATCAGCTGGGCTTGGCGAGCTCTCCCCCCCCCCCCCCCCCCCCTCACCTTGCAGCCCCGCCCCACCCAGCAAGAATTGTCTCCCTTTCTATAAGATTGAGGAGAGTGGGTCGTGCACACCAACGCGAGATTGGCACAGGAGCATAGAAGAGGACAGGATTAAGGGCAGAGCAGCGCAAGCTGAACAACGTGCTGCATCTAAAAGAGAAAAAAAATGGGCGGATTGGTCTGTGGATGCGAGCTGCCGCGGTGCCACCTTCCTTTCTAAAATAAAATCTGCCTGGCATGAAGTCACGGCGTATTTCACATCCGGTTTACCCTGGGACGTGTGACTCGGTGCCTCGGTGAAGGTGGAGGCTTTCTTGTAGTAGCCGCTGGAGGGGGGGATATTTTGGGAAGGGCAGTCTGGAGGGTGGGGGCGGCGTGTGCTGAGATCTCCAGGAGAGAAGTAGAGAAGGAGGGAGGGAGGGAGCGAGCGAGCGAGGAGCGAGGGAGAATCTATGGTGGCTTCCAGCAGCAGCAGCACCAGCGGCGGCAGCGGCGAGAAACTGGTCCAGGCGTCCTGCATCCATTCCGGCTGAGCATCTTGCCCTCCTGCCTCCCGCAGCACCGGGCTCCTCGCCTCTCAGAGGCGATCTAGGTAAGGCGCGCGCCCAGCTATGCCGCACCACCCTCCGCCGATGTCCTGCGCTCCAAGGCGTCTAGCGGGTACCGGAAAAACCATGTTTGATTCTGCTCGGAAACCCGCAGCGATCGATGCACCTGCCTGGCAGGGCTAGGTTTTTCTTTTGCGCCCGACCCCAATTTTAGACACGATGGAAACACCCTGGCCAAATCGACCCCTCTACCGGGGGGGCACCAAAGTTGTGTTCTTTTTCCTTACGTGAACAGAAATCTGCCAGTCTTTTCTGCAGCCTGACAACAGAGGCAGTGATCCAGCCGGGGATGCCAGAAATGCGAAGCGGTGGCGGGGAGGCAGGGGAGGGCGGATATATGGCTGCTTTTCTGTAGCATTATAGGGCTGAACGAGGCCATGGACCCTCGTATTTATTTGTTTCGTGGGATCCGAACAGGGTGCTCTGATCTTAGCGCCGCCCGGCTTGTCTCCCCTGATAACGACTCGAATTGTGCAAGGGACTGAACGATAACTTGTTAAATGCATCTTTTATCCGAGACCACGGTGGGCCGTCTCGCATCCTTCCACGGTTGCATGTGTCAAATGCAGCATCCTTGGCACTCGGGATCATTCCTTCCTAGTGACCCGGTGCTTTGGGCTAAGGGGAGGGTCCACCTCCAACCCCTCCCCCTCCACCCACGACTATCAATGTGTGCCCACATCCCTTGAGTGAGAGCGGCGGGCTGCCCCGTGCCACTTGCTCGGCTGCAGCCGCGGGCGTTAAACGTACTCAGAATGATAACCACATTTAGCGCCTTTCTGAAGGCGCTCCTCGGTGGTTCTAGAAATCACTCCGCCTCCGTTATTTTGAGAGAGGAGTTCTGGAACTCTTAACGTGCTTTCTTCTCATTGTGCTCCACCTCATAAAATAGCGAAAGGAGGCCAAAAGGCAATGCCACCGGGACGTGCACGGAACCTTAGAGACAGCGAGAGCATCATGCATATCCGCCATGAGTCGTGCCGCGCGAGCTGCATACTACAGGATCCTTTGCTATTGGAGGCACCAGTGTCGATCAGTGTATTCATGCTTTCTTGGTGGGAGAAGGTAGAAGGTTCAACGAGGGAGAATGCATTTTCAAGTTTGCATCAACAGTGCCAACTAGGGCGATAAGTGCCAAGACCAAAATGCAGTTCTGAGTCTGGGCATTGGTGGTAAGAAATAACGTGGTCCCTGCAGGGCTGCAATCTCTAGGCGCTAAACTCTTTCTTTGAACCGGACAGGTGCACGTGATTTTACATGCAGCGTCTGTCACAGGGCCTAGAGGACGTCACATATCAGCATTCCCACAAAACTATATGAGAGGTCCCTTCAACCGGCATTGTTCACTTGTAAACAAACAGTCCCCACCTGCACGCGCACACGCTACTCACAGGCACGCTGTGTGCTATCTGTCCGGGTATCTAGGAAAAATATAGCCGAATATCCAGTAATACACCAAATCTATACGCGACGATGTCAGAAAAAGAAATATGTGCAAAACTGCAACTGACATGATGCCCCTTTTAAAGCCATCCAGTTGGTGTCTTGAAACAAAATATAGTGTTGCTATATTGAGACGAATTCCCCAAGTATAACCATCAGAGGAGCGTGTAGGGTTAATCAAAACCCGCTGAAAATATTTACCTAACCCTGCGCACAAATCAGAAAAATAAAAATTTTTGACACACATCACTGCTGCATTCCTTGTCAGTCCACTCTCCGCAGGGCCACCTGGTCCACTGAGACAGCCATTCACCGGCTCTGTTGACACATGCAGTGTTTGGTGGTGTAATCATAAAGTTTCTTTATAGGGTCTAATAACATATTCCATCAAGGTTGTGTAAATAACCATTCGGAGGGTTTCTTGTTGACACATTCCGTCACAGGGCCTATTGGTACATCTCTTCATAGGGGCTGCCAATGCAGGCCTCGCAGGGGATATCACACAGGCTGTCATTGAATCCCTAGCATGGCTTGCAGATTTACACCGAAAGTATCAATTACCCTGTCCCTTTTGACAGGCTGTCTTTTGCTCCATCTCTTCATAGCATGTCTGCATTCACACGATCTGTTCATAGCCCCCCACTTTTGATATATCCCTCCCACATCGGGCGTCGCTCGATTTATTCATCCAAGGATGTATGTGAAAAATGTGTGGTTCTTTAATGTATTTTTTAGATCTATGATGTTCCCTTCCGTGGGGTTGTCAGTATATCCCGCCAGAGGGCCTGTTGATGTACAACCTCACCTGGTTTGCTGAGCTCTCCATTCACATGGTGTGACGCTGTATCCCTCCGCAAAGCATATTGATGTACCTCAGCGAGAGGGTTTGCTGCTGTAACACTCACAAGTGTGTGTGAATGTATCCCTCCGCAAAGTCTGTTGATATATCCCTCGAAAGTGCCCATTCATAGGTCCCCTCACATGGTGTGTTGATATACTCTTCACATGGAAGGTTTATTTATCGCTGCACAGGTCTGTTGATACCAGGCTTTCCCAAGGTCTGCCACCATCCCTCTAATATATCTCTCCATAGGGTCTGTGGCTATATACCTTCCTTCACAGGGCCTGTTGATAGCCTGTCTACATCCCTCCACAGAGAATGTTGGCATGTGTACCCCTGCCTCTTGATATATCACACCCCAAACGATGTACTATTGAATCCCTTCAAATGGTCCGTTCACAAACCTCTTCAGATGGTATCTTGATATGTGAATATATCCCGACCGACGGCATGTGGGTATCACCCTTCCCCCAGGCTTCTGATACATCCTCCCCACCCAGCACTGCACTAATGACACGTTTTTCCTTCCTTTGCAGGCACGAGCCCGCGATGACGAGGAGCTTCTCGGACGGCGCCAGGGGCTGTGCGCTGGCCTGGTTGATGCTGATCGGGTCCCTGACTAAGATAAGGTGAGCACACCCCCAAGCTGCCATAACTCCGCCTGGCTCCGGTGAAACCAGCCATGCTATATTGCCATTATTATTGTATGGTCTAGTTTTAATGAATTAACCATTCACTTTTAAGAAACACGCTTTCAAGTAAAAAAAATCAAGCTCCCGTGTATGGATTTTCTTCCACCTCCAAGCGAGTTTAGTACTAAGTGCAGCCAGGGAAAAAAGTGTTTTTTGCTCTTAGTGCTTTTTCGAGCCGCACATTGATTGCTCAGTGAGCACGATGTGTGTTTCGCAAGCAGAAAATATGTGACATATTGCCATAAATTCGAATCACACGCGTCGATGCCTAATTTGAAGCTTAAACACGGTGTTTTGCAACCACAGGGGCAGTTTCCTTAGTATGTGGGAAAGAGAATATTTTCGACGACCTTAACCCGAATATTCCCCATAACCGCTTAGCTGAGTTCCACGAGGTGCATTATAAACAAAAAAAATTTGAAAAAACATATTATCCTAAAAAATTACATTTAGAAAATCTTGATTTTTAACTCCAACCCTCCTCGAGGCAGGGTGACAGAGGTCAACGGTTTTGTGGACGGTGCTGCACTCAGCCAACGTACTTACATTGATCCAGCGAGGGTTTTATCAGCACTTTATTCTGTTACAGAGCAGCAATATATGGAAGACGTGCCGATCTGCCAAAGTCATATATATGTGCCAGTAGTGTGCGTACTGGTTCATGGTTGGTGCAGGGGATGCGAGCACAGCGCATGCGCGTTAAGTGGTCGGTTACTGGAAATTGGGACACTTTTAGAGCTACATTTAGAAATTATTAGAATCGCTGCATCATGCCTGCCATCTGTCAGGAATATGAATGTAACATGCAGTTTTTGGAAAAATACAACATGCCACTATGGTAATGACCTGTAGATGGAGTTAGTGTACTGTACAATATATATATATATATATATATATATATATATATATATATATATATATATATATATATATATAGTTGGTTTATATTTACATAAAATATACACATGACGCCAAAAGATAGGATGTTATATAATCACGTCATTTTCAATAAATTGACCTCAGAGATTCTAAACCTGTGAGACCTATGCCAACGTTTTATGGCCATCTTGATTAATCGCCATGGATTTTTACTCACGTTTTCTGTGTTAAAACTGTTAAATTGTTGTAATACACCCCGTGCAAGCCATCCACTTTCTTCAAGGATCTTTGTGTTCGTATTTTTTGAAGACTGTCATTAAAAGCATTTTATTTCCTTCTGATTGACTTTCACTTGTAAGGCGAGCGTGCAATTGCGTTTTAACACTCTATTAAATGCCGCAGAAATGCAATGTAAGAGGTAAACTTGCAGTAAATCCAGGAACCACAAACTCCATTAGGGGCATAATTATTGCTTATCCCATAAGCTCAGCTCTGGTTGCATCTCATCAATCACGCTGGATGCTTCCTTACTGCATCACGCTTTTTATGCCTTTAGGGTAATTCACGCCACTGCCAGGAAGGTGTCCGGTTTGTTAATTGGCAT
The DNA here is from genome assembly GCF_964263255.1 of Lissotriton vulgaris. NCBI lineage: Eukaryota > Metazoa > Chordata > Amphibia > Caudata > Salamandridae > Lissotriton > Lissotriton vulgaris. The sequence continues at coordinate 957,346,085 of NC_141695.1, forward strand.
TTCCGTCTTTTTGATATTGTGTTCACCTTGAGCGAGGTTTACACACCCATGTGTGTCCTGCAAGTGAGCCGGTCAGTGCAGGTTGTTTCACAGATTCATTCATTAGCACCCGGCGGAGGCAGACAACATTGCCTGCAGAAGATCAGGGGAGAAAAGACCATCAGATAGCTGCCATTGTCAATGGAAAGGTAACAGCTAATCCATAGACACCACTTTACTTGGGCTCCACAATTCACAACTTTAAGGACATGGAGTCCATGCTTAGGCCCTCCTTCTTGCTCATAGGTTTCTGTGATCCAATAGAGAAAGAACCAGGGAGGATTTTTTGATCTTTTAAATGTTTACAATTAAGTAAACTCTCTGTATAAGACTCTCCTCGCCTCCTGGATGTTTACATCAATATTTTAATTTGTCAAGAGTGGTTACGCACTTGTGCTAGCTGGGAACACCTTGAAACAGGTCACTACGATGGTGTTTCAGAGCTGAATGGAGTGGAAATTATGGTGCAGTTTACTTCCATATCAGACTTGGGAAGTGATCCAGAGAGCAGTCTCCACACTTCGACTAACACAGAGTCTTCTCATTCATTCTCCTGGAGAGACGTCAGATGGTGGTGGGCTTCCTGTCAAATTCAAAGTCTGGTTGTGTGAATGCAAAATATAGTCTTCTATCTGCAGCCCTTTTTTGTCGCATGACAATACTGCTGCTTCACGGCTTACAGGGAAAGGACCGAATTCCTAACCTAGATATCGATTCCCTACCCCCTGAGGAATCCTCAGGCCATTTGGCCGTTCTAAGGGCATTGCCAATGCAAATGGCGATGCAGCTCACACAATGTAATTCATTTTTTAAATTTATTTAGTTACGTAACTCTGTTCAGCCATATTCCATAGTTTACCACCCCCCATGCCCCACCCTGCCCCTCCCCCACCCCACCCAACCGTCCGCAGCACTCCCTCCAGTAGCCGCTACTGGTCATGAACGAGTAAACCCCACCAGATCAGCTATATTACTACAGGTTTGCTGAGGCCTTGGACCCATTACCCCCCACCGCATGAACACAAACTCTGCTCCTCACCTCCACCCCCATTATAATAAAAAATATTAAAATACAAACTAAAAAAGAAAAAAGGCACTTACCTATACTGTGGCGACTCCAGGCTGCCCTCCCCCTCCACGCTGTGGTCTCTCTCCTACAAACCCCTATATCCAACGTAAGTCTTGCGAGAACTGCGCAGTAGTTCCTATTTCGTTACTCCAAACAATCCCACAGTGCACCTTCCTTTAAAAATTCAAGATAGAGTAACCCTTCCTCCCTGGTGCAGAGCTTGTGTGCCCACTCAGAGGTGTGGTCTGGAAATGAGCAGTTCCATCCTCTCTGGTCACTCAAAACCGGTTCTGGGGTTTGCTCCCATCCTACTGGCATTTGTACCAGGCTTCCCAAGGTCTCACTATACATTTACTTATGAAAGGGCAAGTCCCTTTTCAATTAATGAAGTTTCATGATCAACTTTAACACGTTTTCCTGCCAGGGGATAAAAAAACACCATCCCACACCCAGGGAATTGTCTGTACTTCGCAAGTCATTTGTACACCTTATTAAGTAGTATGAACTCTGCTTTTGTAAAGTTTTTGCTAAGAAGTATGAACTCTGCTTTTGTAAAGTTTTTACTAAGAAGTATGAACTTTGCTTCTGTATAGTTTTTACTAAGTGGAAAAGCAAAACTTGGAGATTATAATTAAGAAAACTTTTGCACAGTATGAAATCGTTTTAAACTTTTTTGTATATTTTATTGTAACTGGTTCAGAATTTGGTACAGCATCTTTTTTTATTTTGCTTTTAGTGGTTTTATATTATAGTAGATGTTATATGTCAAATTGTAAGATTTTAAATAATGAAACAATAAAGAGTTATTATTACACCTTATTAAGGCCTAGCACGTATTAGGCAGTTGCTGGAGAGCTAATGTAAATTAGCCATCAGGAGCTTTAGGCAGAACAATTGTAACTTTCTAAAAGTTACTCTATCTAGGTATTTAATAAAATCCCAAACTTCACAATTGAATTGTTCTTTTAACAAACATTAAACATAGTGGTTGAACAATTTTTCTAGTTGGTCCCAAACCCAAGATAACAGAGCTAACATTTTAATCCAATATCCCTTATAGAACAGCCAGGACATTCCCCAGTGTGAATCTATTTTAGGGCCATGTCACTGTAGGAATACGGTAACATTGCATTTCCATATGTCCCATTTTAAAATAGCATGCACTCTGTCTTGTGTGCTATAAGGCTTAAATTGGTGTGACATATTCATATTTAAAAGGGAGTTTTTTTCCTTTCAGAAAGGGTATTTTTAGAGGTTGGACTCCAGGTTTAAACTGCAGCAGTCCACAAGAGGCATTTAACTTCCAATACCATGGATGTATTTATGCACCATATACTATGGCCTTATGGGAAAGTTAAATATGATACATGCACTGAATACTAGACAGCAGTCCCCCAGTGTGCAAAGTCTAAAACCCAGCAAAAATAGCAAAAAATGAGGAGGGGCAATGCAAAAAGGGGCATTTTATCAGAACAGAGAAATGTTAAATATGGAAAATAGCTCATAATTCCGTGTAGAATATGCATTTAACCACCATACTGACAATCCTCAAATCGCTTTTTGAGAGATTTACCATTGGCAGGGCTACTAGGATTATGAGACCCGGAGAAGCAAACTATGTGGCAAGGTTATCTAATGTATGTCGCAAAATGCAAATTGTGCAGCACATTCTCTGGCAGTATTATGTTAACCGATTTGTGCTAGAAGTTTTTTTTTCAGAAACCTTCAAATTATGTGGCAAATGTTGTAAATCCATAATCATGTGATAAATACAACAGCCACTGAATTGAGAATCTTTGGTTGCATCGTTTAATTAATTACTATGAATTTACCACCTTTGCCACATATATCTGAACAGACCCTCTGTCTATATTGTAATCAACAATCAATTCATGAAAGCGTTCTATTCTTATTACAAGTAAGGCTCCCTGTTTTCCATTTTTACATAATTTTACAGATAAATACAGACAGAAAACAATGTGTTTTCTATCTGCATTTATTTTTAAAAGTGGAGAAATACAGACATTTTTCTCCTTTTAAGTGTCTATCTGTGCTGTCTTTGATGAATTATTGGCCAGCAGCTGAGCATATGGACAGCATGGGAAATTAAAAAACAGGATGAAATTTGTTGAAATAACGGCATTTGTCAATATACATTTATGGTATAATGCTAGTATTTACCAGTGGATGTATCATTATGTAATATTTGACAGTTTAAATAGCTAAAACATGACAGACATCAAAGTATGAGTTCACATCTATCGGTTAAATATATATTGAAAATTTTAGTTTTTCAGCTTCATTTATATGCAAAACACAAAATAAATATGGACACATACAGATAAAATGGCCCAAAAATAAATATGGAGCAATACAGACAGAAATGTAAAAAAAATATACCATAAAACCAGGAGCCCTGATTACAATCAATGCCCATTGTTAGCTATGTCTTGCCAGTGAAGCTTTGATGTTTATAGCCAAAAAGTACTTTTTACGAAAGAAAAAACAGTTTTGTCTAAAACCCCATCTTTCTAATTTCATAATTGTATATGTTTTTCTTATTTTTCTGCATTCAAACATAATATCATGGCAAACCTACTTTCTGTAAACCTTTTAATCTTTAGAAAACAACATTATTTTTGTGGTATTTGTACTTAAATAAACAAGTGTCATAAAAAAAAAAAAACTTACATGACCTGTAATTTGTGTAGTATGCACTAATATTACCATATTATGGGTCTGGTGATCATTACAAACAATTTTGACTTTGGCCTCTTAGTGATGATGTAATCAGAACTCATTGGTAGCAATATTGGACCTATGTCACATGGTTATCTGTTATGTATCCTCTATAAAGAGCATTGTTACTGATTAGGTATCCTCGAAGAATCAATGTTGGTCCTTTCCCAAAATGGCTGCTGTAACAATCAAATAGTTCACAGAAGCAAATCATTTATAGAGGTATGCTTGAGAAATAGTCACATAAATAAATGAGTTGCTCTATGATATCCACTACTCATTCCCAAACTCATACTTTAAATTTAGAGTTTGCTGCTTGTCTTTAAGTTGTATAGTTTGAAAATTTGCTTGCACTCACCCAAAGCTTCTGCAGCAGGATACTTTCTTGTTAAGCTCACAAGCCATGCCCCTCAGTAACATTATTCATAAATCAAATTACTTGTTAACATACAATTCTGCTTAAAGTGGTGATAAAGGGTTTTAAGGGTAAAAAAATAATCAACCAGAGTCCCATCCACTCCAGATGCCCTTCCAACCTCTAGAGAATCTATGATTCCAAAACTGTGTGTGTCATGACTTCATGTAAAAATAAGTCAACCATAGAGACATTTAAGTGTTTGGAAAACATATCAAAGGCATAATGTTGTTACATTTCTGAGGTCGAAGAATCCTGGATAGCACCATTACTTTCTCCTTTTGAAAATGCAACTTTTCTGTCTGGTTTCCTAACTAAAGATATCTTCATAGAAGCATAGTTGTATTTACTGCTGTATGCTCATATTTTCTATGTGTTTCCTCCATTGGTCCAAAACTCCTACCTAATACCACTCAAATAAAATTTTCTAGCCGATAAATTAAATAATTATAACCTACACTAGAATTTGTTAATCTTTGCAAATTTTGTATTTTGTGTTGAACAAACGCCAACACAACCTCATTACCTCCCCTGCCATGGTTAATTCTTTATTCTAAGACGTTTTATTATTCCCTGATGCAAAGAAAAAATCTTATTGCTTAAATATGCTTTAAGAGAATTCCAGGCTGCATTTATTGAATCAACTGAAATCTCATTAATCCCCAAAATATCACTATCCCAGAACTGTGAACCTCAGTTAAGTCTTGTTCTTGGTGAAATGAGGTATTTAAAAAGCAGTTAAACATTAGCAACTAATTAAAACAGTAACACTGATGCACTAATCAATATTTAATCATTCTAGCGCCTGATCTGAAACTGCATTTATCTCCAACTCAACATAATTGATACTGGATAGGAGCAAATGTGAAACTAAAATATGATATATTCTAGAATATTCTCAAAGAGGGGATAGGAAAAAGATGAAGTTACAATCAGTATGTAAAATATGACATCATCTTGCCTAAGTTCACATTTCAGTTCCTATTGTAGCACATTTGGTCGGGTGATTTGCCTGATAAAGGCTAAAGGGTCACATTAAAACTTCCAGAGAAACAAACTTCTCATCATCCGAGTTTGAATGATTCTGAAAATCCTTAGAATATCATCTTAATTACTTATAAGGGCTTCGAATTTAGGTAATTAATAAATAGCACTTTTGAAACATGCATCAGAATACGCACCCACCCTCAAAGTCTATGCTGATTTTCTGAACTAAAGAAATGGATTCATGTTTCCTTTTTCTGCTGATAAACATGGCATTTCAGTTAAACAGAAGACCTTGTAGTGAGCTCAAGCTGCCCACCTGTATTAAACTAAGGATATTTCAGCTCTTTTAATTATTTATTTTTTAATGATGTAAGTTTTAAATATCGCTAGCTAGACCCGTAGGTGTCAGAGTGCTTCACATTGATCGTAATAGAATATGGTAACGCAGTCATGCAAAGAACATAAGAGGCAAGAGTTCAATAGAATAATGGTCCCCGTCAGGTGCTTGTAGAGTGACCAACAATAGAACAATGCTTTAGATACCACACTATGCATTCTGACAAACATTTGTGTAATTAACAATCTCATCCAACTTTCCAACGTACCGATCCATATCAAAGGCACCACTCTAGATGTGATTATTGCCAAAAATGATCTTGTCTCACTTCGATCTATCACCCCATTTACTGATCAGACCACCATCTCACACTGTTTAACATAGAGATCTACCTCAGATCACAAATAAACCCCTCCGACAGACCCAAGCACTGTTCCAGGAACTCAAAGCAAATCTCAATGACAGAACTGGAGACTAGGATCTGCAACCAACTACAGCACCAACCTCCCACTCACACAGTTGATGACCTCACTGCCCCCTACAACACAGCGGTATCTGCTGTTCTGGAAGTAATGGCACCTCTCAGACTGAAGCAGTCTAGTTCTATCCAATCTAAATCTTGGTTCAACTCAGATCTTAACAACGAGAGAAGACAACTCAGACTGTCAGAAAAGTTATGGAGAAAAAACCCCTCTACAGTGAACCTCTCACTCCTAAGAATGGCACAGCTTTCCTGCAAGAAGCACATCTGCAGAGAAAAGGGCACTTTCTTTTGCAACTAACTTGACCACGCTAAGAACAGACCCAGTGCGCTCTTCAAAATTATTAAACGGCAAACTACCCTTTCTGCCCCCACACAAAACAAAATCCACCTCTGCATGCTGTGAAGAAATTGCCATCTTCTTCACTGATAAAGTTGAAAAAATTGAACAATTCCTCATCCAAGTCACAATTCTGACATCCCTACCAACTTTCCCCTCTGCCTCACTCCCCTACATCCTGAACCCCCCCTGATGTGACCAAGGACCGCATGGCCTCTATATAAACTCATTTCAGCCTAGATCTCCTTGAAAAGAAAAGCAAGGTGAATTGGTCCGATTTTGAACCTAAGACTGAAAGTGCAGTCTTTAATATAAGTGCGAAGTTGAAGCCCACATCTCACACTTCGGATCCTATGCCTTCCACAATAGTTCAAAACTTCAACCATATCATTGCCCTATTCTGGACTAAAATCATCAACTCATCTCTTTCCTCAGGCAGTGTTCCTGACTGTCTCCAACTAGGCCAAATCACACCCATACTCAAAAAACCAGGTGCCGACCACAATGACCTCAATAACCTCAGACTTATTACCAACCGTCCCTTTATAGCCAAAACATTGGAGAAGTGCGTCCTACAACAACTAAACCAACACATAGAAGAATGCAACCTCCATGACACCTTCCAATCAGGGTTCAGGAAAGGCTGTAGCACTGAAACTGGTTTTTTCAATATCTCTGATGACATTCGCAGATCCCTGGATAAATGTGATGCATGCCTCTTAATCCTACTTGACCTATCGGCTGCCTTCGATACCATAAATCACCCTGTTTAACTTGAGACACTCAAGAACCGTACTGGGATCAATGGCACAGTCCTAAGATGGTTCACATCTTACCGTCAACATAGCTCGCAACAAATAAAAATCAATAACTGTTTCTCCAAACCAAAACTAGTTCCTCACGGTTTATCCTAAGGTTCAACTCTATCCTCAGACCTTTTCAATCTCTTCATGGTACCCCTCGCATTTATACTGAACCAAGCAGCGGTTAAATATCACCTATATGCTGATGATACCCAACTCTTTTACAAAATTAATTCACCCAGTGACATCCTACAACTGAATTTCACACTAATCAAGATACAAACTTGGCTAAATATCAACCACTTAAAGCTGAACACCAACAAAACTGAACTACTACTTTTCTCCCGGAAAAAGAACCTGCAACTAATCCACATATGGCTCAGGACTTTGGATGCTCTAAACTGTTCTCTAACACTGTCCAACACAGTTAAGTCCTTAGGTATCGCCCTGGACAGAAACATGTAATTGAAACCCCACATCAACAACTCAGCTAAAGGAGCACTCCCCACACTAAAACACCTCAAGAAAATCGAACCTTTCATTCCCCCATAAGATTTAAAGACGGTAGTGCAATCACTTGTGCTCTCAAAACTGGATTATGGTAACACCATCTTCACTGGAACTCCAAAAACTCACCTGGCCCCCTTAAGTTCAGTTCTGAACATGGCAGCCAGGCTAATAACAGGTTATAATTGGTTTGAGCACATCACACCGGCCCTCAAGGGACTCAATTGGCTCCCAATTGAAGAAAGATGTTTCTACAAGACAACTTGTATCACCCACAAAGCCCTTCACACACATAACCCCTAATATCTGGAGAGCAAACTTTAGAAAGCTGGTAGAGCCAGATCTCTAAGTTGCTCCAGCACACTTCTTCTCATACCTCCCAAACTGAAAAAGAAATCCTCCCATTCACGTTCTTTCCATGGAAACGCTCCCATGATATGGAACTCACTCCCTAGTTTATGCGCTGCAACCCCTCATTTTCCTGTTTCAAATGGGACCTTAAACACCTACTGCCCAACAAATACTTTAACACACACGCTAACTGAGCTATGTTACCAAAGCTCACACCCACTCTGCCTTGACCAGTCGTAGCAGTTACATTAGTGTTTCAGAGCTCCACTATGTCTTGTCCATTTTGTAGCTCAAGTGGTTCCTAAGTCTGCATACTGTAAGGACCGCTGCGGCCAAATGTTTTTCTTTGTCTGTTTTTTTTGCATGTACTTCAATCTAATGATCTTGCATTATATGTAAAACGCTCTGATACCTTCGGGTCTAGCTAGCACTATAAAAACTCATAAATAAATAAATAGAGACACAATTCAAGATGATCTAAAAGTCAGAGAAACAAATGAACCGCAGCTTCAGACAGAGAATCTAGGTCTGATCAAGCAATACTTTACTAGGATCCCTAAAACTAGGAGTTAAAGTATTTGTTGAGGAGGAGGAGTTTCAGGTTTCTCTTGAAGCAAGGGAAGGGAAGGTAGCTTTGAAAGTCACACCATAGGGAGTTCCATATGCTTGGAGCATTTCCGGAAAAAAGAGCGCAGCTTTGTTGCTGTCTTTTTTGAAATGAGAGGTAGTTCTAAAGAGTAGTTTGGGGATTTCTATCATCGCCTACTGATAGGTGATGAAATGAATTTTAACCAAAAAAGTAAGACAGGGATATAGCAGAAACATCATTAAAAAAAGCCAAGGCAATGCTCCCCAAAAGTGAGTTTAATTGTGTCATATGTCTGTTTGTTATGGTTGATCACCCACTGTTATCAGTTAAAGAGAATATCAAACCCAACATTTTGTTAGAGAAAGAAAACACCTATGGCTTCCGCACATCGGCTTCCTGACTAGACTGTGTCCCCATTGACGAACAAAATCATATCAAAGCATATATTTTCTGATACTGTTGAAGTTATGCCAAACAAACCCCTCAGTTATAAGGATATGTCTTGGAGAAATTAGTTGCCAGAGAATAGCAGAAGAAGTGTGAATCACTATTGCCTTGGAATTATGTGCTTGGAAAAAAGAGCACAAAGAAAATTGCCAAATCTGGCACTGATACTGATAAGTGCAGTGCATCAATTAATTTAAGAAAAGTGTTTTAATTGCCAATTGAGGAATCCAAATCAATAATGTATCAAAATGCACACCCAATTATTTATAACTTGGGATTATTATAATTTTTTTAGCCCTGATAAATCAAGATGCTTTGATGGTAGCAGTTAATAATTTGATTTTTGTAAACATGTATTTGCTGGTTGCTAACCATTGCTTAAGTGCACAAAACCTTAAACGAAGAAGGAGAGAAATTAAGTCTAGAATCAAGGTCACTTAAATATATGTTAGAGAACGTGAGAAAAAGTACACACCCGTGGTGGACTTACAAATTGTTGTCCATAGGAATCTAATTCTAAGGGCCCGATAATCTCTTCCCTAGTACCAAGATAAAGCTTAACAAAAATGAGCAACAACATTTCAGGGACTGTCCAGGACAATAATCTCTTCCAAAAATAAAATCAGCTGATATTTCCTTTCAGAAGTCCTTAAAAAGAACAATTCACTTGTGCTGCGGTGAATAATATCACTTGCTCACTCAATGTCCCCAGTGACAAAACTGATAGGATCACATATTGAACAATAAGCAATATTACTCTTGATTATGCTAGTTATCAGATAACATTTGTTTGTTTATCATAGCAGCTTCAGTTCATGAATTCGACCGTGCTGTAATGCTCTTCGAAAGGAGGTCAACATACAGAAGAGGCCAGTGACAGGTCTCCTATTCTTGCACCATAAACTTGTGTTGGTTTAGTAAGCAGATTTGAAAGCTCAATCACTCCTATCCAGTAAAGGACAATGAAGGCCATTTCTGATATGCACATTCTTAACTCTTGAAATGGGGTGGAGTGTTCACTGTACGCCATCTTCCAGAGCAGAATATAACATTTCTTGCTTAGAAAAATGGCCATTATCTGCCGTAATTGTTTTCTAAAGGTGGAAAGAGACCATCTCCATGGTCTCTTTCTTTAGTAACCTATTATTACTTTCATCAGGAGAGACTAAAAGTGTCTAAGCTCTTTCTAACCTGTACCGTCATAGCAGATGCCTATAACTATATGTTATTACAATTCAGATTGTCATTGCGGACATGCGAAAAATATAGCATTGCCTAAAGTTATGTACATTACAGATCATATAAGTAGGAGAGTTTATTCAATAGATTGCAAGGGCCTCTTTATTCACTACAGTTTGATACAACAATCAGATAGAGTGCTTAGACAGATGATAAAGATTATCCAGAAAGGAACAAGTTGGATGTTGGTAAAACTACCAGACCAATATATGCCCAGGTTCCTAAAAATAAATTTAGCTTAGTTCTAGTTTTACATCAGATTTATGATTTTTTGCAGTTCACAAAAAAATCCCAAGATTTCATCTGTCGCAATGTGAAGCTGCAAAAGTCTTAGCTTTACAGCAGTACTAATGTCTATATACATGTACACACGCATAAACGTGCATGGTTAACTTCTGCACATATTTAAAAGCAAAGAGAAGGTGTGTTGGCCCTTGATTGCTTTTGATTTCATTTATTTCATTTGACTACATAGAGACATATGGTTCCCTGTTACGAATCCCCATCCCTACCAACTTTGGAATGGTTGACTCCCCATTTTAACTCTGGATACAGTTTTACTGCTTCCATTAAAGGCAGTAAATCTACAACTATTACAACCAAATAAGGGGGGATCACTGTTCCATCCAAGTGAGCGTAGTGAATTTCACACCAACAGTCAGATAAAGTAAAGAGAGAGGTTAGAAATTCTAGAGAAGGAAGAGAAAGCTAGGTATGGTCTTGGACCCTTTCAAGTGAAGCAAGAAGGGACGGGGAGAGACATTTTTTGTCTCTTGTTGCCCTCACACACCCGAAGGATGTCATGCTTCATCATCGGGCGGTGTTCCTCATTGGACTGGCGCTGCAATGCCCTACGGGTCCCCCGAAGGGTCACTTTATCGGAGATCTTTTAGGTGAACAGCCGTATGATGAGTGCGGGCATGTGGGGAGGGTCCTACTATAGAGTGTCTCCCCCGTCCCTTCTTGCTTCAGTTGAGAGGGTCCAAGACCATACATAGCTTTCTCTTCCTTCTCTAGGATTTCTAATCTCTCTCTTTACTTTATCAGATTGTGGGCTCGAAATTCACAGTGCACACTCGGGTGGAACAGTGATCCCCTTATTTGGTTGTAATACTAGAGTCCAGAGCACCGGCACTGGACCTTAACCAGCTCCTGGTCCCCCCTCTTTATTTGACTTAGTAAATCTACAACACCATGTTCAGGGTAGTAATGCTCCTTGCCAAAATCCCCAAAAATCTCCTCCTGAGAGTGTTCATGGGAATTTCCAGGCATTTCCACCCTGCACTGTTCACAAAGCACATGTCTTCAAAGTACATCACATGTATCGTCATTACGTGCTTCTTATCTACTCCTATCGAACAGCTATCACAGAGGCAGTAGCGGCTGATGGTGGGAGTGCTGCGGGCTGGGGGGACGGGGCGGGGAAGGAGCCGGGTAGGGGGTAGTAAACTACGGCATATGGTGGAACAGAGGTAAGTAAACAAATAAATAAATAAAATGAATTACATTGCGCGCTCTGCATTGCCAAATGCGATGGAGCGCATGCAACGAAATCCGTTTTATTTATTTATTTGTTTACTTACCTCCGTTGGGCTGTATTCCATAGTTTACTACCCTCCCCACTGCTCCACCCCCACCTCGCCTCACCACTCCACAGCACTCCCACGACCGTCCGCCACTGCACAGAGGTGAGAAATTTACTCACACTGGTATCAAGATGTTTGTATGAAATCTCACATCATATCCTTACCATGTTTTAGCAGTCTGCATTACCCTCTAGCCAGGATCATGTCCTATAAATACATATTGTTAGACCTGTCATTCTTAGGGGGGCCTTCCCCCTAATGTTTGCCTGCTCACCCCCACTTCTTGATGTATCATTTTGTTGGCCTTAGGAATCTGAGCACTTTACCACTGCTAATCAGTGCTAAAATGCATTTGCTTCTCCCCTAAATATGGAGACATTGGTGGATACCTGATTGGGACATTTAGTTTACCTGTAAGTCCCTTGCAAAGTGGAATACCATACACCCAAGGTCTGTAATGTAAATTATACTAGTGGGCCTGTAGCATTGATTATGCCACCTACTCAAGTAGTCATTTAAACCTGTCTCAAGCCTGCCATTCAGGGCCTGTTTTGTGCAGTTTACTGCCACTCTGACTTGCCACTTAAAACACTTGCCAAGCCTTAAACTCCTTTGTTATTACACATAAGTCACCCCTAAGATAGGCCCTAGGTATCCCTAAGGCATCCTTTAGGTAGGCTCTAGGTATCCCTAAGGGCAGGGTGCTGTGTAACTCAAAGGCAAGATGTGTACTTTTAAGCTTTACATGTCCTGGTAGTGACAAACAGGTACATTTGTTTTTCCATATCATGAGGCCTATTCTTCTCCTAGGCTAGTATTGGGAATTCCTTAAATCACTTATAGGCTGTAATTCCTGATTAGAAAGTGATAGCTGCATCTAGTTTCATATGCTTGGAATGGTGGTGATAAATCCTCTTTATTTGTTAAGTAGGATTTAACATTACTATTTAAGAAATGCCTCTTTTAGAAAGTGGTAATTTCTCTGCTCTTAGCTTTGCTCTGTTTGCCTTGCACCTCATCGTCAATACACATCTTTGCTTGGTGCCAGCTACACTTTGTTTATTCCCTTTAGACAGCCACAAACACAGGAAGGGTGGATGTGACAGAGGACTCATTTGCATTCATCGACATTCAGATAGCCTTCCCGAGCAGAAATGGGGATTGGGAGCTGAAACTTACATCTGAATAGGCTGTGTCCTGTTTCCAAACAAAGGGATGGATTACCCCTCCAGGTAGCCTGGCAGATAGGGCTGGGATGAAAGGGGACCTGTGCACTTTAAGGAAGTGCTTTGAAAATGGAATGATTTCATTTTTATCATACAATTGTGTTGTTCTCTACGTATCTCAGTCAGTGTGGTGCCTGTGAATGGTCAATCATAGTACTTGCTCATGCTTGGTCATCTATGATAAGTGATGTCATGCATTTATAGCAAGTCCTACTGTGTGATAGAGGTAACAGTCTCATGCCTTCATCACCTCTTTCGCAACTCATATTTCTTTAAATTGAGAACTTAATATCAATCCAGCTTTTACAAGTGCAGTTTATTGTAGCTGGCTGAAAGTCAATGGAATTGTCAGCCTTGGCCATTATTTTTTTTACAATTAGGTGCATTGATATTAGCTTTGCCTGGGTCAGGGCTATTTTTCATACAAGAATGCTGGCGAGCACCATTAAAGCTCCTGTAATGGCAAGGAACTGCATTACCATTTTGTCTCTGTTGTTGGTTGTTTATTATGGGTCATCTCCTAGTACTCATTAAATCATACTTGAAAATGTATCCAATGATGCGACAACTGTCTAAGGAGAAATCTCATGTTAATAGAGCAAAGCAAAAGGCACAAATGCTGAAATTCATTGCAGATCCTGGGCAAACAATGTGCCCCTATCATGCTCCAGTCTAATCCTTGTTTGAATCTCGAAGAAATTCAAATTGTGAGTTTTTTTTGCCTCAGAGTCACAGTTGTTTTTTTTGTAAACATACCACTGTAATTGAACTGAGATGATCTGCTATGGAGATTCACAAAGTAATTTGCTGCACTTTGTAACTTTAGCGATGCTATGCACATGTTGTCTTGCAATCAGTGAGAAGATGTTGACAAGCTATCCCAGAACCATAGAGGTGACCAGGCGCCAAGCACAGGAAACAACGGTGGGGCGAAGGGGGAGGGCAAAGGGGGGGAGGAGATGACAGATGACAGTTTAGGTAAAATTAAATTAAAAAAATAAATAAAACACTTATCTTGTGCTTGATGCATTGCCCGCTCGGAGATGCGGTTAGCACAAGGTAAGTGGTTTTATACATTTCTTTATTTCATTTTACCTATTCCGTCATCTGTCAACTTCCCCTCCCCTCGCCCTGGCCTACCACTGTTACCTGTGCCGGCCACGCCTGGGGTGAAACTTGTATTCTCTATTGGAAACGATTTTGTTGTGTAGGTATCCCATTGTATAGAATCATTGAGATAGTATTAGGTTACTCTGTAAGCGGACACGTTGGACAAAACCTGTTGGAATGTTCATTATGATTGTCACCATTTTGTTGGGTCCAGCTAAGTTTCAGCCTGATATTTCCTGAGATAAATTCTTAGATAAGCATAAGACTGTTTCCATATAGTATGGATGTGTCCTTGAGAATACATGGGTAGTTAAAGTTCCTCAAAAAACAATAAAAAGACTCAATTTTGATGTAATTATTCAGGGTACATTACCAAGGTCGCTCAACTTCCACCTTAAAGAGTAGCCTGCAGATTTCATTCGTTTTATTTATTTGTATGTTTACTTACCTTTAAAACTCTGTAATCCATACATTACTACCCCAACCTGCCCTTCCCCCTCCCCACATCACCGCCCTGCAGGTCATCTCACTACCGACCACGGCTGTAAGAAAAGCAGGAACACTTGGACCTTTCCACTTCTCATGGGCTAAACTGGACTACACGGTCCCAACCTCTGAATCTAACTCAGGATTAATAACCAATGATATAGCTCAAAAAGAGACCACTTGGCTCAGTGCCCCTTTTTCACTAAAATATTATTTTTTATAGAGACTAGTCAATTAACATATTCCACCATTCCTCATACTGGGAGAAGCAGACTCAACCCACTGCCAAGCTAGGACATCCTTCCTACAGCAAAGCAGTTAATTATCAACTGTGTTATTTTTTGTGGTATGCTTATATGTAGTTCCAATAGAACATCAGTGGAGTAATTTAGTGAACCGAGTTTGAGTCCCGTAGCTTACTTATGTTAATTATATTATTTAATGTACGCAATATATTTTAGAGGTCAGACTTCTACACATGGACGACAGAGCACTTTACGATTTATTGGTAGGAGGAGTATATGAATACGAATTTTAGAAGAACAAAGTTTGGTTATGATGAGATAAAATACTTGGACATAGTAGGTTTTAATTGCGGTCTAAAAACATGGGTTTCGGCTATTCTCAGAAGAATAGGAGGCCTGAGGTCTTCTGCATATTGGTTGCGTATTTGTATTACTCAGTGTGAAAATGCATGATTCAATGGTTTGGATTTCTTAGTTATAGTTTTATAAACTTTAGACAGAACAAGTCAGAAACAGAGAGAGAGAACTTCTACTCACTCTTTCCTATTTGTGTTTTCTGTGTTCAATAATTATATTGGAGAATGTTAAAAACCACAAATACAAAAAAAAATCACTTACATCTGTGCTGAACCTGCTCTTGATTATACAACCCACGGCGTCAATACTTAAAATTGTCATTACTACATCATTGGCACAAAATTGTGTTAGGTGCGCTGGATCGGTGTCGTCAGAATATGATGAAGTATTTAGTGAAAGCTATCTATTGTTGAGTGCCTGGGAGGTTTGCCTGTTTAAAGGACGACCATTATGTAGCAGTTCTATGAGGAATGCTAGAGTGTGTATCTGCTTGAGAGACTTTCTTCATAAGACAATTATTCATTTCTAATAAGCTTTTGGAGAAGAATGTGGTGATGCTAGTCGTCAATGGGACTGAAAATACTACAATGAGTTTTGTATTTGGAGTGATTTAATGCTTGATCACTTTAAAGAGAGCGATTTGAGGTTGGTTTAAATTTCATTCATGTGTTCTTTTTTAAAGTAGATTGATTGTTTTTAATTACAGTTAGAACTTCTTGTTGTTTTCTCCTGGGAAGTTTGATGTGTTCTACATAATTTATTCCAGTTATTTCTTAATTCTTATTATTTATTAATTATTAGTTAATTCTGGTTGATCTCCCATTGGCATGGAGTTTACTACTGATTCTCTCCTTGATAGATTCCAGTATGGGGGAAAACTAGTTTGTTTATGGGTGTTAGGGTGGTATTGTTTTCATAGTTGATGGGATCTTCTGTGGAATGCAATGAATTAAAGTGCTTTAGATAGTTACTGAGAAGAAATGTTTTCAGAGATCTTCTCAGAATGTGTATTAATTTATTTTGACCTTTTTTGTATTGACCTAGGATTGTTCTGCATAACATGTGACATGGTGCTATCCCAAGGTATTTTTAATAGGGTATTCAGAATGTAGCAGGTTTGTCATAGAGATAATACAATCAAGCGTATTACCTTTGTTGTGAGTCAAGAAGGAGGAAAGTTGAGATTGATTAAGCAAAAAGCAGATTTATTTAAGAAGGTCAGTGAGTCGGGTTTTAGTTATGTTCCGTGGCTGTAGCGGTAGGTGGTGGGAGTAGCTGCCGGGCGGTGATGTGGGAAGGGGGAGGGGCAGGGTGGGGTTAGTAATCTATGGATTACGGAGGGTTACAGGTAAGTAAACATATAAATAAATAAAACAAATTTTATTGCATGCATTGCATCACATTTTGGGATGCAGTGCGCGCAACTAAATTCATTTTATTTATTCATATTTTTACTTACCTGTAATCCTCCATAATCCATAGATTACTAACCCCCCACCCTGCCCCTCCCCTTCCCCATGGCACCGCCCGGCAGCTACTCCCACCACCGACCACTACTGTTCCATGGCATAGTAAAACCACTAAGGACAATATTAGTTGAGTAATTAGTTAGTCGACATGGAATGGATGATTAAAGTGGAGTGTTTAAGCAATGCAGCATTTTAACTTGTGGTTGGTATAGGTTATTGAAGCAGAAAGGAATATTTTGAGATGGTTTTATAATGACATACATCACTTCAGAGGAAAGGAGTTTGGATAAATCTGTAGTGACACATGTGGATATGTTTTTTCCTATTTCAGTGACAACACCTCCACTTTTGTAAGGTCTGTCCTTGTGATTCATTGCTTATCAGTTTGGAAGTAGGATGAGAAATGAAAGTGGAGAGATGGAGGATGACCATGTTTAGGCAGTTAACTATCCCTCTCTCATTATGTATGCAAATTATTTTGGTATCCATTGGCCAATTATGATGACATGACCTTGGGTCACATGATCAAAGTGTAGCAAATTGAAGGGAACATGTTGAAACACATCTCCTGCTTCATATCCCTTTCTTACTACTATAGACACCCCACCAGCAGCTCAAACCGAGTTCTCCCTCAAGGGCACTGCTGTCTTGCCTTGTTCCTTCTCATCCACTGCAGAATATTATGTGGCTGTCTGGGCTGCCATATGAATGTTAGACTCATCTTGCCCAGGGTTATCTTTTATGAATGTGCATCAGGACAGTCACTGTTTAGGTTCATGTTTGATGCATTTAGTACCCAGAGGGTGTGTGGGGGGAGGGCAGGAGCCAGTTCTTTATATCTCTGCACTTTGATAAAGTGAGCAATGCATGCAAGCCACATCCATTCCTCTTCTATCAGTTCCATAAGCTCCAAGACAGTGTAGAATGCATGTTGATCTTACACATCTATGTACCATCTGTAAGCACTCTGCGGAGCAGATGTCCCCACCACTGACCTTCAAGAGAAAACGCTATATCTCCAACAGGACAGAAGTGCAGGGAGTTTTCCTGTCCAGAAAGTAAATCCCACACATTTCAAAAATTGCATTATGGTTACTTGCATTCTTTGTCATTCCTCACGGGAACAGTGTGGGAGTAGCACATATGCTGAACAGATGTCCACTTCTCCCAATGAAAAGCGAGGAACACTGATTCTAAGGCACTGGGGGGAACACGGTTTACCTCTCGTAAGCCCTCCCCCCTGTATTTAGTGCCATACCAGCACAATGCACACATTGACAACTAACTGTACTGTGGCTGCACCCACTGGCACAAGTTACTGCCTGCTCTATATATATCCGCTGGTACCTCCACTGCACTTTTACTGCACCCATTCTTACTGGTGCTCACACTGATAGAGCGCGGGCTCACCTGCTCGTTTTACCATACTCACCTGGGCCCATAAAAACATACACACTTTGAACAGGTAAACCTACGCCTAATCAGAATTTTAATTAACCATTTAGGACCTATACCATTGACTTACCAATCCAAGTCACCGGTACCTATAGTCCTAAGGGATCAAGGGTGTTAGCATAATAGGCAGTATATAAATATTTGCACTCATAAAATAACCTCGGGAAAGGTTTAAACACTTTATCTATGTAAATTCCTAAATGTCCGAGTCCATACCAGTTTAATTAGAGCATGTTCAATTAGGAAGACAATAATCAAAGTAAGATGATGTGAAAATATTATGAGACTTTCTTTAAGCATTGAAACATAGAAAGGGTAAGAAAAGGGAAACAGTACTATGACATACCCACATGAATTTATACTTAACCTAGAATGGTGTGAAGACCAACCCTGGCCACGGACTGGGATATAAAAACAGGACTTCTAGTAGTTCAGATGCCAGTAAGACAGCACAGGTGTAGATCAGGACCAGTGATGACCAAATTAGGATGGATTCAGGTTGGAAACAGGTACCCTCAGCTAAGTGCAACACCAGCGTCCCACCCATCACTGCGGCTAACAGTTGGACCCTGATGGGGTTAGCGAGTCTTCTCCCTCAGTAACCTTGATTGGGTAATCAAACTCCTTCCCAGAACCCCAATTGAGTTATCGATTCTTCTGACAGAGTGCTCCACCAGCACCTCGGCTCTCGATCGCCTATTGAGTGCGTTGGGTCAGGGACAGGTCAGCTATTCGGACAAGTCGGACAATCTAACTAACTAAGCCTACCTTAGATATACCATTTTCCAGGGCAGCCTACCACCCCCAATGTTGCAAATGTGTGTATTGCCTGAATTTGATTGGTCAAAGGACACGGAGAGGTCATCACACCATACCAGTTATGAGGTCACTTGATTCAATAATGCAAATTATCTTTCCCGCCCATAACTTTATTTTCCCATGCATTTTATTCCACCCAACAATGGATCTTTCAATAACAACTACATTGTATTAAAAATGTTCAATTTTGCTTCCTCTTGAAAGGTCGAAAGGTGAATTTCCCAGGTGCATCTTCAGGCAAAACAGTCACTGGCACAAGTTCAGTGCCATGACTTGTGTACTCTTGAGCTCTTCTGCGCAGTAGCAGGATTGTAAAATGGAGTGCAGCAAGATTGCATCAGGCCCAAGTACGAGCTAATAGCAAAGTCAAATAGAAACAATTTTAGAACAAAGAATAAATGAATGCACTGCATACCACTTATCTCTACTCTATTCCCATTACTTTATTTTAACTACAGCGTTAGGAATTAAGCAGAACGAACAATTTGATAAAATCAGCAATGCAAGCGTTAGCATATAAAAACATAGAGCAGCCATCTTTAGTTCTAGTGCGTTGAAGCAAAGATTTCCCACCAAGCAAAGAGTACGTCACATCACGTCACGTCACGTGAGTATGACAGACACATGCGTAGAAAAGTTCCCATGTTGCGGGGCCATATTAGGTCACTCAAGTTACTGTAGGTGAAAACACATATGCAAGCTTCGTCAAGATGATAGAAATGTCGTGTGGTGCGTTATTAGTAAGCCGAAACACGTTGATTAAAATATTAGATATTGTTTCAAGAGGGTTGAATCTGAGCAAGTCTCTCTCTTTACGAGTGAAACCTTGCTCCATCAGCACCCACATGCACATGCAATATGTGGCACCTGCACCTATGCTCAATAGACCAGCAACTCTCTGTCATCAGCTGGAGCTTCACAATTGACACCGAGATGCACTAGCATTGCACTTGAATTCACATTAAATGTTCAGATCAATATACACTCTAGCACACACAGAGGCATCTGTACACATGGCACAATCAGATCACAAGCATGATTTGGGTCTGGGCTACAAGTACACTGGGAGAAACTGTCATTGGAGAGAATGACACTCATAGACATTATTACTGTCGACACAAACACAGAAAGACAAGGACACTAGGAGATTTGAACGTTGAAGGATATGAACATTTGTTCACGTGGTTAGTGGGATACATGGATTTGGACAAGATGGATACTGGGGGTAGGGATAGACAAAAAGACAGACAGTCGGAAACATGAACAGGAGAGTTCAATAGGAGTGAAGACACTCAAAGACATGGCCATGGGGTCAAGAATGAGGCATAGCATCCTTCTAAATGGACTTTAACTGCTGAAAACCTCACATCCAAACAGAAATGTAGATCCAGAAACTTGGCTCAGCTGAAAGGCAATACAGATGGCAGAAATGTGCTCTGCAAATTCAAAGTTACAGAAAATTAAAACAGATCCCAAACTGTATTTTTTTGTAATATAAAGAAGCCATGATAAGCAGTATGTTCAGGGCCATCAGAATTATGTAATGTTGTGGCCGCAGGGTTTTTGGCATAAGTATGAATTTAGTGCATTGGCCACATAATCCAAAATGTGCTTTTTCCTGCAGCTGCATTTAATTAAACCTGTCACATAATTTTGTCCTACCCTGAACCCTAATTCCAGTGGTCCTGTATATTGACACCCTCCCTAGTGCCTGCTGACAGAGACCAATGGCTATGGATCCAATAGTAGCAATCCAGAACCGAGAATTTCTCTTCATCAATATCTGCCCCTTTAAAATATTAATTGACCATAGATGCCTCTATTTTAAATGATTGCCCTAAATCTGCAATAACAATTCACTCGGACTTGTGGAAAAGCACGACATCAAAGTGAGCACTGGCCTCAACTGATGACAGTTCATATCAGCACAAAAATGAGAGAAACTTCCTGATTTATCTGATGGAGCTAGCAATCAAAATATTATGCGTTTACACTCCACCCCTCTAATACAAAGTTTGTGATGAGTGTTTCATTTTGTAAAATTGTAGGCAAGACAAAAATATTTTCGATAAGGAGGCATTGCAAAATTAGTCTAACTGCTGCATTTTTAGTGCCAAGGGGTTGGCAAAAACACCTCCACTGATGCATTGAAATGATGAAATCACAGAGAAATGTGCCAAAAATAAGACACACTGTGATAGAGCAAGAGCTGTTTTCTTTTTTACAAACCATAGAGCTATTCTCATCAGATGAAACCCTAACCTTTAAACGGACTAGAGGACAACATTTCCCCAAAAATCCTTTTTGTACTTTTAGCAAAGATTAAGAACCATAGATCCTGAAAAAGTGGGCTGTAGATTAAAGTCCTAATCTCAACTAAGCACCCAATTCATTCGAGCAAAACTCAAACATATTGTTCATTGACTTAAAGGGAGCTCCACCATTCCATCGTTTATGAAATGTAGATGCTAAGAGTACAACTCATCTTATAATAAAGGTGACGTAAGATACAACACTTCCACAGTTTGTCCCACCAGAGAAACACAGGCCAGTGAGGGTGGAGAAGAGCAATATAGGCATGTCCAGCTGAGAACAATATTTGAAGATCTGTGTCATGATTAATAAACTTAATGAAAGCCATATTTTCTAACATGATATCGTGTGCAATATCTGTATATTGGGCTTCCAATAAAAAAGAACCTCTGAATAAAGTAACCTACCAATATTCAACTGCGGAGATACATTTTTAAATTCCACATCATACAAATGTTTGACTGAATTGTGAAACGATTTTTTTAGTCCTTCTAGACTGAATTGGGTTTCAACAGTTTTGCCCATGATGTACTTCTGCGTATTCTTAACCTATGCATGTGCTCATTGTGAACAACTGGTATATCACACACCTTTAGAAAACTCATCAAAAGACAAATTTTGAGAAAGGTCTGAATGAGCTTACTTTTTTGCCCCTCATGGAAAAGATATGTTTACTGTTATTCCATATTAAATGGATTTGATACAGTTTAGGACTCTTTTGAGAACTATAATGTTTTATGTGGATTGGGTGTTTTTGTTTTTTGTTGAACTTGTACAGAATGTTTCACTGGTTCTGTCAGTTCTTTTTAATGTTGTGAGCAGTCTGTGTCTATGTCTTGCTATGTATTTTTTACTGCTACTTCCTTTATATGCTGAGGGTTTGGTGAGCCAGAAAATTGGTTTGTATTAGGTGGGTGAAAATGATCCAGTCTATGTTGCTAGGAATTATCTGGACCAACTAGCCAACAGATGTTATGATGTACTGTCTTCTGGAATTGCGTTTATTGGTTTTTATTATGGAACTTTTTGCAATATCTTATGCCATACTATTTAAATGTTTTAAATAAGAGGTAGGTTTTATTTAATCAAAGATACATCAAGGAAATCAGGGACATCTTCAGCTGCATGTACAAATGCAGGACTTGCGCCTGGTAGTTGCACTTTCCAAAAGGATTGTATACCTGCTCAGAAATACTGAATTGTTCCTCTGGCACACTCTGTGACAATAAATGGAGATATAGTGGGCACCTGCTGCTGTTGAGAGCACAATCACAACAGTGTCATATTCCAAAGAGTACTTCTGGAATCTGTAGTGAATTCTATAAAAGTTGAAAATTTTCTCTAATCCTAGGTATAGCTATTTTAAGACTTAAACATGACGTTAGGCAGCGACGGCTCGTGGAGGGAGTTACGGTGGGGCAGGAGGGTGGGGAGGGGGAGGGGCAGGGTGGAGGTTGCTAAAAACCGGCATATGGATAATTGCAGGTAAGTAAACAATTTAATTAATAAAACGAATTTCGTAGTGCGCCTTGCATCGCAAAATGCAATGCAGTGCGAGCTATGAAATTCGTTTTATTAATTAAATTGTTTACTTACCTGCAATTATCCATATGCCGGTTTTTAGCAACCTCCACCCTGCCCCTCCCCCTCCCCACCCTCCTGCCCCACCGTAACTCCCTCCACGAGCCGTCGCTGACGTTAGGTGAATCAATTTTATTTAACTTATTGGCAACTACATGAATAAAAACTATATATGAGTATTTTAGTGGTATGAGGATGAACAATTATGCTAATATGTAATAGCCTTCATTACATGAAATAGAGAATAGTGCAAGGGACATATCAAGCAAGGGAAAGAGTGTAAAATAGTAACCAGGTCTGGGGCAGCTAATGCCTGCGTGCATTAGATGTAGTGGAACAAAGTCAGAGAACAGTAGTGAGCACGTAGAAGCACACCTAACCTGGTGGGCGAAATATGATGCTCAAAATGATACTTTTTAATATCTTCTTTGGCTTTAAGATTAAAAAACAATGGGGCAAATTTACAATAACTGGAGCATCCCTGCATATCAGCAGGGATGAACCAGTTATTTTGCGTCATGGCAGAAACCCCTTGCGCCACCATTGATGCGCCGCATTTACAATGCGGCGCACCATGGTGTAAGAATAGACAGATGCGTGATGCATCTGATGCCGTAAAGGTGATGCAGTGCTGGAG
Organism: Lissotriton vulgaris; assembly: GCF_964263255.1. NCBI lineage: Eukaryota > Metazoa > Chordata > Amphibia > Caudata > Salamandridae > Lissotriton > Lissotriton vulgaris. Next base: position 957,369,712 of record NC_141695.1, read on the forward strand.
TTGTGTCGCAAGCGCAACGCAACTCCAGCACTGCTTGGGAACACCCTTTACTTGCTGTGCTGAGTCAATCCTTACGCGCGCTACAAGCAGGCGTAAGGTTTTGACGCAGCAGGGATTTAAATGTGACTCAGTGAAATCTTGTAAATTTCACTGCTTCACTTTTACAGGGCATCCTTGCGACAGAACGCCCACACTGTATACATTATACCTGACGCAGGTTTAATGTAGTGCAGGGCTTTACAGCGTGATGCATCTCACTAGATGTGTCACGTTGTAAATATGTTGCTTTGTGGTGCATTGTTTACCCCGTCGCTGCGTCACAAAAGTGACACAATGGTGGCGTAAAGGTGTCCCAAGGGGCTTGTAAATCTGCCCCTGAATTATTGTCTGATGCCTTCATTCAATCTCCATACATTGGCATCATCCCTTGTCGTACAGCAGGAAGTATTGGCGGTGATCATGGCCAAATTGATCAAACTATAAATTGTGGACATAACCAAACCTTAAGAAAAGTGTTCAGATGCAATTCTTGTCACAATACAAAAGTATTGTTTTCAGCTCGTGTAAATTCCAGACATTTGATATGTTATACAATTCATTACGGGACTAGGATTGGTGTTTACGAATACTGTGGGGGTTGATTTAGCACTAGGAAAGATTAATTATGCAGTAATTTATTTCCCAATTAAATGTATTGTAGAAAAACCCCTCACTTAAGACGTCTGTGGGAGGCTGGTGAGTCTGTTTTACACGATCTCGCATAGCTAATAGTTCCCGCACTCAAGGATGAGGTAAACAACACCCACACGTGAGATCTGAATCCATTTATTTCGTAAAATGGAAGTGCTCAAGGCATATTTGAGTACAGCAGATGATTTTCAAGCTGGAATTGGTAATTAACTGTGTTCATTGGGTCTGATTAGCAAAGCTTTCTTCATAGAATATATTTAATTTAGTCCTGGATATGCAGGGATATGTGAAAGGTAAGACAGGACTTGCTTACATGCAAATGCGTGTGGCACATCTACTCACAAACAAATGCTTCATTGTGAGCTATTTGCACATTGAAAAAATACTCTTCCCTCCATCAAGATGGTGTTATATAACGTTTATTAGAGTAACATCAAAGAAAAACCTTCACATTCGAAAAGTTACTACGACCCACTTGACTTCAAAATACTTTAAACAATTTGAACCTCTCATTCTTGATATATTTTGAGGTATCCTCACCGTTTTTTGTAATGTTATCGTCAAGTAGTTACACGTTCAGTGCAAATTGATGGTAGCCTACTGTGAGATATTTTAATATCACCAGGGTAGTCCTGTTTTTATAACTGTATTGCACAATGGGATTCGCTTTCAGTACATGGCATCTGGTGTCAGCCACACTGCCCTTAAGAATCCCCACTGGATAGGGAAGAGCTACATGTATCTGCTGTTTACAGTGCCTGTGCATTGACTGAGTTTGAAGTGAGTGTTTTCCAAAATTCTTCTACCCCTCGAGAGACTGTATCAGCACTCCATCTGTCGCGGAGGTTCATAAGTCGCCCGATTCATCCAACATAGCAGCAAAGCAGCAAACATCTATGTTTAGCCCAATTTAGTCTATCTACTTATTCTTTCGAGCTAGAATAAACATTTCTTGTTGACATCTGCAAATTATGTGGCTAATTATATGGCAAGTGCAGTAAATCTATAATTGTATGGTAAACTCCACAGCCATGAGAAAATGATGTTGGCACCGACCATTTTCAATAATTTTGTCAACAATCCATCCATAAAACATAAGCAAAATCTAAGCATTTTAATTCCATTATATGACTAATGTTAGCTGTTGCTTGAAAAGAGCAGCTTCAACATTCACCCACTCCTACAGACAGAAACTGCTAATATTTAATAACGCAGCTAAAATATTTATTCTAAAAGTGTATGCATTATGTATTGCTATCTTCCTTACACTACAAACAACCAGGCAGTATCTTACAGTACTTTTATTACCATTTTCATTTACCAATTCAGTGGTTGAATTAAAACACATTTTACAAGCTAAATGCATCCAAAACCATTATGACATATACAAAAATACATGAAATGTAAAATATGACTCTATTGTGCAACGTGGGGAGCCAGTGACATTTACTAAAACTCCGTCTTGTAATTTATAATGTCACCAGAAAACCTCAAAGAATATATTGCACAATATAAAGGTCTGGTTACATTTACAAACCAAAATGTTGCTAGTACCCCTCAAATAAAATTATTTGACCATATTGCATTGTTACCCGTACATACTACTGATTTAGTATTTTACTTCCCTTAGGGAATTTTGCTCACATCTACAGCCCAAAAGTTTTACACCGAACTTAACTCAGAAGGTGATACTTTTTTGGTTTGCTATAAATCCATTCTGTATTCTTTGAGGTATTAATGTAACAATTATGGGTCGTGAATACTTTGAAGGTTTTTGTTTTTACAAAATGTGATTGGTGCTGAATTATTTTTCATGAAACCTGAAAGTCACCTCCAACCTGTATATAGTGCACTGTGGAAAAATAAATCCACAGACTTAGGGTGCCAAACCCAAACGTGACTCACTCCAGGGAAGTGGGCAATGGTTAAAAAATGTGTGGAAAAGCAAAACTCCCTTAAAAATATCACCAAAAACTGTGTGGTAAGCCAAAGCTGAAGCGCAAGCACACTAGTGGCCATTTTAGATGTTACATTCGACTACCATTTTGTGCCAGGCTTACGAGTTGCTTCTGACTTGCAAGTATTCAGCAGTGTTAAAAAAATCTAATCAAAGCAAAGGCAAACACTAACATGATTTTATTTAACTTTGCTTGGAAGGCAGACATCAAGTCATAGAGCAGGCCCTGAGACCAAACTTCTCTGTACACGACCAAAGGCCATAGGCAGTGGGGTTCTTTTATCAACGTTTTTTCAATGTTTTCAGCTGAAGTCAAAATTTGGTATTTTTGTTGTTTATACTTACTTGCAGTTTGTGGGCAAAGAGTGATGAAACCAATGGGTGAACTCAGAAAGCTGTACATTTCCAAAAAGTAAACTTAGTCTAACGTAGTAAATGGACATTGGAGTCAATCACTCATATTTTATTCAAGGAAGACATTATTGAAATCCAAAACATAATGAAAGTAAATAGGAAAATATATGAAGAAGTGTCAACATTTGTGTCTGTATTTTGTTGCCCCAATGGCCAATCCACAAAAGTAATATACTGCTATGTTTGTCTGACAGTTCCTGTTACTGGAATATATGGTTTATACTGATTTTGCATTTTGATCCATCCAACCATCCATTAATAAGGTAACATTTCATTAATAAAAAATGGGTATGAAGGAAAGCTATGCATTTTGGAAATGTGTCCAAGAATATGAGTTTAGAAATAGTGGTTATTCATGAGACTTGGAATTTGCATGATCCACAATAAATGATTTAGATTGAGGTTTGCAAAATGCCTACTTTCCTGCACACTGAGTTATATATGAGGCCAACAATGGAGTTACATTAAATAGAAAATAACACACTTTATCCTTCTATAGTTCAAAAATCCTCTTGATAAAAATAGTACAGTGGTCTCTCAGCCATGATAGGAAAGGCCCTAAGATCCAATGTTGAGACACATTTTTTATTGGATTTCAAATTGTCTGTGGATATGGTTGCTGTTGTATTTGGGACCAAAGTCAGGTGGCATTCAGGGAAAACTACCAACTGTAGATAATTCAGAACACTAGATACCTGGGAGAGTACAGGGGGCTGTGGATTGCATGAGCCCACCATGCTATCATGCCCTGCAATCATTTCTCCTCAAATTTTCTCTGAGTAAAGGTTCCAGAATCTGCCAAGATTAACAAAAGTCCCACAACCCAGCATTCCCAAACATCTTCCAGTAAAAATTATATCCCACTGGAATTTCCATCTTTCAGTGGATGTGGGTATCTGCACAATTTCGACCCTGAGTCTGGCAAACTTACGAACCTCATTCATTTCTGAAAGCTAGATACCTGGGGGTGTCCTTAGGGGTTTGGCTTTCAACTAGCCCACTAACTTTTATTACCCAGAGTACATAATTCTTAGAACTCCCTCACATTTTTGTGAGAAAACATTCCAGAATCTGCAGAGATCGAACAAAAACTCCTATCACCCAGAATCCTCATTATTTGCCATTAAAAACAGTTACCCCACGTGTGTAAGTGGGCCTATCATCATTGTCATGAAATCCTCCAAAATTCAACACAGAAACATCAATGGCCTCATTTATGAAAAGTTACGCATCTCTGCGTGAAAACAGCGATGTGTCACTTTTCATTGAGCCCTCCTTGCAACATGCTGGATGCGTCATATTTACAATATGACGAATCATGTCGCAAGGAGTTACAGATACGTCAGTATTTCTGACGTATCTGTAGGCGCAAAAATGACGCACTGCTGGAGTCTGTCACAAAAGTGACACAACTCCAGCAATGGGTCATTACACTTGGGCATGTCCCATGTTAAATGTCTCTGCGTCAGTCTTACGACAGCTGTGAGCCAGGCGTACGATATTGACGCATTTGCATCCTAGAAGTGGCGCAGTGAAATCTCATAGATTTCACTGCGTCACTTCTACAAGGCTCACTTGCGTCAAAACACCCACACTGCATACATTATACCTGGTGCAGGTTTAATGTGACGCAGGGGTTTACAAAGTGACGCATCTACCTAGGTGCGTCACTTTGTAAATACGACGCAACATTGTTTACCCTGCTGGTGCGTCACAAAAAGTGATGCACTGACAGACTTAAAGTGACGCAAGGGCTCATAAATAAGACCCCAAGATTTTTCCAATGAATTTCAACCTTTCTAGAGATGTGAGTAGCTGTGGAATGTAGGCCTGTTGCTTGCGGCACTCGGGAAAATTTACCAACATCAGCCATTTCGGAAAACTCGACACACTGGGCAGTCTGGGTTGGTGTGGAGCAGCCGCGGTTGGTAGTGGGAGTACCTGCTGGTTGGTGATGTGGGGAGGGGCAGGGGCAGGGTGGGGGTCAGTAATCTATGGATCACGGAGGTTTACAGGTAAGTAAACATATAAATAAATAAAACGAATTTAGTTGCGTGCACTGCATTCCCAAATGCGATCCAGTGCGCGAAACAAAATTCGTTTTATTTATTTATATGTTTAGTTACCTGTAAACCTCAGTAATCCATGGATTACTACCCTCCACCCTGCCCCTCCCGCTCCCCACGTCACCGCCCGGCAGGTACTCCCACTACCGACCACGGCTGGTGTGGACGACACCAAGGCCTCAATAAGACAAGGGTAGAAAGGGGCAGATTCCCTCCACTAAATCATGTATTCAGTCCCAGGGCCTAAAGCTCAAGAAGGGGAGCTGCACCCCTTTTAAATTATGTATTCAGCCTCATGGGATGGGGTACCCAGGGTCTCATTAAGTCTCAGGAAGGGAGGCACACGTCCTCTCCCCAAAATTGTGGATTATGGGGATGTGGTCCAGAGAGCATCAATAAGGCTTGGTGAGAGGGCTCATGCCCCCTCCCATATGAAATGTATTTTACCAGCCCCTGCCTGGGACACCACCGTTTTTTTCTCTATAAAGCGCAGAAGCAGGTGCTTTTTAAAAAGAAAGAAAGTTACAGCGGATTTGTGGTAACTTTTTTTATTGTTTTTGTCTCTAGGGTTTTCCATCTGGGGCCCCTCACTAACCCTAGTAGAACAGGGTATCCCTACCCTTCTCCCATATGTTTATTTTTTTTAATTGTCAGGACAGGGGTGCTTTTTTGTGATTTGGTGCAAATTCGTTCTGCAGTTTTTAGGAAATGAAGGTTAAAAATGTATGTATATTTCGATACGCAGACCAGAAATATCAAAAGGTAAGATCTGAGATCTGATTGGCCGCCACAACATAGAGAAAAAAGTTGTAGCAGCCACTTTTGGACTGACCCAAGACCAAAAGCGTATTTTGTTTTTTTGTGTTAGTGCAGCTCTGCAAAAGCATTAGAAAGGGCCCCCTGGGATTGGACAGGGCCTGGGGTATAAGCACGGGGAAGGGGGCATTCAGCCTCCTCTCTAGCCATTTGAATGCCCAGGGGCCTACTGTGCTTTAATTTGGGAAAGGGTCATGAGGCACCCTTCTGAATCTTGTATAGCCCCAGGCAATCCATATCCTTGGACCAGCTCACTGTTGGAGTCCTGGGGACCCCTAAGCCTGGGACACTGTTCCCTGGCTGCAAGAGCTCAGGCAGGGTAGAGTTCTGAGTTTCCACCCAGTGGGAGCAACAAGGCTTCTGCTGGTTGGGAGCTGTAATGTTTATCCGTGTCTCCTCCACAGCCCCATGGAATGGGACTGCTTGCGGGGAGCAGGTAAGAGCACTGGGGCTCCCCCAGCAGTCATCAACAATAAAGAAATCTGCTGGTGTCCTTGGTAGTACTGAGATACCTACAATAAATGATACATAACCCCCCCCCCACCACCACCACCAAAAGCATGGAAAAGTATAATAACTGTGCAGCCAGAACAGTTCATTTATTTTCACTGCGCCTGGCAAAGAGTGCCCCATGAGGCCCTTCAAGGGCTAATTTGCACATTTTCAGCTGCACGGCGGTGCCCCAGTCAGGACAGGGGCTTGATCAGAATGTTTTTTAAGTGTTGTTGGGTGCTGGAGGGAGTGCAGCAACCCCCCAAAAAATATATTTTTAAAGTTGCCCCATGTTTCCTGGGGTATATAGAACACTACCCCAGGAAAAGGTGATGATATTTTTAGGCATTCTTAGATCTGCAGCTTTTGGTTTTAGGTTGGGGATGCAGGGTCCCCCTGTGTATGGTCTTTTGGTTACATTATGTGACTTGAGGAGAGTAAAAGAAATACTCTAACATATGTTTAATGTTGTGTTAACCTTACATATTTATGTATTTACTGACAGATATTGTAATGATACTCAGATTTGTTGACAAAGCCAATGGGCTTGGCTTGTAAACTGAGGTGGTAGTCACTCCGTGACAAAACCGATAGGCCTGCCTTTTATATACTGACAGTAGCTTACATTAAATGAATGAATGAAAAAATCATATGTGAACGTGATGTTATAGTTAGTTGTCAGTGTCAGTTACACAGTAATATTTTAAACTAAAAAACACCTAAATTCACCAGTAACAGCTAACTGAAGTAACTATAACTTACACCCTCAAGTAACTATAAATCGCACCCTTACAATGCCTTCTTATACCCTCACATATTAATTACTCATGACATTTTGAATGTTTTTTATCACTTTGGCACTGCTTAGAGAACAGACACAAAACGTTCCTAAAAATGAGTATGGTCTATGTTTGTCTTCTCAAGTTTCATGATCATCAGTCAGTGAATCAGACAAAGGCCAAATTCTATTTTAACTCTCATAGGAAAATTAGCCTCCAACTACAGAAAAGCTAAAACAGTCTAAGCATGAAAAGTAGAAATTCAGAGCTGCCCAGTTACTTGCTTTAGTGTAAATCCATTTGTCCATTTTTGAGAAATTAGATTTGCTAAACATGGCTCAGCAGATTTAGAAGGAGAACCTTATTGAGATATGTTGACCTTTAATGTGTGGATCCTCTTCCAGTTCTAGATCTTTGAATCCAATAAAACAATAATAGTACACTTTGGATGAAGGAGCATTTGTTTCTTTCAAACGATGCAGATAATTAAACCTGGCTGTAGATTAATTCATTTGTGCATTGTGTTTGGCTAGATGTCACAGAAAAAAAAAGATTTTGCAATGCCATTAACCAACACAGTTCACCAAGCTAGAGGAAATTAGGAAAAATTGGGCAAATGAACAAAAGAAGGCATGTTGAGCATACCCTGACCCCCATGCCCAAGTGAGGAGCCCAATTAGATGCCCCCTCACATTATAATAATTTTAAAAAGTTAAATTGTGTCATGCATTTCTTGGGGAGAGAAAATAAACACTAATTCTCTGTGTGCTTACGTGTGTTACATACGCTTACAGAAAGTACAATCACTTTTACTAGAATGATGAAGCAAAGCTATAATAAACTGTTTTACAACTCACATTTGTTTACTTTTGAAGTTTAGAGCTCTTCTAAATTCTTTGTTTTTAAAGCTATATGCATTTAGATTTGGCTTTAAGCCAAGCATTTCAAGATCCACCAGGATGTCTACCATTTTCGTTTTTTATATGCACTAGTAGTGATGATCACAATGAGTAATGAACCAATGTATTGTTTTTTTAATAAATCACATTTGCTCATGGGCTGACATAATTACCTCCATAAAGTATGTAACATTTTTATTAGTTTAGGTGAAGTCAATGCTACAGCATTCTCAGTTCTGTTCTATTTAGCTATTACCTAGTTAGTACATACGCTGGTGACTGGATGGCGGCTCGCTTGTGTTCTGGCACAACAATTTGTAAATATTTGTATATTCCATGTGTCAGAAAATTAACCTTCAAAACTTAGAGACAACTGCCAGCACAAATAGAAGAATGTTTACACTATTCAATTTTGAACGGGGGTGAAGTTTAATTTGAAGAGGGTCCTGTTAACTACTTTAAGAAACTTCAGTCAAGGTAGAACAAACAAGGAGAATTTAAGGGAAATCTTTTGGCAAGAACGTGCATTACTGGTTCTGGTATCTTAGTCCTTTATATACTTCTCTCCACCAAACATTTCTATCAACTTCTCTCTCTCTGGAGACCTTTGATTTCTACTGTTATGGCATGATGGGTGGACTTAACCACACACCATTTTGAAGTGTTTTTGATCTAAATTCCTATGTGCAACCATGACTGCCATCATCTATTGCAAGCTATTGTTTTTTCTGTGATGGTGTGTTTTTTTGTAGGTTTTGTATAGAGTTTTGCAGAACAATGTCCATAGAAATGTTCTACTTATTTAAATATGTATATTCAGTTCTTGAAACTCGTATCTTATTTTGCATGTACACAATATATTTGATGCCATTGTCAATGGCCATTTAAGGTTGGTCATACAGAATGGATTTGAGATTTTGAGATTATGCTTCACAATGTACGTCATCAGTTGAATTTCAAAAATCACTAAAGATGCATTTTTTTACGACAATACTGGATTTCTGTTTTGTAACATATCTCTGAGTCCCAATGCTATGACCCATGTTTATCATAGTGCTTTGTCGCCCTTACCCCATGCAAGAGTGTGCAAGGGCGACGCAACACTAAAGTCAGATCTATTAAACCACGCAAAGCCTCCTTGTATGGCACTGCATGGCTTGATAAATCTAGAGTAACACAAGGCAGCACAAACTACTTCCTTGCATTACTCTGCTCCAGGGAGGCATTCCATGGGTGTTCCAACGCATCCACTCGTGGATTTTGGCCCAATTCCAGATTTATCATTAGTGGTAGACCTGGAAATGTGTCAAATGCTACATCTTCCCAGGGAAGTGTAAAGTGGAGAAATATCTTTATTTTTCCTTGTTTTTCCTCTTTTAATGTGTGTGGCATTCTGCAGCACACATAGAGGAAAAGATTGTTTTTGTGCGGGAAGGTGTCACTCCTGCACAACAGCAATCCTGCGTATAACACATGTTGCAAGGGTGCATGCATTGCCACTAGGCCAGGAATATGCTGTATGACGTTAAATACAGTGCCTTCCTGCCTTTCCTCTTTATCTCAGCACTCCGCAGGAAGGTGTCTTGCAGAACTGAGCTGTAGAAAAGTATGAGTAATATGCCCCTAATTGTATCCAAAACAAATAGTAAATAGGACGATTTACCTTGAAGCCATTCTCTAGCTTAATTGTTTTCATTGCAACATGTTGATCTGCTAAAGAAACAGACATTGAAAACAAGCATATTCTATGAGCGGGCAAGTATATTCATCATACTAACACACAAATAAATTAGTTACAGAAACTTTAGATACAGAACGCAAACAAATGACATGATGAATAAACTTAGAAAGCGTCGCCTGATGGGAGGCACATTGCTGCCCTATTTTGACCGCTAATCATTTCAATCAGATTCAGAGAATTTCTGTTTGGGACATTCATATAAATCTCCCTCTGTGACCAAAGAGTTTCCAGTTTAAGTCACCCTCCCTCGCTGACACTGGCTATAATGCATACCCAACTTTCTATTTTAGTTTACATTTAGCTTGATTTAAAAAAAATGTAAGACATTAAAAACAGACTTTAGAAACGCAGTGACTTTGCAGTGAGAGAGCGGTTGATATTCAGGTTGAGAGATGATATACTTATCATACAGATAATGTGACCATCATCACGGCTAAGTAAGTTCATTTATCTATATGGGCAAACGACTGAACACAAAAAATATGCCCCCTAGTTAACTGACTAAAAGATCATTTGAGTAATATCACACCTGTACAATGTTTTACATTTGGGCCGGATCTGCCTCTTTTTATATGTGTAAGTTTCCAGTTGCTTATACTGCGGTAATTTACCACGTAAAAAATCTCTTTATTTCTGGATGTGTGGATTTTTTCATTTTTAAAATGCCAAAATGCAAGCACAAAAATGCGGACGTAATTCAAACCGTTTCTTCAGTATCATTGCAAATGTCACAATGTGTGCTCTTCCGGCAGATAAGGCCTAATGTGTGAATCTCTGTGTTGGATTACTTCCTGCTACAGATGTTCAGTTAATTTATCCCTTTTCTGCATGATATTCCGTCTTTATCTGCACCCATACGCTTTTGCAATTTCTACTCACCAGCACGTTTTATTATGTTTCACTGAATAATTATTTGCATAATCCATCTACACTCTTAACCCACTCCAACCTAATCTCCTGTCCTCTGTGCTGGTTTTAGAAGGTGACAACAACTACCAATTGCTCTTTCTGGAATTCTTTGAAATTGAATTAACCTATCATTTTCCTTTCTGTAGGCGAGGTAAGAGAGCACCTCTCGTTCCCAAGCTCAATGTGCTTTTGAAAGATTTAGGTGATATATGGATTGATGAATGAACAGTGAAGACTCTCAAGACCTGCCACGCATTCATTGCTGACTGCAGTTCTGAATCCTGTATGAAACATTTTCTTTTTTTTGTCCTCATTCAACTCCGACCTCACTGAACAAATGAGCCGCCGTACCAAAGCCCGATGAAGGAACGATGAAGACTATTGACTTAGGACAAGGGCAACGCCCTGCTACAGGCACCGTGACAGGCTCAGATGTCACTAACCCCCGAATAATGGGGGGAGAGGTCACTCTTCCACTCGGCCCAGGTGAGCCTGGCGACTATTATTGTAGGCCTGTCGGGAGAACTGGACATGCCCAACATAGTCAGAAGAGCACCAACGAGGCATAATCATAGGACCCACAGATTATTTTGATGATACTTAAATAATTATTTAAATCCCTAACCATCTCACCCTACTAAGCCCCAGACCTATTAAACAAAAAATCCCAGAAAGCTGTCTTTTTCCTGCCCTCAGATCTAGACAGATCCATCTTAGATGTCTCAAAGAGTGAGGTCAATCCGTAAGAATCAAGGGGGGTGTGAGATTATCCATCTTTTACATATTTGCCTCCTAGCTAATAGTATAGCATAAAATCGGAAGGATCTAGCAGAACTTGTTATTTCCTTAGATAAACCAAAAATTATCAAGGCAAGATTTATTTGGATTGGGAGGCCTGAAATATCCACCACAGAATTTCCTACTCCTTCCCAAATATCAGCTATTGCCGACAGTCCTTGAACATATGTACATCTGAAGCTCCTGCCAGGCTGCATTTTCTACAGCTGACTGGAGGCCCCCTTAACATTTTAGTCAACCTCAGTGGAGATAGGGAGGCTCTGTGTGCGAGGAACAAGTGGTTCCTCTTAAGCAAGGCTGGTTTTACAATGACAAATAAGGTCTTAAACGAGGTTTACCACAAATACTCCTACTGATCATTTGGTAAAGGATCGCCCCAAAATTCTTTGGCCAGTTTCAATTATCGGCCTACAGCCTCCTTGATGATCCAGTACCAAAAAGAAATCTCCTTCCTTCCAACTGGTCTTACCACTAACTGATGTTCCAAGATCTTACCGCTACCTATAGGAGTTGTCAGAGTTTGGGGCCAGCTCTGTAGCTGAATGTACTTGAACCTTGAAAGGTCCACTCCAACCCTTTCGCTGAGTGATGCCCATGAAATAAGCGTACCCTCTGGGCCAAGTCCCCCCACACCTTTAAACCAGCTGCTCTCAGAGGTAATGCCAACCTATCCTTTAGGCACTCTGCTGTGCCTGGTGAGTCCCAAAGAGGGGCAAGGCTAGAAAAGTAGTTAAGACCGGCAAAGCGCATGAGAGTGGCCCACAATCTGGCCATTGCCTGGAGAACTTTAAGCTTGACCTTTTTGAAAAATCTTGATTCTCCAAATTTAAACAGGAAACTCTCCTTGGATAGGCTAACACCCTTTAGCATTGCAGAGAACATAGCCCCCACCTCTGTGCTTGCTGGAGTTTTTAAAAGCATCCTGGAAAGTGACAGCTGGGAAGCGCATGCATGGTATTGCAAATCAGGCAAAGCAAGCCCACCCTTGTCCCTTCTTCACCTCAGCTTCTTCCTGGCGATTTGAGTGGACCAATATGCCCGTACAAAAGAGTTGATGGCCTGCTGGAACTTGTCAATGGCTGGTTTGTCAAAGTGCAGGGGGATAGAATTAAAAAGGAAGGTTATCTTAGGAAGTACCATCATCTTAACCAAATTGACCCTTCCAAGAATGGTTAAAGGGAGATGGGACAAGATTGAATCCGTTTATGGCACTCCCTAGAGACAGCCTCAAAATTAACCTCTGTCATCTTGGCGATGTCCTGGACTTTTCTGACTCCCAGATACTGCATACTGCACTTGGTCTGATGCTGGGGCCCCTCAAGATTCCATGTCATGTCGTCCCGGCGTTGACCTCGTAGCCCGATACCTCCCCAAAGTCCTGTGCCAATCTGATTACAGCAGGGAAGGTTGTAGCAAGGTCCGCAGAAGAATCAAAATGTCATCTGTATACAGGGCAACCTTCCTCTCCCAAGCCCCATGCTTAAAATGCAAAATGCTAGACTCTTCTCTCAGCCACTGAGCAAAAGGCTTGATGTATACGTTCAAAGAGGTGAGGAGAAAGAGGATAGCCCTGCCTAGCCCCCCTGGTGATATTAAAAGGTCTGGTCAGGTTGACATTAACCAAAAGTCTGGCTGACGGCTCTTGATAAATCAAATGGATAGCTCGACAAAACGTCTTGCCCAGATTAAATTTCTCCATGACAGCCAACAGGTAAACCCAGTTAACCCTGTCAAAAGCTTTAGTGGCATTGAGTGTAATAGCTGTGAAAGGATGTATGTGAGTAGAGGCGATGTCTATTGCATCCATGAAATCATAGGTTCGGTCTGATAGGTTCCTACCTTTAACAAACCCCTACTGATCAGAATGAAGAATCTCACTTGCCACAAGGCCCAGCCTAGCCGCCAGGAGAACAGCAAAGATTTTATAATCTGCGTTCAACAGCAAGATGGGCCTATAAGACTCACGACTCGCTGGATTCTTACTGGGTTTCAAAACCAGGATGATTATGGCTTCACCCCAAGAACCTGGAAGCTCAAAGCCATCCAATAAGATCTCATTAAATGGTGTGTTAAGGCCGGAACTATCACCTTACCCAGAGATCTATAGAGCACTATTGGAAGTCCATCGGGCCCTGCAGCATTCCCACTCTTACAGGCAAAATAGCTTATTTTTCCTTTTCCTGCGTCATATCCTGCTCTCGGTCTTCCTCTTGCATAGGGCTCAGGGGGGTAAGAGTGGTCCTGCTCAACCACTCCCTACACTCCGTCTTAACTACAGCTCGATCTTCTTGATCTAAATTCTGGAAGAAATAAAAAAAACATGTCCTATCTCTCCGTCCGAGGACAGAGCCGTTACCCCACCATCACCATCAATTTGTTTAATCTGGTTGCGAAGCCTATCGGACTTGGTCTTCCATGCCAGTAGCTTACCTGCCCCTTCCCCATACTCGTAAAGGGCAAGCTTACTTGCCTCCCATCTTCTCATAACCCTGATTTGGAGAATAGTGTCCAACTGCACGCTCAACTTGCAATTTGACCAGATCCTCTTGCTGTCCCTCCAAACTGACCCCTCTATTCAGATCTAACTCTACTGTCTTCATTTCCGCCTCCTTGAGTGCCACCCTCTCTCTGTATTTTTTATTCCCGAAGCTCACCCTGCTCACGATTAGGCCCCTCAAAAAAGCCTTCAAAAAGGAGTTCCAAACCACAGCAATCGTAGCAGAGCCTAGATTCACCTTCAGAAAATATCCAATCTCGTCAGTTAAGTAGGACATCTCTTCTGCCTCGAGAAGCAAAGTTCGATCGAATGTCCAGGCTCTGAGATGCTGGGCTTGCACCAAGTCGAGGTCCATCAATATCCCTAAATGATCGGACAGATGTGGAGCAAGTATCCGATGTCCTTAACCTTGTCCCTCAAACATTGGCTGACCAGAATATAGTCGATTCTCGACTTGTGTTCATATTTACTGTTGCAGTATGAGACTCCTAACTGATGGCTTGATCTTTCTCTCCAGATATCGCAGAGGCCGGTTGCGCCATCATAGACTGCAGGCACATCCGGGACTTAGAAGGAACCAAAGCTCTGGTACTTGCCGACTTGTTGAGTTTAGGATTGAGGATAATATTAAACTCCCTGGCCATTATAAATGGGCCTGAGTAGTCTAGGAGTTGCAAGAAAATAGGTTTGGGCCATAATAGCCAACCAAAGTGAGGAGAAAGCCTGTGATGGTCACCTTCAGGATTACCCATCTGCCACCTGGGTCAGCCAAAAAGTGTAAGACACGTCCATTTGCTTGTTTTTAAAAAAAGTATAGCAACACCACTGATGTTGGCAGTCTGATTTGAACAAATGAGAGAGTCCAAATATTTTTTGTTTTTGAATATCTCGATGATCTCTTCCTTGAGGAGATGAGTTTTCTGGAGGAAAATGACCTGCGCGGGGGAGTGTTTTAAATATTGTAAAATGTTATCCCTTCTGGACCTCACGCGCCATTAACATCCCAGGACAGGAATTGAATTGTTTTCATGTAGGTTTATACCCAAGATCTTCAACACGGTTGGGACATGGAAGGAACCAGCACCAGACCAATCACATCCTAGCCATGGCCATCTGAATGGGCACTAAGGTGAATGAGGAAAGTTTGTGTTTTATACCCCTGTGCTCCCCCCAAATCCCCCACCCCCTCTTCCAAAGCACCCCCCCCCCATGGAAAATCACCCCATTTACCTGGACAGATGTAGTCCGGATGCTGCCTCCACGAGCAGCCCACCCTGTCCCTTTATGTGTAGACAAAAAAGAGTGTGAGCCAAACTAAGAGTGAAGAAAAAAGAAAAATAACAAAGGATGAGCACCTACATGATTATTACAATCATGACATAGCATATCAAGCAGAAAAAAGATTTCAGGAATATAGAAATCCACTGCTATGAGCTATCCTGCACGGCCGATATACAAATCAACCAAGACAATGCCGGGCCTCTGCATTAGAGTCGCCCATTAAGGCATCCCTTTCCCATGATTTCGAACAACTCGTCCGCCTCCTTGATTGATCTTATATTATGCATTTTATTCTTGTGCATAATTTTCAGATTTGCTGGGAATTTAAGCTGGGGAATGGCACCAAGTTTTTTAAAGTCATTGAGCTTCCTGCCCAATTCCCGTTGTCTATCAAGAGTAACTCTGGCAAGGTCTGAACGGATTTCGAAAGAGAAGTCCCTGGCCTTCAATGATTTCACCTTTAAGGCCATGTTAAGAATCTTCTCCTTTAGAGAATAAGTATGAAAGTTGATGAGAATTTTCATCTGCTTTGTTCTGTTCAGATTTCTGCAAAAAGGGTCCCTATGAACTCTCTGAATATTGCTACTCAGAACCTCCTCCGATTCTTCAAGCTGCAAGGATTCTTTCAGCAATGAGACCATATAAGATTTGAGGTCAGTCCCTTCACTCCCCTCCAGAACATTCAGGATAAGCAAATTGTTCCTCCGAGAGTTGTTCTCCAACAACTACAACCAATCACGAAGGGCCACTTCCTCCCTCTTGAGGGACTGGATATCAGCTTTAGCAGCCCTAAGATGATCTTTTATCTCTCCAACAGTGTTCTCTGTAGTCTCAGTTATTGTATTTAAGAGATCCTCTTTTCTCTCCAATGACTCGATGACTTCCTAATCTCTCCCTGAATAGCAGGCGAAAAGGAGAACCCTTTCTTAATGGGAGAACTTGGTGGCGGCTTGCTAAGCTGACACTTGCACCAGGAGCACTCACATATTGTTTTCAAGATGATTTGAGTCTCTGGGAGAGACTCGCCTTAGCGTTCGAACGTAATTGGAGTTGACTGCAGGCTTGCCTCTTTCTGCGGGGGCTCGGCTGCTTTTGCTGCTTTTGCCTGGGATGTGCCTTGGGGAGACAGTGGCCCTCGGTCCTCTCTGCCCGACCCGGTGGTTGGTGGTCGCCCTGGAGCCCAGAAGGAGCTACAGAGCAGTGGCTTGTGGGCTCCTTGGGACAGTGGTGGCAGTGCCAGCACCTGTCGACACCCCGGTGTCCCAGAGAGGAAAGCTCTGGAAGAGGGGACACAAGAGAAGCTGCTCAAACCAGAAACCCCACCTTGGAACCATCATTGCAGGTCCAACAGTTACAACAGGAGAAGCAGGGATGGGGGTCCAGGAGGGACACGCTAGCCCATTTCCCCAGGTGAGGCTCACTACTGTTCCTATTGTTAACGGGATTAAAAAAGGCAAATAGTGTGGGGGGTGACCCTGGGGTCAGTGAAACTAAAATCAGGGGGCAAAAATAGCAAACTGCCCCCGAGGAGGCTGGTTGGGGGAGCTGTGGTAAGAGTCAGGGAACCAGGAGTCCCCCCAACGTAGACACGGTCACCAGCAGCTCTTCTTTTTAGTCATACGAGGTCAAAGGTAGGATCATCAAGGCAGGAAGGGCCAAAAGCAATCCCCTTGACTCCAAAGTTAGGTTCACCCCTTCCTTGAGGTCATACTTTAAAGTACAACCAGCGTTTCTGAATATTGTCAAGCAGGTAGAGGCTCTTAGAAGGAGGTCAGCAGGGCAACTATCCTTAAAATCAGCTCCCGATTGTATGGAGGCCATGGGCGGCTCCCTGTCCCCGGACACAACCCTAACTTTTCTTACTGAGAGTGGTATAACAGGGAGTCCAGATAAAGTGAAAGTGTCTGCTGGGCAGATGGCCTTGGCACTAGTATCTGGTTATGACAAAGGGATGGATAAAGGCTTCATTGGCCATGAAGCAAGGGGACCCTCAATGGCTTCTTTGGAGGTTCTTTTCTTGACACCATTGGAGGACATTAAGAAAGGGTCCTCAGTTTCCGCTGTATGAAACAACTTAATAAAGTCAGAGTTGAATACTGCTGAGTTTTTATAACCAGAATGGCAGAAGAGCTTGTCAGGGCAGATGTATAGAGAATCCACATCTGTGAGAGGTGAATGTTATTTTTTTTATTTCTCCCATTAACTCTAACCCTTTGATGAGTTACCTAAACGTTCATGCCTTAGTTGACACAATTCTGGATCTTGCCCTTGTGACAAGGATTGCTTGGGGACACATTTGTAATTACTGATCTGTTGTTCACATTAAGTTTGTTCATCCCTTGCAAATAATGTCAATCTTTTTTGTGAATAAGGACACTTTTTTCAATCAATGAAAGATAATTATATTTAAAAGCCCATAAAACCAAACTATAACGCAATAGCATCCAGCTCCCACAGTGAATTTATGGGCAAATGATACAATGTAACAATTAAACTGCAAAAAATGGATTTTGTTTTGCTTAATATAAAAATAATTTTCTCTTATAAACCTAATAGACAATTTCCTAATAATCCAAACTCAACTCTTGCATGGAAGCATAGCCCTTTTTTTTACCATACATAAGAAACATTTCCTTCATTACATTCAAATAATATGTCTGTTAGACCTGACAGCATTAGGGTGATATTCCCCCTAACCTTTTGCTTTCTCCTCCACTTTTCTGACCTCGTTTTTGTTGGTATTAGGACACTGCCCACTTTACTACTGCTAACCAGTGCTAAAGTGCTTGTGTACTCTCCCCTAAACTAGGTAATATTGGCTCATACCTTGTAGGCATATTTACGTTACTTATAAGGCCCTAGTAAAGTGAACTTCATGGCACGTTGCCTGTAAATTAAGTTTATATGTCCTGATAATGAAAAACTCTTACATTCGTTTTTCAGTACAGCAAAGCTTATACCCATAGAATAACATTAAGATTAACTTTTTAGTAGTGTAATTTCCAAATGGGAAGATATTCCTTATTCAAGTTTGGTGTCTCTGGAACCTTAATTTAAAATCTTAACTTATGGTGAAGTCAGTTTTTAAATTACAATTCTAAAAATACCACCTTTTAGAAAGTTGGCAGTTTCTTGCTTTAGCTATTTGGTGCCTGTAGCCTGTCTCTGATCATATGACTGGGTGTACTTAGCAGTTGGGCTATGTGTATTCCTTCTAGACAGCCACACACAATGGGAGCTAAGGTGTGTTTCAATAGGCTGTCTCTGACAGGATGGGAGGGAGGTCCTGGGTGCAGCCTCACTTACATGGAAATAGCTGTATCCTGTCTATACACAAAGGGCTATGCTCCTGCCCTGCCTTGCATTACTCCATATTTACCAAGTCACGCAGAGCCACACAAGGTGGCTTAGCATGGCATTCTAAATCTCATTATAGGTTTGCATTGTGCAAGGGCTGTGCAAAACTCTTTATAAATATGCCTCTAGTTTATTTATCCTTCCTGGCTTTTGTGGTTAAACCAGATGTTGAGCGATTTTTTTTAAGCTGCTGTTGGTGAATGTAAAGTTTTTGGGAATTTCCCCGTTTTCATTGATTTGCAAATCACCTGCCCAGCTGCCCCAGACTTTAAAAGGGTGCAAGCCATGCAGCAAAATAATTAATCATTCCTCAGAATGAGGAATGCACAGACTAGGAATACTTGTGCCAACTACCACTGCCACAGGCCTGATAATCTAATTAATATGGTAATTGCATTAAGATAAATATACTGCTTGCCCCTGACAGTGCATGAAGCATGCATCCAAGAAGGGTAACCTGTATGTAGGCCCTGTTTGTGGTGCCTGGCTGCTAGAGTGTCATAAAAACGTAGGCGCGGGCATCACACACTCACAGCCAGTGCAGGAAGAGGTGTGCACTTCAAAGGCATGTCTTTGAAGTCTCCCCCACTTCAACGGCACCTGTGGGTATGAGGATAGGTCCTTAGACACCACCACTTCAATACTCATCTGGACCTGTTGATATTCTGCCAGGAAGAAGGACCACTGTGTTGTTGAAGGACTGCCACTCTACTGGACTGCACTCTGCTGGACTCCTGTTTTGCTGAACTGCTGCCTGTTGCTCTCTTTCCTGGGTAAGAAGGACTGAAAATGCATCTCGACACCAGAACCCAGAGTGACTCTAAGGGCTAGTTGGCTGGCCTCCTGATCAGAAGTCTCATGGACATAATAAGCTCCCAACCCATGCACCTCAACTCTACTATCTGTGAGTCAACCCTGCCAAATGGTGCAAACCCTGTCCTTGACCCTAAGAAGTGGCAATAATGTGCTTGCCAGAGGAACAGATGCATCTTCTCTACTGAGAGAGTCATCCCGAGAAGTACCAACGCATCTCCTTGGCTGAGCAACACATTCCTAAGCAGAACACATGCATCAACGCTTTGTGTGGATTGGATCAGTCGCAAAAGACTCACGTTGCCGACGCCTCCCACATTTAGGAATTGAAGCATCGCCTTCAGAACTACCTCTGCATGATGCTTTTTCAGGTGCAAGCTTTTCACATCCCTCGTCGACGGCATGCATGAGGAATGAACTCGGCATTGCAGCTTCATCGCTCATCAGAATCAGCACATCACCTCTGCTGCTCCTCACATCCTTGACATTGAACTTCACAATGCAAGCCCTGTTGATAGGATCCTTGAGATTGATGCAACTTGCATGCAGCTTCACTGCATCTCAGAACTGGCGCATTGACTCTGCTGTGCAATGCATCTTCGACAAGGATCCATGCATTGCTCTGCAACAAGGATTTAAGGCACTTTGTTCAGTGGACCTAACTAGGTCCCTGTAGCCAACCCGCGTGACAACATGGTCAGCCTGAACTTGTGAATTTATTCCAGTCAGGCACGATCATATATCCCCAATAGCACGTAATGCCTTGCTTTTTGGCACTATTATACTTATAAACATTAAAAATAAATATCTCCAGTTCTGCCTATTGGATTGTTGTTGTTCTTGTCTTGTTTAAATTATTTAAAACAGAGCTATGTTCCTAACCTGGTGTTGAGTCTTTTTGTGTGTGTTGTTTTCACTATTTTACTGTTTGAAGTGTTGCACAAATACTTTACACACTGCAGCTAAGTTAAATATGATTGTTCTGTGCTAAGCTACCAGAGGGTGAGCATAGGTTAACTTAGGGTTTGCCTGACTCTTACCCTAACTAGGATTGTAGTTGCTGCTTGACCAGAGATTGTACCCCAGTCAACCAGTAACCCAATTTCTAACATTGCCATTGTAACCTGATAGCATTGTCATGGCTGATCAATTGGATATGCTTTTCAGCCCTCGACACCTAGGCCCATTATAAAATTATTTTCCACAATGTAAAGCAGCAGGACACCTTACTGTGCTATGCTGCGTGAAAGGAAGTGGACAGAAATGTGCCATATCTATCAAGATAAGTGAAGTCCTGCTCTCTCTCTGGGCTGACACTCAAACTGCTGGCTAGATCTAACAGAGGCACCCTTGCACCATGGTGAAATGGTGTGTGCATTACAGGCAGGGGTGTTTTTGTGCAGAAAGGGCCACTTTCCTACATAAAAGCAATCCTCTGAAGCTTTTTATCTTAATACATGTGCTGCAGCAGCACATGAAGACAGAGGAAAAAATGAGGAGAAAAAAATATATTTCTCATTGTTATGCCTCTCCTGGGGCAAGATAGCATTCTGACACATTCCTAGGTCCATCAGTACTGCTAAGTCTGGGATTGCCTCAGAAGTCATAGGTGGATGCATGGGAACACCCACGCTCCACTTACAGAACGCCTCCCTGGGGCATAGTAACGCAAGGCAGCAACTTGCGCTGCGTTGAATTACTACATATCTTCCAAGCCACGCAGAGCCATACAAGGTGGCTTAGAATGGCATGGTAAATCTCATTATAGGTTTGTAGTGTGCATGTGCCATGCAAAACGCTTGATAAATATGTCTCTAGTTTCTGTATCCTTCCTGCTTTTGTAGGTAATACAGGTGGTGAGCGATTTTTTTTTAACCCGCAGTAAGTGAATGTAAAAGTTTGACTCCGGAATCTGGGGATCATGGTTCGATCCCCAGGGCTGGTGGCAGATTAGCCCAGCACCATGTGACTCTGGGCAATAGCTTGCTTAATCTTCCCGACGGCCCCCAGCGCCTAGAGACCCTAACGGGTGATGGTTCGCGCTTTACAAATGTGGAATGTGTATGTGTATGTGTAATTTCATCCGTTTTCATTGATTTGAAAATCACCTGCCCAGCTGCCCCAGACTTTAAGAGGTCAAAATACAGGAGCAAGTCTTGCAGCAAAATATTTTATCATTCGCCAGAATGAGAAATACACAGACTAGGAATACCTGTGCCAACTACCACGGCCACGGCCAGATAATGTAGTTACCTAAATGGTAAATGCATTACGATAAGTACACCACTTGCCCCTTAACAGTGCATGAAGCATGCATCCAAGAAGGGTAACCTGTATGTAGGGCCGGATTGTGGTGCCTGGCTGCTAGATTGCAATAAAAACTTAGGCATAGGCATTGGAAACAGGCTTGCGTGCAGGCGTATGGTGCTTTCAATAGCGCTGTCAGGAGCCTTCACAATGTTATTGTAATTGCATTGCACAGCACTTCACAATGCTCCTAAAGTTCACTGTGCTGGGCATTGGACTATTTTTGTCCGCCTGTGAAGCAACTATATTTCTGCTTTGTAGGCCTGAAAAGAAATGTGAATTTTACCTGTTCTGATAATCACCCAAAAAAGATGTCTATCCATAGGAATCACCTGTTTGACTGCCCATCTGGATTTTTGTCAAGCCATTTTTAGCTACTTATTGCTGACAGTTGTTTAGCTGTCTTTTGTTATCTTAGGTTTTCCTGTCCTGCACCTGAAAGGACCTGGAAACCAGCATTTTTAGGCTCTGGCTGTCATGTTGCTTAACTCCTTCAAAACTTTTTGTTTTGGTTACAGGGAACTTCATTTATTTTGAAGTCCTTATGCTATCAATCCTACAAATATTTACAACAAAATTTACAGTAATATTTTGGGGTTTAGGTGGCCATCTTGCAACCACGGGCCTTTTTGAGTTTATCATAGTTTTCCAACGTTTGGATTGGTATTACAAAGGCCATTCTATATTCTGCATGGTTATATTGTCCCATCTGTATTGCCTGTATAATTTGCTTATCATCTTTCAAGAATTAATTTTCTTAGCCTGTCTCTATTATGAAAGGGATTGCATGTGTGAATTATCTGTGTTCGTACTGCCATTAAACCACTTTATGACTGATTGGTAAATTACCAAACTTCAGATGAAGTTACATGTTATTTTGAAACATGCCCATTTGTATTCTCAAGCCATGAAAAAAGCTATTTCCAGAATTTTAGAAACAGTGGTATGATTGTTCTGTACGGTCTCGCTTTTTGGAAAACTCATATGCTATGATCAAGAATGCAAAATTCATAGATTTATTTAGGATTTTCATTGTTATACTAACTCCAATCTTCCAGCATTCACCAGCAGTTTCTTCTGTTATGAATTATTTTTTATATGAAGAATTATGTATAATACAAGTTGAATGTTGTAATAGATGAATATATGTTGCCCTTTTTTTCTCTCCATAGAGAAATCCCATGAAGAGTAATTTTACATTGTCATATTTGGCACTGGATTGAGGGCATAGGATGTTCATTTGATTCCAAAATGACTTAAAGCCTCCACATTGCCAAAAAGCTCAACTGTCCCAATGCAAATGGTCCCTGTTGAAGAATAGTGGATCATTTATTCTATATCTGCTACACAAGTGGCGATGCTCTCTCATGTGAAAGGTGGAAAAGTTCTTTTTTGCGGATGCCGATACAATATACTTCTGAATTTGATCATACAGACCTATGTTTAAGTTGTTTCATTGCTCCCTGTGAATTCCTTGGTAAAATGTATCATTCAAAATCTCACGCCTTTAGTGGCATACCTGCCGTTGCAGCCCCGTGGCCGCACTGAAGAGCAGGGGAGAGGGTGTGCTGGCGAGATTTCCCGTATTTGCCACCCTTGCAGCAACCTCATGTAAGAGCGGGGGTGCAGCCGCCGCGCCCCAAAACTCGCCTCCTCCACTGCACACCTTATATCTGACAAGCTGATAACAGAAAGCGGCTCCTTTCTCAGGTTAGGAATCAGCCATATCTGTGTGAGGGATACCACTCGGCCTGCACACTAACCAACCATGTGTTTTTCGGGTCTGGTGGTACTGGACCAGATTTTAGTGGCACGTAAAATTTTTGGGGTTTGGCTTTAAGTGCAGCCCAGCCCCTGCCTTTGACCCCTATCTGACCAATTTCCACAGCACAGGAGGCCCATATAGTACTTTCCCCTGTTATGTCATATCCTTCGTGTTCCCCTGCTGCCCTAGCCAGCATCCTCCTCTCACACTCTCCCTCGCACTGGACTCCCGCTCCCCTTTTACCATCTGCTGAGGGCAAGTGATACATGGGAACGATATTCTCTTTGGAATTCTGCGCAAGAAGTCTGCCTGGAAAACCGTGGCTGGACAGTTATTCCCGTTAGCTTTGGATGTCCTTGTAATAGCCAGATTCTTGTACTGGGATACTGGCCAGAAACGTTAATTCAGGGCACATGGAATTCCTACATATAAATTTACATTTCCTGTAATCTGGGTTTATGTTGAAGTAAGGAGATTAAGAAACTAGACAATCCAGAACTTGGTAAGGCCCAGAATGTGCCCCATTCTGCATACACACTTCTTTTCTTTACTTTAGTTCCTTCTCTCCTTTCTTTTAGGGGGATATTTACCATTTGTTTGATTTGGGTTGGTTTTATGTAAGTTTTTGTGTTTTCCACTTAGGTTAGAAAACTGACAGTTATACATGTGGGAGTTAAATTAAACAGAACTGTGTCAAAGTAGTATTACATGAATGTTTGTCAGTATTTTGTAGTAGTTCTGTGTTTTACTGTGTTTTAGTTCTTTTATTATGGAAAGGCATGGAATTGTCATTCATGGTATGTGTTTTTATAGTTTGCTATTGCTTGGAAAGCCTGTCCATTAAGTAATGGTACATTGTCCCACTTTTTGACCATATTAGACTTTGGTGATAAGCAATGAAGTATGGGGCATATTATCAAGAACAGAGTTATAATTATCGCCGCTTTAGCGGCAGGAAGCTGCACCTAAAGCGGCCATAATGGGCTTGATAATATGCCCTAGAGAATTCCCATAGAAACTCATGTTCTGGTGTGAACATGGGTTTCTATTGGAATTCACAAGGGCATATTATCAAGCTCTTTATCGCCGCTTTAGCTGCAGTTTCCTGCCGCTTAAGCGGCGATAATTTTAACACCCTTTCTTGATAATATGCCCCTAGATGTTTAGTAAGACAACAGATGCAACCTAAAATACCTTATAATTGAGAGTACTTGTGTGTTCTTTACTACCTTCATTTTGCTGACATAAATGACATTTCTATTGTTGCTTTAAAGCCATTTTGTTTTGGAAGTGCTTTCTATTGGAATCCATTAGCCTATAGTAGTGCTATTCTCTAGTCACCCTTGTTCATTTACTTTTTCCACTTTGTACTTGCCATTATAAAATGCTAGATATACTGTCTTATTTCACAGTGTCAACATGCCCAGACATAGGCTTTCTAAAGATGCAACAAACATAATGGCCTTTTTTTAGTAATTCATCCTAATCACTATTTTACTGTGTATGCCATTTCTATTCCCTGTTGACAACACACATTACAATGTCCTACTCCTTTTCATAACACACTTCTTTGAGAGTACAGCTTAACCTTTTTAAAGAAACTAACAATAGTTGATTTTTAAATTAAGATTAAACTTCACCCCCTTCTCTAACAGAATTAAATAATTCAGTGAGGGTAGGCAGTAATTCGAAGGCGAAGGTTTTATAAAATTCGCCTGGGAAGCCATCATTACCACAAGCCTTCCCAATAGGCATTGTCACCAAAGCATCTCTGATCTCGGTAAGCAAGACAGTGGCCCTAAATTTCTCAGCCTGAGTATCAGAAAAGAATGGCATTTTAATAGCTTGAAAAAATGGAGCTATACTTAACTGTGAAATAGCTTGTTTCGTAAACGTCCTTATAGTGCTGGACAAAGACTTGTGAAAATTGATTCTTATCCAAAACTAGAGCTCCTGAAGCGAGAGTCTGCAGTTCCCTAACACACACAGTCTCCTGTCTTACCCCGGTTGACCAATCCAAATACATCTCAGCCTGTTGGCTTTCTTCATATAATTGCTTGTGAAAAGCCTTGGAACTAGAAATTTCTTGTAAAACTCCAAAATTGCTCAGGTTCTGCTGGGACTTTTCATAGGCCGGTGAGTGTCTACTTAACCGTGATGTGTGGTCCACTACCAGTCTCTATTAAGGTTCCAAAATTCCTGAAAAGGACCAGATATAATGTTTTGCATGATGTAAGTGTTAGACCTTTGAACCCATACTTTTTTAACCATGTTTCTTCAGGCTGGATGTTTCTTACCCTCCAGAAATTTCACATCCTTTCTCAGGGCTCAACACTTGAATCCCAGTCTCGATATTCATCCTGCAGTTCGTGCATTTATTAGATCCAAGATGGTTGGCGTTGGGAACAGATACCAACTAATACAGGATCAAAGGGTACAATAGAATGGATTAAAAATATTTAAATA
Source organism: Lissotriton vulgaris (assembly GCF_964263255.1). Lineage (NCBI taxonomy): Eukaryota > Metazoa > Chordata > Amphibia > Caudata > Salamandridae > Lissotriton > Lissotriton vulgaris. Next base: position 957,395,759 of record NC_141695.1, read on the forward strand.
TTTTAGATAAAATCCGGCTAACACCACATTGCCATCTTTCAGAGGAGTATTGGCAGACCATATCACTACTAGACCATAAGGTGTTGAGGGCGGCTAACTATAACAAAATGTTGTTACTTTCTCGTTGGATGACTTAGTACACTCCAGCAGCCCTGAATAGAATGTTTCAGTTTCTGGATAATTGTTGCTTTCATTGTAAGCACCAGGACGAAGGGGGGTGGCTTCATATTTCTTTCTCTTGCCACATGTTAACCCCTTCTTGGCAGCAGCTGTCTTCAGTTTTAAACTAGACCATGGGGGTAAGAATGGATTTGGATCCTTCCTTGGTACGTTTTGGTCTTTTTTAAGTATTGCAAATCCTTAATAATAGTGAAATCAGGACAGAGCTTCTTGTCAATTGTTTTTACTCTTGCCCACTTTCTGATTCTGCAATTGTGGCAAACCTGCACGGTCACACTATATCAAGAATGGCTGAATAAAAGGATTAGAGTGAACCAATTTGAGGAAGCCTACATAAAAAGAGTAGGTTCTTAAAGAGATTCTATGCCTCTTGGCAGAATCTCGATCTAATTTAAAGTCTGGGCATTGTGGTTCAGGATCCTTTGGGTTCCCATTCAGGTGAATCTTGCTCTATGTCTCAAAGTGTTGGGCCATAGTATTTTTCTAATATTCCATATGATGGAGTTGCTGACCTAATAAATTGTGATGATTGTAAATGATTAATGTCTTATTGCACTTTATTGAAGAGGAGATTCGTATTTCATCATGTAGCACGTTTTGTGAGGTAAATTGGTGTCAAGCTACTTTTTTACTCTTGTCTGTCTATACACTTTACTATATTCTTAAGGAACATGAGGAATGAATGATATTTTACTCTTGCCTGCGTATGCACTTTACCATATTCTCAAGGAACCTTAGTAATGAATTTTTGTTCTTTAGATTGCCTGCACTTTAGTATGCTTTTAATTTTCTTTCTGGACGTTTTTATTTGATTAGTGAAAATAGCTACCTCTGGTCCTTACTATGTTAATGTTAATGCCATTTGTAAAGCGCACTGTACCCAACGGGTGTCCTGGCGCTGAAAGATCGAATGTCCTACAGTGGCCTAAACAAAAAAGAGAAGGCAGATTAACTAGAATGGAACAGCCACATCTTGAGGGCTTTCCTAAACTCCAGATGATTACTGATGATTGAAAGGTTTTTTAGAATTATCTTTCCCTTGTTGAAATCATGTGTTATTCTATACAAGTTCTGCTCAAATATTTTTTTTATTTTAAAATCATGCTTCTAATATCTGTTGATTGGACATCTCGCAAATATGGGCACTTGCAGAAAATACTAAGAGCGTCTCTGGAATAGGGAGGGGCACACACATTACTAAAAGCATGTGTTCCTGGTCTTCAGCCTGTCTCAGCAACCTAAGCTATTCATAAACGTTGCTAATATGTAATATTTCTATGCGATCACTATACCATTTAATGACTATGATCCATGCATTTAAAATACTGATGGGCACCCAATTAGAATGTATGCTTTGCTGGAAAACTACCATTATACAGTCACTCAGGAACCATTCCAATGCTGCCAAATCACTGTCCCAGCATACGTGGTGTCAGACTTACCAAATTACCAGTCAATAGTCCCTATAAACCTATAACCCCGTCCAGAATGACATGAAAAAACTCCAGTGTCAGTGTTTTTGGAAAATAAGGGTAAGGGTTAGTGAGAGAGATAAACAAGAACGGTCTCAGAAGGATACTGGTATAACAAATACTGGACACAAACAGAAGCAAGAGTTTTAGGAATTAGGAAAACAAATCAGTGCACATTGATTCTTAGCAGATAAGTATGACGGAATGACACGCCAGTCTTAGGCAAGGGTATGCTGTATCGAGGTCTAAGACTCATCAGGATACAGGCATGTAACTGAGAAATCCCCAGAGACTTGAGGTACTGCAGCAGAGGAGGGGAGTAGGGAAAAATCAAGAGAAAAAAACAAAACAGAAAAGGATTTAACTAAGAAGGAACCTCAAAATTAAGGAATTGGAAAGGGAGAAAAAATATAAAAAGTGTGGCGAAACAAAGCCAGAAGATGAATTCATGATAGCAAAAAGCTTTGTGCAACTTATGAAGCGTTGCCAAACAAAGGTATAATTTGAGTGAACTTCTTTTTGTGCTGACTCTGTTGACACTGATCTGGCAGTGTATTAGTCTGACCTGACTGTCCAATCCTATGTTCTTTGATAGGCTAGCTGCCAAAGATCTCCAAGCTGCTTATTCTAAAGTCAATACTAATGTGATGCATTATTGAGTGGATAGCATATGGAGTGTGATGGGCTTTGACTTTTGCAGTAATGTGTGTATCCCCACGTTTCTTGTCTTATCCTTAACCCGAGACATGACGAATGGGCTCAGTCTCATCCCCAGTTGTACAGAGCGAACAAAAAGCATGTTTTCTTGTGTGTGGTTTGACTTTTACCTTTTATCTTGGTATCTTGTGGAGTCTCTGATTATTTATTGAAAATCACTTGATATAATGGTATGATGGCTCATCTCTCAATTCTCTGAGAGGGAAAGTGAGCCTAGATGTCATGGAAGGCAAGAATAACAAACTACGATGTTTGCTTGCTTTTTCCTCTTGCTATGAGGCATTTATTCTGGCTTTCCAGTTAGTAAATTAAGGGGTGGAGCCGCATTCTATAATGTGAAAGGAAGAGGTTTTTTTCAGTCAGCACCCAGAGACAAGGTAGAATCCCCACCACATAAAACAGAAGTCACTTTCCATTAGCACACTGTAACTGCTCTACTACCCCCTTTTCTGGTGAAGTATACATTTAAAACAATTTCCAGATTGAGGATTATGGTTGTAATGATAATTTATAAGCACAATTGTCTTGGTTAAACTCATATAGGGCCTTGTGCTGCGTCTTTGGCCGAACTTGAATACCCACCCTCATTTCCCTAGGCTTGTTTCTGATACACATATCTTTTCATACTAATGCAGGTTTATCAGTATATGCTAGTATTGCCATGTTATATGATTGGTCTAAAATGTGAAGAACTTGTAATGATTTAATACAAATGGTAACAGAATCAAATTACATTTGGCCACTATTCTTGGCCATTGCTGTCATAAAATAATTACAGGTAAGGCTAGAGGGGGGGTTTACCCAAGAATAGTCACTGGGACCTGGGTTGCAATGCTATTGAGAGGGTAGGGGTCCCAGCAAGGAAACATACATATTGACCAAAATTAATTAGAAATAATACACATAGTAAGTCTACGATGTTTTAATCACAAAGTAGATAAAGCAGGGATATAGTATCCAACATTATTCATTTTATAAAGGTTGAACAGTGCCCCTGGGGAGTACGGGAGGAGTGATATGGTGAGGATAGTGAAGTTGGGGATAGTTACAGTAAAAGCAAGCAAAAGTCTCAAATAATTATGAGTAAATTGTATTATAAGGACAATGATAAATCCAGATAGTCCGTTTAAACAAACACATGCCCCATGTATTGCATAATTGACAGAGTCTCAGACGTGGGGCTGGGGTGTAATGGAGGGTTGTCGACGTTTCGACCCACTGGATGGCAGGAATTAGTAGAAACCTTGCGGCGGGGTCTTCATCAGGACTGGTGGGGGGCTAGCAACCTCAATTAATCGGTGCTCATCTGTAGAATGGATTCCGCTGTCAATGAATTTTCTAGATGCAAGTGGCTGGAGCGGGAAAATGGCCCGGGAACGCTGGGCAGGAATTCATCAAACGAAGTGTCCGGGGAAGGGGAATGAGTGACGGTCGTTGCCAAATATCGAGGCGCTGTATGTTCATTCCAGAGTCGCCCGTGGTCATGAAGACGCTCTGGTGTATAAGTCAAACCGGCGTGATCCCAGCCAAAAGGGTACTGGCTGCCAGACTTTTGCTTGCTTTTACTGTCACTATCCCCACCTTCACTATCCAGGGGCACTGGTCTGGCAAGCTGCCAAATAGGTAAGTGGGAAAAATAAAGGGAATGTAAATGAGAGAGAGAGGGGTAAGGGTGGGAAGGGTTAAAAGGACGGAAGGGGTGAGAAGGAAAAACATGTTTGCCTGTCATTAATAAGTTGTAAATCTCAATATTGCCAAAGTTTATACATTTTGCAAAATCATTTGTAATCTCAAAATACTATTTCACAGTGTTGAAAAGTTACTGTGTGAGTGGATAAAGGATTTCTGACTCGCAAATGCAGTGGTTCACAAATATGAGGGTGTGTGAAAGGGAGTACCGCTCCAATTTTCAATTCATATTGTAATATATAATGTGAGAGCACAATTGTTGTTATAAACCATTAAACAGTCGGCCGACACCTGAAAAGAGTTGGCAACAGATTCACAAAGCTGAAGCGGTCCTTTGTTACGGTTTTTCTTTGACAATCATGGTAAGCAACCCAGGGGGAGCAGACATTAGTCCAGGGACCACTGAAGTCTGCTCCTCTAGCACCGCCCTGATCGCATTCTTTCCAAGGGAACTTTTTATTAAAAGTATCCCACGTCTTTTTGAGGGGCACCGGCTGCTCTAAAAACATATACATTCACTTGGAACCGGGTATGCTTTTAAAACAAATGTTCATCTGTATAAGAAGTGTTATTCCTATTTCCCCCCTTGAGTGGAGTCCTCAGGTCAGCACTTCTCAGCAATGAAAAATGACATTTAAAAATTAAAAAAATATATATTACAGGACATATATAAGAGTACAATAAGTCTCCTGGACTATTTTAGAGAAAGACGTACTTTAATTATTTACTCTAGGGCGAAATTAGAACAGTAAATTGCATTCCAAAACTCCATGAAACCCTCTACTGCCCTGGAGAGTGCAATGGGGGACATGAATAACAGCGACTGAAGTCTGTTGTCCCTCAAAGTCCTCAAACCCTGTGCTTCAGCACATTCGGTATTCGATCACAACATTCCTCCTGATTCATCATTATTCATGAGACAGAAAGCTTTCCGACCCTGGATGAATGTTGATTTGTAGATGCAACTTGGTAGAACATCAGTCACATAGTTAAATGAAGCCTTTTTTCACTAACCAGGCAGCATGTAATAAGCACATACCGATTGACAAGTAGTACATACTGCCTCAGGGCCTTATTTCTGATTATGGGTTTGTTTTTTAGACTACTGTTTGATTAGACAAGTCTGTTTTCACCTCTTGTGCTCAGTGGCACAAGCAGCTACCAGGCGTTTGTTTTAGTAGGATTGTGGACGGTTCTGCTTTATCATTCCTGAAGATTCTTGTTCTATGTGCCACTGTGTGTGCTCTGTACAGACACTCTCTCACACCATTGCACATCACCATTGTGGGGTCAGGAAAGGTAGCTTCCTGTTTGCTCTTTCTTTTCAATAACCTTTTTTTTCTAATCGCTGCGTATGTTCATAACGTTAACAATTGCACAGAGAGAAGGGAAATAAGAGCTGTTGCCGAAATCGCCTCTTTTACAACCAAGATGTTAAGCCCCAGTTGTCATAGCAACATGGATTCTTCAAAATGCTCCAATAGAGGAGGAAGCTCCCGGTTTTCGGTCTTCTTCTCTCCAGCGCCTCCGCTAAGCAAATCTTAGCACTAATGAAAAGCCCCGTCTCTTTGTCTGCCGTGAATGTATACCTGGGAACAACGAGGGGCGGAGCGTCCTCCATACACTCCCTGCAGCAATACTGAAAACAATTGTGCATATTTCACGGCCATTTTCCTAGTTCATTTGATGTTACGTGTGTGTTTCCCTTTTGCTATTTAAGATCACCGTTTCATATTTACATTCACGTCTGTAGGATTGTTCTTCAAGTTATGTTTTCAGACAGAACACAGCTTCACACGTTTCCCTTTCTTTCCCAAACGTCATCAGCAATCTCCTCCCGTACTTCTATCTTGCTGAGGCAAAAGCACCCAGGCCATGGAAAACCAGTCTTGCAAGAACGTTCTTTTTTACCTGTTTGTTTTTAGGAATGGCCTCTCTGGCGTTTGATCCGAATCCTACCTTGCTCATCTTTGTACTCTCCAAAACCTTTTTAGGCTTCATATCTTGTATTTCACATGAATACAATATTGAACTAACATTTAAGTACCAACATCTGTGTTACATGTTACAATCGTGTGCGAACGTATAGGAGGAGAAAGAGCAGTCAAGTCTTAATAAATGGCACCAGTAGATGAAACTGACTAGCCATAACTGCTCACATGCTCACCTCAGATTGGGTTGGCGGTCATTTATCTCAGTTGCAGTAGGTGCCTTTTCGGTGTACATTGATGAATGATCGCAAGAGTAGGGTGTTGATGGTGAGCGATGGCTGCTGGGGGTGAAGCTTGAGTTATGTATGTAGAATCTAAGGGATATATTCTCAAGATCGCGTGATAACCATTGCGAATTTGAAATAGTTGCGATGCCCCAATTCGGGATAACAAAATCAGCAACAACCAGCGACAGGCCAGCAATTCCCACGCGTCATGCAGGAAAATGCACTATAAAAGCAACAGAAAAAACACAGCAAAATCAAATCAAACTATGTAGCATCATGGATGCACCCGGACCAAGTGCAAAGGACAACCCGAACCCCACAAGCCCCTCGAAGGACCAGCCAGGAACCCCGTAGTCGGGAAAGGGCAAGGAGAAGAGGAAGAGGGAAACGGGTTTCAGTCCGCAGGAAGCCTGGATCATCGACGCGGAGGTGACAGAACACTACCAACAACTGTTTGTCACCTCCACTGCGGCACTGGCAACCCAAACAGAAACATGGCAGACCATCATCAACAACGTCAATGCAGTCGGAGTGTCGAGGAGGTTAATGGAGCAGGTGAAGAGGCACTGGCATAGAGTGCAAAGCCAGACCAAACAGGAAATCGCCGTCAACAGGAAGGCAGCAACGGCGACTGGAGGTGGGAGTTCAGCGCCCTAGGAGGAGCTGGATGAGCTTGAGGAAATGGTGGCCACAGTCACCAGTGTGGAGACGGTGGCAGGAGTTGGGGGTCTGGACAACAGCAACAGGGTGAGTAACGACCAGGGACTGGGTGGACGGGGAGAGATGGGCACAATGGCACACATGCACAATCATTTGTAACACACTGCACACACACAATCAATGGTAGTGAAACATACCCCTGATACCCTTGGCACACTACAGCACACATAGGAACACCAAGTAGGCCCCCGCCCACCATGTGCACAAATGGGCCCCCTCCATATCACCAACTACACAACCTACCTACCATGCACATGTGCATATTCCAGAAAAGCAGTGTCTTTGTGAGCCACACTGACTATGCAACTGACACTGCATGACCGATAGCATGGCTGCAGTCAAAATACATGACATGGTGCACAATTCGACATGGAGGTGGCCCTGTGTGGTTCACATCCGTAAAGGAGCAGGTCACATTCTGACACATCCACGTGCACCTACAACCCATGAAGTCCATTACACATCAGCAGACAAACAATGCACAAGACCACAAAATCTGCCCAAGTGCACAAATGAACCAAGTAGCAAACATTTCATCCCCTGAAAAGCACACAATTCCAAGGCACATCACCTCAAAGGGCTATGGGTCCGCAAAATCAGAGCTGCAGGGGCGACTATCCCACAATGCAGCACACACTTAGCAATCACAGCACATCAACATTGATGGCAATGCGGTACAAAGTGCAACACCTACACCACAGGACAGAGGACACAAGAAGTTCCGCTTGTGCGTAGAAACTGGCCACTCACATCTTGCATTGCCTGACACTGTGTGATGATAATGTACGAGTACAACCACACATCCGTCAAGTATTCAAAATTCCCACTGTCTACCATCAAATAGCAAGCTCCACCAAAACAGTCACAATGTACATTGTCATGCAGTCTGTATGTAAACATCTGCAAAGCGTCAACATACATGGGATACCCTGTAAACCTCCATCTCCCCTTTACATTGCAGAGGGACAATTAACACCAACAATCCTTGGCTGACATCACTGGGGCCATTACTCAGATACAAGAACTGTCTAGTCAGACAGGTACCAGCGATGACAGCACAAAGTTGGCACAGATGCGCAGGACAATGGACACCATGGAGCAGATGCAGTCTGAAAGTATGGCTGTCACGGCTGAACACCAGCGAGATGTAGCTGGGTTCTTCCATGCCTTGCAGTTCCTCATCTTGCCATTGCTGCCACTGAGCCTGTTCCAGATAACTGCTGCGGGAATTTCGACACACACATCTCAAACCCCTGATGTGTCAGTAGAACACATTGATGCAGCTCCATTACCTTCACACCCTGATGTGTCAGTGGCACACAGTGATTAAGCCCTATCACCTTTTCAACCTGATGTGTCAGTGGCACACAGTGATGTAGCCATTACACCACCACACACACCGGACACACCGGACACAGAAGACGTAACAGAGGAGTAAGATGTGGATGGCAATTACTATGTGAGCAAGGAGGTAGTAGCATCCATCCCTGCCATATGGCCTGTCACTGCCTGGTTCAGCCCTATGCATCATGCCCTGGGACAGCACCTCCACTGCCCCACGGAACACTCTGCGACATTCACCTGGACCCCGACATGGTCTGCCATATCTTCACTGGTTGACAATTACACAGAAATCCTGCTGCGGACTGCACTTTCCCTCTTCCAATTCACTTTTCAATCCTCAAAGGACTCTGATTGTCCCACCACTGAGCTACCATGTAATGAGGGCTTGGCATGGCCATGTACAGCTCCAGCTCTGGCATTAACCAGAATGTGAATAAAACACTTGAAATCACACAGATGTTTCATATCTATGTTCACTCAAGTATGGAAGTATGGATGGATGTAGGGACATTGATTGCACAGGAAGGTACACCCTGTTAAATGACAGCAATGTGCATGTGTGGCCCTGACCCACATGGCCAATTAAATGACTATGAAGGTAGAACTAGGTGTGGCCTCATAGCACATGAAAACAATCTCGCAACCCCCCAACGTAGGCACACATCCATGTATTGAATAGGGTTGTGTGTAGAAATAACCAAATCAGTAGCAGGCCAGAAGTGGGGTCCTACATCACATGTGACAACAGAACGTCACTTCGCATACCTACTCACACACATCTGTGTGGACACATTCTATTTTGATGAATAACATTGCTCCATATGGCCAGAGGTTGGACACCATACTCACAATGCTGAAGACACGTAAGTGCACAGGTCTACCAGCAACTATCCCAAATACAATGTCTGGCCCACAGAGGTGGAGCTGTCAAAAGGGACCCACCCCCATTGTACATGCGTCAGTCAGTCCCTCCCTCTGTAGGGACGATGCTCATAGTGGCACACGATTTGTCACTCTAATCAACACTCATCACAGTTAGACACCAGTGAAGTTGCATATACTTTATTGGCATGCACAAGGCAACGGCCACAACATGCAGGGAAATGCTTAAGACACTTACACGCACCATGGGAACATGTCGATGTGCAAGAAATGGGGAGACAAAAATGTACACAAAATCCTTATGGATGGCAACGGTCTCAGCCCACCTTGCCTTGCTAGATGAATCATGTGATGTTTGGCGTCTGCTTATTGCCCCTTGTGAGGGGATACGACTAACAGCCCATGGGATCTGCATAGTGCTGTGTCACTGGACTGCGCCGACTGTCTGCTCTGCTGACAGTGATCAAGTGAAAGGGTCCGACAGGGGCACATGTCGTGCTACATTGCCATGTGTGTACTCTCCGATCAGGAGTATGTCCGAATTAGGAATGTTGCCAAATGACTCTGTGCTGCTCTGACCATGGAACTGAATCACCTTGAACAGGTGTGGGTACACATGCGTAGTTCCACGCACATGCATTCTGAGTCCAGACGAAGGCAGACATGTCAACTGTTGTGGTGGGATATGTTAGCATTCCCCACGATGCAACAAGGTGTTGGGACCTGTGCTGTGGGTGACAATCCGATGTGGCTGCAGGAATGTAGTTACTTGTCCATAAATGTGAGGGCAGCTTCATGGGCAATCTGTTCCAATAGTTCGCCATTGTCGGGATAAGGGAACACCAAGGTGAGCCAATCCATTAACGGATCCAAGCAGATGTGCAATGTCTATGTAGTTTCACCAATTCGCAATACAACTCAATAGGGGAGCGCCTCGACGTGGTTACTGCACACAAGGAGTTGTACAATCTCCCATCCACAGCTGCCAGCACATACCCCAAAGATCAGTGCATCCCATGCACGGCTATCCTGGTGACACTCCTGTTCGTGGGCCAACAGGGGGCACACTAACAGTTCCTAATCCAATTCAGCTACCATTGCGTTGGATAGGCATACCTCCAGGCTCCACTCGAATGTGAATGATCAACAGTGGAACCAGGGCAGGACGCAGGTGACGTAGTCAATACGGAAACTCAGACGGTAACTGATTTGCAACACTGCCATTAGCACAAATCTCAACAGTTGCAGCTCCAAGTGACAGGAGTTGTGCATGTGCCCAGGAATGCCTGCAATTGTGTTTGCTGGTCTCGTAGCACCGGCACTCCTCAGACCGGTGGCAGTTCAGTGGACGATATGGCACAGCCCTGGGCAAATAGTCGTATGTGTGTGCATCGTTTAGAAGTATGGGTTGTTTTTAACCATTGTGTCAAGAGCATCCCTTGCAGGTGTAGCTCGTGCAGGGACAAGTGTGTGTGTAGGGTGTGGGCACGTTGGTCTTTCATTAGCGCAGTTCATGGTGTGGGAGTCATCAGAGTCTGGTATGGTATCTCATGCAGGGTGTGCCAGCCGCATTCAGGACCAAGGTCGAGGGTTCCGTTGTCCTTCCGCCTTGTGTATTGAGACAAAGGAGCTTTCATACCAAATTTTTGTCTGACTACTGCTTGCATTCCTGAAATGTGATGTGGCCTTCGCACTGACTGTGATGCAAGGCCTGTGATTTGGGGCGCACCAATTACAAAACACAAGCAGCACTTGAGATGCTTGAATGAGCCAAGTGCCCTATTGGCCTTGCGCTCCTTGTTCAGTCTCTATCTCTCTTTCCCTCTCTTTATTTCTCTCTCTCGCTATCTCTCTCTCTGTCCTTTGATGAGTGCCTGACACACCTTCCTTTCTTGAATATTGTCTTGCAGGTTGTGACTCACAGATTGTCCAGGGATGCCCCGCCATGACTCTTCAAAATAGTTGTTAGGAGACAAACTGGAATGTGATATTTTGTTTGGACTGTCAATGGTGAATGAATGAATGAATCAGGATTCCTATACTCACACGTATGTTGATTGTTGTAATTGTGCAACATCAGGCGGATGCTTTTGTTCATGGGTTTGTGCAGATGAAGTGCGGTATCTTGGTCTGGGGGAGGTGGAGGGTGCCTGAGGTAGGGCCGGGATTGGGGGGGGTGACCCTCGGGGTTGTGGCGGTGTGTCTTAAGGCCCTCTTGGTTGTCCGGCCAGCATGATCAGTGGCTCCGTGGCATCTGTCGCCCTTTTGGTGTCGCTCTGGTTTGGGCTCCCCTATGTGGTGCAGGCTTTCGTCTGACTTTACACCAAGTCAGAGCAGGTGTTACTTTCCTTCTGCTGAAGCGCCTTATCTGATGTTTTGTGCTCTTATCGCCGATCTGGCTAGTTGTTGAGAATGTTGGGAAGTGGTGTTGTCGTGGCTTTTGGCACAGGAACGCCTACTCTGCATCTCATTAGTGATAGTTGCTGTCTGTGGCGATGTTTTTTGCGGCTGCTATTGGTGCTAAACTTATGATATGGGCTGTTAGCACCTGCTTGTGAATGGGGAGATAAATGTATCGCGACTTTGGCTCAGATAAAGTGCCAATAACTCGGAGATAGTTCCTTGAGAATACGCTCGTAAAAGTATGAACATGTGGTATACACAGGGCAATGGATAATATGTTCAATGCTTTTTTATATCCCTTGCACTATTTGCATGGAATTGTCCTAATTTAATGTTGGGTGGATTGCTAGTGTTTGTGAAGGATTAACTCACAGTGCTGTTAGAAAGGTTGAATGATGTGTTGTGCAGGAGTAAAATGGTGTGTCGCGAATTTGGCACAGGAATACTGGAAGGAAGACAGAGGAGTGCTTCATTTTGGAGAAGGGGTTATTAGTAGATTGGGGATGGATCCTCGGTGGGATATGCATTTCAAAGCGTATCAGGTGGTTATCAGATGAAGATTGGTTCACATTGAGCTTTGAGTGAGACAGAGTGCTAGATATGAATACAAAATCTCAAAGAGCGACCAGGGCCTACGTAAGCAGTTAGGCTTAAATGTTAGAGGCAAGTTCTCATTGACATTCATAAAAAATTACAAATATATCCATAATAATTTATTCACATTCAGGCACCTGCACGCTTGGTAATGCAAATCTATGTGTCTCTGTAGTACAATTAGCAACAGCTAGCTTTAACCAGTACAATATCAAGTAATTGTGACTAATTCATGGATATGAATGAATGAATGAATGAGTCTAATATAGCGCTTGGCCCCACAAATAGTGTCCCAAAGCTTGGCAACCAGAGATGAAAATAGTGGCATAGTTTGTCAGGTGTCCTTTAATCCCTATAGTTTGAATTCATAAATTTTCACCTCTTCCTTGATCCAGTTTCCTCCATGACAGATCTTAGATGGCCAGGCATCTAATTCTACAAACTAGCGGCCCTGTCTGTGAAAAAGGAACCCCCCTCTCTGTTGTTTTTAAAAATGGCAGACTGTGAGTAAACCATCATTACTGGAGCGCAGTGGCCTCCCTGGTCTATATTCCTTGAACCGCTCATTCAAGTAAGCAGGCCTGTTGTTATGATGGGCTTGATGTGTTAGTGCCAGGGCTTTGGACATGATATGCGTGAGGACCAATGTAGCTTTTCTCAAAGCAGAGATACCGAAGCGTGCATGGTTAGTTTATAGAGTAGGCAGAATGCCGTTGTCCTCACAACTTGCAGATGTTGAACCGAATATTCTTGGAGACCTATGTACAAAACACTGACATAGTTCAACTTATAAAGATTCAACACCATGACCACAGTCACTTGGGCATCATGAGGCAGGAAGTTAAGATATTTCCTAAGCATTCACAGATCTAGAAGCATGGGTTTCACTGTAATTTGTTAGCCCTGAGCCATTCAAGCAATGCCTTCTACAAAGTGCAAATGCTTCTTTGGTGCTCACTGAGTCCACATCACAAGTGAATTAGAGCTGCGTATATGATCTTGATGGCAGGAATTCAACCAGAAAAGCCAATGTGGTCATATAAATGTTGTAAAGAGTAGGACTCAGGGAGGAGACCTGAGGCACCCCCCTCCCCATTTCAACGATTTGGCCCTAGAGACAAAAAGGCTTCATCCAGACTACATTCTCTCATCTCTCAAGAAAGGAGCCCAACCTGTCTAAGGCTGATTCTGTCATCACCAGGTGTCCTCGCCTGTGCAGAAAGATGTTATAATCCACTGTATCAAATGTGACTTACAGGTCCAACAGCACCAGAGCAACATTAAGTACAGAATCAAGACTGGTCTTGATGGATTCAGAGATCTCAGTGCTGTGACGAAGTCTAAAGCCTTTTTGAGATGAGTGTAACAACCTATTTTCATCCAGACAGGTGATAAGCTGGCAGTTCACCACCTTTTCCAGAACTTTAGTGGCTTCCAGGAGCAGAGAGACTGATCTAAAGTTTGCTAGTGTTTGCTAGGGTTTCAGGGTCAGCATTTGCCTTTTTGAGCAGGGTAAAAGTGTTTGCTCATTTCCAGTCAACTGGAATAACGCTAGATTTGAGTGAGATGGCTAATAGCTCCTGGTAGACATGGGCAGTAGTATCCACTATACTCCTTAAGATGTGTAGGCACATAGGGTCGTCAGAAGACCCATCCTGCAGTGTGCAATCTGTACCATCAGTTCTTCCATGGAGGGGGCACTGAAAGATTACGGCTTAGAGTCCGCTGTTGGTCCTTCTATATCTCCAGGCCCTGGCAGGAGAATCAAATTATTTAAGCTCACTAAATTAGTCTGAATATTAAGCCTGGGCTTAGTTTTCGTAGTATTGCTACGCATAGGTACGCGAAGTGCACTTCTCATTACGCACGCTATGCGTAGCTAAGTGAACTGCGTAGTGCGGTAGGGAAAATGCTGTTCGCAATAATTGCTCAGTGCCGGATGCTTGTCGGCACTGTGCAATCATTGCAAACTGCATCATGCACAGTGCGCGCAGTCGTTTTCTGCTGCTCGAGTAGATTTGTACTTGAGCAGCAGCTTTCTCAACGTGGACCGGTAGTTTCTCATCGCGAGCGCTCGCGAGCATATGCGATCACTCGCAATGAAAAACCTGACCTCCCTGCGTTGAGAACCTGGCCGGGAGTTTTATTTGCCATGCTCGCGATTGGCAATTTGATCGCGAACGAGGAAAAAGTCTCACCGGGATGTTGATTTTGCTCACTCGCGGTCACCAACTTGACGTTGAGGACCACGAGCGAGCAAAAAAAGCCTGCTATGCTATGCATTTTTGCACTGTGCTACGTGCAATTCACGTAGCGCGTAGTTGCTCATACTAAGCACAGTCCACCAGCATAGCTTAGTTTTCCACCCTGGTCTACTGAATATTAGAGATCTTATCCTTGAAAAAGTCACTGAGTCTCGAGCATAGGACTTGATGGCTCTCTGTTGGAGGGGTCGTGGTTTATAAAGCTAGAGACAATTTTGAAGGTCTCCTTCCCGTTATTATCTGCCTCTTTGATACATTGGGAATAGAAAGAGCTCTGTACCCCTTTGGAGTTCTAATATAATATATTTGTAAAAAGAAAAATCCCACTTTCCAAGATGGACTATGTGATTGATCTTTTTTTATAATTTAATTAAAGTGAAGAGTTTTTTGGAGTATGTCCATCTATGTAGTGTGGTTAAAATCTACCTACTCCTGGTAGCCTCCTATCTTATCTATTAAGGTCATCAGATGTATGGGTTGTATTGATGCAATGGTGACAACCATTTTAATAATTTTCCTTTTGCTCCACTGATAACATCTATGTCTTCATCCCGGGACTAATGATAGGAGAAAACTGTAGATTTTTCATCATAAACGCCACATTTTATGACAATTTTACTATTCTTGATCTTGTGAATCGAGATTTGGAATTTGCTACGATTAATGCATCTTTTGCAACGCTAGGTACACAAAAGCCCATGTGAGTCAGACCCTACATATCAAATGATATCCAGTAAAGTGTGAAGAATAGATATGTTCTGTGACCTTCTAGGTGTACAAGTAGACATTGCTTAAGCAGTGTATGGGAACAGGTCAGATAAAGGCAATACTATTGAAGCAAAATTCCATCCAACTAGAGCTCAGTAGGGTTGTTCAAAAATGTTATATGTGTGTTGCTCTCTTAACTGCACTTGCAAACTTATTTATATTTGTATGAAGTACTTCACACATAGTGTATTTTCATGATGGAGTCTGATATAGAGGACTTTGATTAAAACATGTTTTCTGCTAATTAAGAAATTCAAAATAGTTTCTTATCATTTTGTTATTTTGCTAACCATATGCATGCAAAATCTCAATACAGCATTTACACTTTACTCAAACCACATGCATGCCATGGAAGTGCTGACAAGTGATGTCAATAGCAGTTTGCTCTTGTAAATGGTTGGAATCTTCGTGGCCAAGTGTATTAACCATCTTAACGGTACCAAATGCTCCAACTTGGTGTGTGTGATGATTTCAATACTTTTTACCTACGTGTTAATCCTATTTTAGGAGTCTGGAAACTTTTTATGGGATTTTGAATGATACTGATTCATTATCTGAAAGGGGGCATGTTTTAAGTATTCATTTCAAGTACTGAATCAGTATCATATGTATCAATGTTTGGTGACCAAAATTGGATTGCAAAACATTGAAAATTTACTGGCACTTCAAAGGAGGTAGTAATGTGGTATAGTTGTTTGGGAATGGGACTACAATTCCACTAAGGCAGTGATTGTTAACCTTTTGACTTCTGTGGAAGCCCAATCAATCACTACTGAAACAGGGGACCCCAACACAAGCAATTTGTACACTTTGAACCCCAAAATAATACATCAAAATTCAGAAATAGTGTTTTGATGTATTATTTTGGGGTTCAAAGTGTAGAAAATTCAATCCTGCCGATGGCCAAATCCTACTCAGAGATCGCAGAAAGGATCTCTGAAGCCGAAAATAGAATTTTTACTCTTGAAGACTAGATAACTGTGCAGAAAACAGCCATGGATGCACTGATGAAGCAGAAGAGTGATATTTCCTGGAAGCGCGTGGACATGGAAAATCGCCTCCAACGCAATAATTTAAGAATTCTTGGCGTGCCTGACAGGTTTGAAGGCTGAGACCCCCGGAAGTTTATTGTGAAACTTTTTACAGAAGCCTTTCCGGAACTGACACAATGGATATAGAATACAGAGATATAACACACTCACCGGTTCCCTTTTGCCTAAAGAATCAGGCAGGATCAAATCAATCCAATAAAAGACCTAGAGCTCTATTCATATGCCTATCAAACTTTCTATGTAGACAGGCTAAACATGACTTGGCTATGCCAGATTGACAGAGAAGATAGGCAGGATTTGAGTTTTTTGTTCACCTTGAGTACTGCCATGCTACTGTGGAAAAAAGGTGGCAGTTCAGACAGCTAATTAATCCTTTCAGGGCAAAGGCGCACAAACATTTCTATTAAATCTAGCGAAACTAAAAATAATATAAGACAAGACAAGGCGAGTTTTACATCTGAGTTAAAAGCGAAAGATCACTTACAAAAACTTAAACCCTAGGGGAAGGATAATATAAAGTGCTGGCAATTTTGCTAATGCTTGTAGAAAATCAATGTTTTTCTTTAGATAGTGCATTAGCCTCACAGATCTAAGCTAAGCCGCACTCTAGATTTATGCGCTTAGTCTATTCCCCCATAGTTCATTGTTTTCTTTCTACTTTCTTTTTTAAATACAACACAGTTAGGGGGCTTGGTGAATTGGGAGGAAATGGGGATAGGTGCCATTACGTGTCTCTCCATCACTATAGACCATTGGGTCTATCAGCCTCCATGCATTGGAGGACTGTGGGGGCTTCCGCTGGTAAAGGAGGCAATCAAGGGGAGGCGGGGTGGGTTCTGGGGTTGGGGAGGGGGCTACCAAGTGGGTGGGGAAGGAAGGGTGACAATTGTAAGTAAGCCAAAGCTATTGTAGAACTAATAAAAGGAAAGGAGATGATGTTATGGGAGGGAGGGAGCGTTTTCTGTAGTGTTGAATCAGGTTAAAAAAATGACAGCTTTATCTGTATGAACGTTTAATGTGTGAGGACTAAATGAAAGCGTCAAACAGCAAAGAGTGGCATGAGAAATTAGAACTATGTCCTCTAATGTAGATTGTCTCCAAGAGACGCATGTTCCATGGAGTAAACACAATATACTAAAGGAGTTGGGGTATGAGCTTTTGGTCTGTATTTCGCAGGGTACTACCACCAAAGGTGTCGCTATTCTAGCTAAAAATAATATATTAACAGTAATTAAAAGTCTAGCAGATAAGTATGTCAATTGGGCTATGATTGAGTGTGTAGCTGCTAACGAGAAATTTACAATATGCTCTGTATATGGATCTAATAATGATGAAACACAGATTATTGAAGACCTGAATACAGAACTGGCTAATTGGGCGGCGCCCTTGATACTGACGGGGGATTTTAATACTCAATTGGGAGAAATGACGCAGGGGTTCGGGGGAGATAAATATTATGGCAGTAAACCTAAGGTCTATAAGGCTTTACAACAGCTTTTTTATGAACATGGCGTAGTTGATGTATGGCCTAAGTTGAAACATCCAGATCCAGGGTATACAGACTATTCTTGTCCACATCAAAAAGTTAGCCAGATTAGATTACTTTTTTGTCACTAAAACTTATTTAGTAGATGCACATATACAGATTTTTCTCTGTATTACCTAGGATCATAACTCTGTTCTTTTGAAACTTACAATGTATGGTCTGGTCCGCTCTCGAGGGACATTTTCCTTTGATAGGAAGCTATTATGAAATTAAGAATTTATTTGTCATAAACGACAATGGTTAATTCAATTTATGGCCATAAAATAGAATTCCACTAAATGTGACATCATTTGGGATGCTATGAAAGCAGGGCTTAGGGGAGAGATACTGAGTTTCGGGCTACATGTCCAAAAACAACTTAGTCAGCGTTTAATGGGATTATATGATAATCTGCAACATGCTGAATATGCTCTGAAAGAGGCGGTCCAGGGGAAACTAGATACCTCACAGGTACAGATGATGGTTGCACGCTGTAAAGCCAGGATACATGAGCAGAGGGCTAAAGACATAGCAAAGAAATACCATCTTTTCAGGAGATGGTGCTATATGAGTTTGGGGAGGCAACTGGTAGATGTTTGGCCAAGAAAATGAGATGTAAGGAGGTTAAAAATAATATTACTGCAATTGAAGACTTGACAGGTAAAATAGTGGAAACACCAGAGGAGGTTTTTTGGGCTTTCTATGAGGGGCTATATTCAGAGAATAATAATACCCAGGAGAGAATGGATGTCCTCTCTAAGGATCCCTATAGGAAAATGTTAAATAAAGAGGATCAGAGAGCCCTAGAAGAACTGATTACAATGGAAGAGCTTGTTGAAGCTGTGGGTTCATTAGCAACAGGGAAGGCTGCTGGTCCCGATAGGCTTCCGCTGGAATTATACAAAATCTTTTTAGCGGAGATACAATCAGATATGCTGACTGTATTCCAGGACGCAGAGTAGGGGATGCCCCGGCATCGTGAGATGCAGCCAGTATCATCGTCTTTCTTAAAAAAATAAACGACCAAAGTCGTTTAGATCGATTTGACTCATAAATTGTGATGGGAACATCTAAACAAAAATACTGGCCACGCGACTCTCTCGAGTGATTATGCCCTTAGTCACGGTTCATCAGCATGGATTTATAAAAGAGAGATGCACAGTCAATCACAGAGGCAGAGTTACTGCATTGTTAGACTCTGCTAATGTACGGAAATTGCAATGTGGAGTGATTTTATTGGACGCAGAGAAAGCCTTTGACCATGTCTCCTGGGAATTTTTATGGGCAACAATGCGGTGGCAAGGCTTTGGACCTGGTTTTATCCAGGCAGTTGAAACTATTTATAGAACACCAAATACTCAGGTCTTTGCACTGGAACTTGAATCGAACCCCGTACCTATATCAAGGGGTACCCAACGGGGCTGTCCCGGTTACCCTCTGGTATTTGCTTCATATATGAACCCGTTCTGGAACCTGCTGGAATACAGCTTAAGTACACATTTGCCGAATCCTGGGCAGGAACGGGTTGATATATTAGCATATGCAGATAATATAGCGATAGTCTTGTTGGATCTTATACTCCTGCAAAAATTGCACGCTGGGTTGGTTTAAATGAAGATAAATGCAATTGGTGCGGGATGGATCTGGCAGATATAGTCCATATGTTTTCAACATGTCCAGAATTGAAACAATTATTTAATATGATGCAGACCTTCCTGACAGAAGTTACAGGGGCACAGTTATGTTGTTGGGGGTTTTAGAAGATGACATGCTAGCACAAGAAATGTATGCAATTATGTATTTAATCTAGATCGCTGTTGCAGTGGCTAGATTATTCATAGCATCATGTTGCCGGAAGAAGAAGTGGAAGGCTATATGCTATAAGCTATATGTAAACTGGAAACTAGTCTATATGCTGTTAAAGGGTTACAGAAACGGAGATTGGGCATCAAGATTTGGGTGGCTCTTATAGAGCATTTAACACCAATTATACATTAAAGATGATCCCCGGGATGCTGGTATGTGATACTACTAATATGTCTATTCCCCCCGTGAAATAAGCTTTATGCACTTATTTTCAATAGAGAATGGAGGAAGCATCTGATCTTTCTGTTTAAAATATTTTGATATAGATATTTATATGTTTGTATTGATAACACTGGCTTATGTTCTACTCTCTTGCATTTTTGGTTTACGTCTTTGTTTTTGGCAAATGGCTATTGGCTAAATAATTTTTTTTTTAAATGTACATTTTTTGGGGCATATCTTGTATATCCACTGCCACTGATTATGCCATCTTTGTCTGGTACAGCATACCCCTTCATACATCTGTCTGCATCTGTCTGATTTTTGTCTTTTTTCGTTTCTGCCCATCCACCCCCTACCCCAACTACGCCTATTACCCACCCTCATTACCCACTATACCGTGAGCCCAACTCTCCCCTACGGCTTCACTCCTGCCACCACCCCTTGTGCCTTCCCTCCCTTCTCCCACCCACCCTCCGCCCTACAACTAAGGAAAAAGGGCTAATGGCCCTTAACGATGGGAAGAGACTTCTCTAGAGTCTCCGCTCTACTCTGGCACTGTAAAGCTTGGCCACCGCATTTTAAAAATACTAATATGTATATTCCATCTTCTATACATTTCTCACTATCCTACCCTTGCTAGAGATATAAACACATATACAGCTAAATCTTATATATTATTCGAAGTTCTTATTTTTGAGTATTGCTATCTTGAGCACACTAGTATTTCATATCTCAAAGTGTATTCAAGTAGTCTTGAACCTTGTATCTCTGATATAAAAAAGTGTGTATGCCCTTTATAGAGAACGTTTAAGGTTGCTGAGTTCAACTGGAAAGCCTGTGCACCCTTGCTTTGAAAGGGAGTGATTAGTCGCCTTAAATGCCACCTCCTTTCCACAGTATGGTGGCAGAAATCAGGTCTCATGAAGAATTGGAATCCTTTCCCTTGTTTTTTCCTATCGGGTCTTGTAAGATCGTATAGTGCCTCCCATGCTAGAAAGTTATTCAAATTGATCAATATGGCTCTAGGATATTTCGCTGCTGAGCCTTTTTTTCCCTTGGACAGCTTAAATGGAAATCTGTGGGCTCTCTGTAGCTCGCTGGCCCAGTTCCACATTGTTAACTCTAGGAAGGCCTCCAAAAAAAGTTCCTGTACAAACTTCCGCATATCCGTCCCTTCCGCCCCCTCAGGTATTCCCAGTATTCTGAGATTATTTCTCCAGAGTCGATTTTCTAGGTCCACTATTTTTAGTTTCATATCCTCTCGGTCAGACGAGATCATGTCTATATCAGTCCATTGTATCGTCATTTGGTCCTCTATTGCTGATATCCACTCTTCCGCTGCATTTATCTTTTCTAAAAATTCATTACAGGTCTTAGCAATTCTCCTCACTGAATTCAGCAATTTACGGCAAGCCGCTTGTGTCTTCTGGCTTTCTGAGCGAGTTTCTGCTCTATGTTCCACTATTAGTTGGTAGATTGTACTCAGTGATATCTCGTCAGGATTGCTAGGTGTTGCCAATGTGCCTGCCGGGGTTCACCCTGTTACTCCCTTTATTGTTACTGGGGTGGGTTCAGAATCAACTTGCGCCTCTAGAGAAAGAGATATTTCCCAGGCCAAGCTTTTGCCTGTTCCAGCTTGTGATATATCTGAGCTTGGAGTCCCATGAGCCATCGTTTTATTGTAAACCATAGTAATATTTGGGGTCCTCTCTTCAGACTAGCTATTGAGCCATCTACAGACTCCGCCTTTTTTCTGTCATCATGTTCCTCATCCGAGCTGTCTGTATGATCCAAAAGTGAGAGGAAAGGCTCGCTTGAATCGCTCTCACCGGTTAACTTCACTCCTTTTTTGACACTCAGACCAGACTCTATATTCTGAGTACTGCAGGGATCCAGCGGTTCAGTGGGCTGTACTATTGATCTTGTCTTCTGGTCCCCCTTTTCTGCTTGACTCCCAGCTTGTTTCTTCTCTGTTAATTTCACATTTTTTAATTGGCATGTTACCTTTGGTAGGAGATTTTGCTAACTCGACAGATCTCGCTCTGTTTTATTTTTGTCCTTCTTAGTTGAGAACATTTGCAGAAATCTCTTACGTTTTCCCTCGTTGGAGTCCGCTTTAGTGATTGAGAAGTTCATCTCCCCAACAGCACCTCCCAGGGCTCTTTTACTGCTACTGCCTCCTATCTGGGGGTCCTGCAACCGATTACCCATCATTCCTCTGCTCTTCCCCCCTCGTGCTGTTTTTGGTGGCATCTCTCTATGTATCAATAGCAGTATTTTTATTTTTCCCCCCAAGCAAAGATTGTAGGTTAGCTGTTCAATATGTTCAATACTTGGTACTCCTTAAGGATTAGATATCCGTATTACAGCAGAGCAAAATGCAAACACAATGAAAAAAAAATCAATCGCTCCCCAAGATTTTTGTTCAAATCTGTTTTTATTGTGAACACAGCGATGAGCCTACAACCTCATGCTGAGGCCGGCCTCGCATATACGAACTCGTGGGCTCATACCAACTGGGGCGGGTAAGAAGCGTTAACACAGCGCCTTGCCTACAACCCCTCGAAGGGGGCCGGCCGCGTGGCTTCAGGGTGGAGGACGCAGAGGTTGGCCTCGCGCTGGTGCTGTGTTGCTACGCGAGGGAGGCGCATAGTGAATAGCTGACTGTAATGTCACAGAAATTTAAGGCCCAACAGGGCACAACTGCCCCATAGTGAGGCGAGAGCCAGGGTGGCAAGTAGGAAAAGAGAAAGAATCAGAGAGTAGCTAGTCAGAGAGGAAAGGGGGGCAGGGAGAAGGTGCGGCAGCTTCGTGTGTCTGGTCAGGGGGCAGAGTGTGAGAGGACTTGCTATGTTGCAACATCACCTGCGGGGAGAGCGGTAATCAGAGGCAAAGTCTGGCGGGATCCGCTGGGATGAGGGCGTCTTCAAAAAGGTGTAGAGCACGGAGCCTGGGAGGCATGTGTTGCGCGTAACTGACTGAGCATAGGTGGCGCACAAGGGGTTCCCACACTGCTTTGAAGTGCGTGTCTCTCGCTTGTATCCGCGCCGTAAGCATTTCCATAGCCAGGACCTGCCAGAGGCGCACAAACCAGGAAGCTATCGGCGGTGCTTCGGCCCGCTTCCAGTACAAAGCGATGAGTTGCTTAGCTGCGCCTAGCATTTGGAGCGTGAGGATCCAGTCGCTGCGCGTGAGGGCCCTAAGCGCGGGGGTCGGACGCCAAGCAATACCGTGCACACCTCCTCAGGTAGGGGAAAGCCCAGCACCCTTTTGATGTGGCTCAGTACCTCCTTCCAGAAGACAGCTAGGTTAGAGCACGTCCACCATATATGCACAAAGTCACCAGTCGCAGTTCCACATCTCCAGCACAGCGGCGAGGTGTTAGGGAACATCTTGCTAAGTCGCAGCGGCGTATAGTACCATTGGGTGAGCAACTTGTAAGCATTTTCCCTCTGAGGGATGCTGCGGTAGATTTTGGGGATATCGTTCCACAGCCTGTTCCATTGGGAGGGCTCTATGTCGACACCTGCTGTCATCTGCCATTGCTTCTGGTAGGGACGTGTAGGCGGCGAGGTAGGGTGCTGCAGTATGCAATATATTTGACAGATAAGCCTCTTCAGTCCCCCTAGGGAGCGTGCTAGTTTCTCAAAGGGTGTGTAGGCCCTGGTGGCCACCTGGTACATGTCGTCACCCATAGTCCAGTGGTGCAGCTGGGCGTATTGTAGGCAGGCGGTCAAAGGTATTCCGAATTCTTCCCTGCAGTCCTTCCACGTTTTGGGCGAGCCTCCAATGAAGAGATCTCCTATGACCCTACAGTCTCCGTGCGTCCAGCTCTTGAAAGCTCGAGTCCAGGCGGCTGGAGGAAAGTGCGGGTTTCCAGCGATTGGGGTGTGTGGGGATGGGAATGTAGTTAGGCCTTTGGACACCGCTATCCTGTCCCAGATATCAGGACCGTTTTTGTCGGGACCGCCATGTACGCACTCCTGGAGCGCGCCACTCGCGGCAGCCAGGGTAGATCCCATATAGTACGCCCTGTGACTGCCCGGTCCATGTGGAACCAGTGCTTGTCGCTTTCACTTGCACCCCATTCCACCACGAACCGGAGGTGTGCCACCCAGTAGTAGTGTAATAAGTTCAGGCAGGCGAGGCCGCCTCTGTCTCTCGGCTCCATAAGGACCTTCTGGGAGAACGGGGGGCGTTTTCCACCCCAGATAAAAGATGTGAGGTCGCGTTGGAGACTCTTAATGCAGTGGAGTGGGATCGGGGTGGGAAGACATTGAAAGACATAAAGAATTCTGGGGAGAATCGACATTTTAACTGCATTAAGGCGCCCCAGCCACGAGACCATCAAGGGTTTCCACTTCCGGAGGTCTGCCAGGACCTCTTCGCGGCATTCCGTCCAGTTCACCGAGGACCAAGATTCTAAATGGGGCGTCAAATCAAGGCCCAAGTACTTGATGTGGTTCTCCGCCCATTGGTAGGGCACAGCCTCCATTAGGAACGGGATCTCTTCCTCAGGTATGGTGAGGTTGAGCGCCCAGGATTTGGTGTGGTTTATTTTAAGGCCGGACGCCCTCTCGTACAGGCAAAGCACCTCGTGAACCGCTGGGAGGGAGTCGCGGGGGCGCGTAAGAGTGAGGATCAGGTCGTCTGCAAATTACGCCACCTTGTTGTCTCATCTTCCATGGGGTATTCCGTGATTGTTAGGAGCACGCCTTATCAGCGCTGTCAGTGGCGAACAAGAGTGACGAGAGCGGGCACCCCTGCCTCGTGCCCCTGTGGATCGAGAGCGGCGGTGTAAGTTGGCCATTGACCTTGATTCTGGCATGTGGCCCAAGATAAGGGGCCATGATCCTAGCGATCATTTTGGGACAGATACCGACTTTCTGGAGAACCTCCCTCAGGAAGGCCCAGTCGACCCGATCGAAGGCCTTCTCCGCGTCAAGCGAGAGAAGACAAGCCGGGATGTCCCAGTGCCGCACCTTCCCTACTAGATGTGCCAACCTGCGCACATTGTCAGCCCCCTGACGGTCCCGAATGAACCCCACCTGGTCTGAATTTACCAGTCCTGGCATATACGGGTCGAGTCGTTTGGCCAGCATCTTGGTATAAATCTTTAGGTCGGTATTCAGGAGGGCGATAGGGCGGTAGGAAGCACATAGGTTGGGGTCTTTCCCTGGCTTAGGTATCAAGGCAATTTCCGCCAGACCCATATCGGGAGACGGGCCAGAGGTGTCAGAGAAGGAGCGGTACAGCCTAAATAGGTACGGGCGAAGCTGGGTCAGGAATACGCGGTAGAAGGTCAGCGGTAGGCCATCCGGTCCTGAAGTTTTCCCGGTGGGGAGGTCTTTGACAGCCGCAGAGATCTCCTCCTCCTGTATGGGTTCTTCCAGCTCCGCCGCACAGGCCGGTGGCAGCGGGGTCCCTTCATAGTCAGCAAGGACGGCCGCTCGCGCCTCCACCGTTGTAGCGTCCTCCGCATATAGGGAGGAATAATAAGCAACAAAGGCCTCCTGCTTGGCTTTTTCAGTAGTGGCACAGGTGCCGTCCTGCCGTCGTATATTGGCTATATGAGCTCTAGCCGTTCGTGCCCGCAGTCTACCAGCTAGAAGGCACCTTACCTTGTCCCCGCCCTCGTAATATTGTTGTTTAAGTGCCAGCAGAGAGCGCTCCGCCTTGTTGGTGCGCAGTGTTCGGAGTTGCCCCCTAAGGTTGGCGAGGGTTCTCCTAGACGCCTGCGAGGGACAGTCTCTGTCCTGGGTCTCCGCCTGTTTGATCTCGCTTGTTAAGTCATTCTCCAATTTAAACGCCTCCCGTTATCTCGCTACCGCCAGGGAGGTAATATGGCCTCTAATGGTGGCCTTAAAGACGTCCCAAACTGTGGGGAAGGGTGTGTCCAAGTTGTCATTAACGGCGAAGTACGAGTCTATGGCTTCCCGGATGCTGGCAACATCCTCCGGGTCACGAAGGATGCTCGGAGGGAGGGTCCACTTCCGCTCCCGAGGGGCGCGGGCCAGCGGGTCTTGTAGCAGAAGTTCCAAATGCGCATGATCTGACAGCGAGATATCTGAGATGGTGGCCTTCAGCGTATCTCGAGTCAGCTCAAGGGAAGTGAAGAGATAGTCAATACGGGAGTACGTCCTGTGAGAGTGTGAGTAAAAGGAATAATCCCGGGTTCCCGGGTTGTGGTAGCGCCACACATCCACAAATCCTAGGTCCGTGATCTGTGCCCTAAGAGCAGAGGACATCGCGCCCGCGCCATTAAACGCAGCCCCTGCACGGTCCAGCTCCGGATCCCACACGAGATTGAAGTCCCCTCCCAGTATTGTATGCGGGTTGCCAGGTCTAAACTGGTCTCGCAGAAGCGCTTGGAGGTATTTATCCTGCGAATGGTTGGGTGCATATACACAACCCAGGGTGAACTGTGTGCCCCCCAGCTGTACCGTGGCCCGGAGGAAACGCCCGTCAGTACTCTTGTAGGGTTTAGTGGGTCCCCGCCTAAAGCCAGCTCTACATAAGATAGCCACCCCCGCCGTTTTAGTGTCAGCTGACTCCCAGAATTGCGTGGGGTACCTAGGGTGCGCCATGCGCCTAGTGTGCCCCGCATAAGGTGTGTCTCCTGGAGGAGGATGATGTCGGGGGAGTGGTGTAGAAGATAGCGCCATACCTGATTCCGCTTATTGGGGGAGGTTAGTCCTTTGACATTGAGCAACAGGATCTTTAGGGGAGCAGGAATAGTCGCCGTCATTGCACTAAGGGAGTCGAGGCCGCTCTATCACCCATTGCTCACCTCCCCCAGCAGACAGGGCAGTGCCCTCCTCCCTCCACCCCCATTGCGCCAGCATCCGTGGCGTCCGCCAGGCCACCACACTACATGAATGGAAAATTTGCCAGCAGAGAGGATAGCGCAGGCGAAAAGTAGGAAAAATAGAAAAAGTAGGAAAATGGAGAGTATGTAGAGAGAGTGTAACCACAACAGGCCAACAGGGCCACAATACAATGTCCCAGGTACCGGGCATCCTCTTCCAGAGGGTTCGGATGAACACAGGAATGTCACTTCCTACGGGACAAAGTGGAGGGGTGGTTGTCTGAAGGTTAGAGTCCTGTTCGTCCCGCTGCCCGTCTGCCCCGCTGTCTCGAGCGAGTTTGAGGGCAGCTAGAACCGAAACCTTCCAAAGGTAGATGTGTCTTATCCAGAGGTTCTAATGGGCAGCAAGACTCGATAGGGAGGGTCCGGGCACCAAAGAAGAGGGACGTCACAGTCTGCTCCCTCAGATCCACTAGGGGGGGCGGAGGCGCCCCACGAAGAACGATTGGGGCCTCCACCATCACTGGCGGAAGGGCAAGTCTATTTTTAGTGTCTCGATAGCCCCAGTCAACTGTAGGACAGTTCCAACCTCCGGAGCATGTGCCCTTCCTGCGTAGAGAGCGAGTGGAGTCAGAGGAGCCACCGGGGTACACAGACCAGTGCACTGCTTTGGATGGGGGGGTCTGTCGCCATGTGAGGTGTAGAGGACCGTTACCTAGAGGAGTGCCGGCCATGTCTTTGCCAATCAGTGGCCATCTGGAGTCGGGGGTCGGTCCTCTCCCTCAGTCTCAGAGGCGAGGGGCTGGGAGGCCTGCTCTTCGATGTCGCCCTCAAGGGAGCGAATGTGCGCTATAATGTCCTGCTTTGCCTGAGAGGTGGAGCAGCTATCCACTGGGGGGGTTCGGTGATGACGGCGTACCGTGGACCAGTCTGGGCGGGGAGGGGCCTTCTCCTGGCGGTGAGAGCGGGAGGGGCTGTGCTCTGGGGACTCCGACATGCCAAGCAGTTGGGCCGCTTCGCGATAGGACCGGATGGCCCTGCGTTTATCCTCCCACCGAAAGATGAGGGCGAAGGGGTGTCCCCACTGGTAGGAAATGTTGAGGGCCCGCAGTTTCTCAGTGACCGGATGGAAGACTTTCCTCCTGTGGAGCATGTTGGGGGCCAGATGTTGGAAGATCTGGATTTTGTGCCCTCCGTAGAGCAGGTCCGGTTTGTCCCTCGCCGCCTTCAGTATGGCCTCCTTCTCCGTAAAGTAGTGCAGTCTGGTGACGATGTCAGGTAGGAGGCCCGTCTTGTTTCCAGCCCCAAAGACTCGGTGGGCATGGTCCAGGAGCGGTGGGGAGGCGTCGTCTTTGCCCCACACCTCGTGCAGGAGTTGGGCCACATAGGCCATGGCGTCAGTCCCCTCTTCTCCGAGTGGCACTCCCCGTATCCGGAGGTTATTGCGGCGTCCCCTATTTTCAAGGTCCTCCTGCTTGACCTGGAGCTCGATGTTCTGTTCCTTCAGGGCCGCCACTCTCTGCCATAGCTGCTCCAGGTCTTCCGTGCGGGTGTCAACTATTTTCTCAAGGCCATCGACCCTATCGCCCAGGTCAGTTACCTCCTTACGTAGCTCCTTGACACACGAGTGGACCTCCGATCGCAGGGATCCAATTTCGGTTTTTCAGTTCAGTCATGAAGGAGGACATAAAAGCCTGGGTCACCGGGGGAGAGTCGGCGGGCGGCCGCGGCGGTCCTCCAGATGAAGGCGGTGTGCCCGCTTTGCCCCACATGATGGCCACCGACATGCCCTTGGTCGTCGCCACCGGCGGGTCCATCTTACCCCCTCTGCCACGGGTCATCGTCCGCTCCAGGTGCGGGGCACTGTCCCCTAGTGCGCCGCTCTCAACCGCGGGTGTGGGTCACTGCAGTCGCTACAGCAGCGTAGGATTGGGTGATCTGCCACCAGTGGCCTCCCGCCCACACCAGCAGGGTCTCTAGTGAGGGTCCCCTTAGTCCGGTGCATGGGGTGTAGGCTGCGTCCCCTGGGGTCGTGAGGGTGCCTCAGCGCGAGTCCGTCGAGTGTGAAGGGCTCCTCTCCCAATCAGAGGCGCTATACTGGCCCCCCCGGCTTGAATTGAGGGCACCCCCGTGGGCGCGCAAGGGACCCCCAGCCCCCCAACCGCCAGCGGCCTGTGTCTCCCCAGCGGCGGGAAACCGTGCTCCAGCCCTCCCGAGCAGTTAGTGGAGGTGGAGGGGTACTCACGCGCCGCCGGGCAGTCCCTCCGTCAGCTTCCAGGGGGGGGAGAAGCACACAGTCCATCTCCGTGGCCCCCAGGCGATGTCAACCACTGCAGGGCGAGGATCCAGCACAGGGCCGCAGGTGCGGGCGTCAGATGCGTGTTGCAGGCAAGGGCAGGGCCAGCGCAGGTCCCTTCAGGCCGTATCGCCCAGCTGTGGCAGCCCGTCCGAGTTCAGCGTCTCCCCACCAGGCAGCCGCCACTCCCCAGGACCCCTGTAGTCAGGTACGTCAGGGCCCGGGGCCGATGGCGCCAAGCAGCGGGGTAGAAAATGGCGGGCAGAAGCAAGAATCCCCACAGGCAAGGGGGAGGGTGCCCCAACCGGTCCCACCGCTTCTTGGCTGTCCACTCAGTTGCAGCAGGGGACAGCGTGGGCGGGCGAGGTCTCCTCCACCGCGTCCGGGTATGCCTCTGCGGGTGGCCGACGAGGGGGCAAGATGGCGGTCAGCACCGCCGTGAGGCCCACCCGCAGCAGGACACGGCCGTCCGCAGACGGGGGAGGGAGGCACAGGGAGGGCAGCTCACCAGATTTGTCTCGTGACGATCCGGGAATTCGAAGCTGGGCCTCGCAGGAGTAGGTCCGCCAGCAGCTTCAATAGGCTTGGCCGTCAGACTCCGTCGAAGCCGGGGCCTCTCCTGGCGGTAGCGCCCGGGCGTCCTCAGCGCCTCCAAGCAGGGAAGTCTCCGCGCCGACAGCCGTTTTCTCTCCTCCCGGCGGACCCCCCGCCAGCAATGCGTCCCCGGGGGGGTCCGTCGCAGGCGGTTCACAGGCAACTTCTGCTACTTCTTCCGACGCGGGGATCGGCCTCAGGAGGAGCAGGGCCGGGCGTCTTGGCGGCAGACCCATCAGCAAGATGGCGACCAGAAGTCGGCCGCGGAGGTCTCAGAGCTCCGGTCGCCCTCAGCGGGATCTCCCACGTCTAGGACTCTCTCCCGGGGTTTTGATGCAGACAGGGCTTGCCTCGTATGGGGGGGCCCCCAGAAATAGCCCCCAAACTTCGCGTAATCAGGCTTATGACACAGCGGGGCGACGGAGCTCGCTCAGGACGCGTCTGCTCACATCGCTGTCTCGGCCACGCCCCTCCCCCCAAGATTTTTATATTGCCTGCAAGATCATATAATTGTATATAGTCATTTGTGCTTTGTGCTTTCAAAGTGCTCACCTGCGATATTATCCACAGTCTGGCTTTTCAACAGAGCACAAAACATTTGTAGTCCACCTTCCATAGGACCATAGGACCCTAATGCATCTATCCGGCCGATATGTCCACTAAGTTCGAATCCCAGGACTCTCTTACCATGGACTGCTTGCAGAGCGCTGTTTCTCCCCTGTTTTCATCACCACCGGGCTAACCACTATGACCCCATCGCTCTCAGGAGTGAAACGACCACGCCTGCCGCCGCGACGTGGAGTCCGCGTTTCTCGTGTCAATCCAACCGGCTCAGCGCTCAGCGCTCAGCGCTCAGCGCTCTTGTGCTCCAAGGTCAGATATTTCCCAGCAGTCACGGAACAAAACTCGACTACAGGTAAGATTACAGTTTGCGGTATAATTTCCAATTCAACTACTGCTTTTCATTTCCTCCATGCGATATCACCATCACCATCTTTTTTCTTTGTTTTCTGTGCCGAGTAGAGAGGAGCTGTGATGGAGCTAGCCTCTCACTCATCAATCACATATTTTTTCAATGCGTAGGAATTTCTAACGCATCTGTCAATCCTTGCACCATGGTGTGCTGTATTGTAAATATGGCGCATCCATGGTGGCACAAGGGTTCCGCAAGGAGGCACAGGGAAACTGATGCATCTGTACAGATGTGTCAATTTCGGGCAAATCTGCCCCTCTAAAGTTGCATTCAATTCTCTACTCTCTCATGCTTATGTCACAGCTCTGCGGAGTCCATCAGGAGCCACAAAGGTTCCGTCATTACCAAATCACATGACACTACACATACTAGATACCGTTTGCTGCACTTGTGCTGCTTTCACTAATCAAGATAAGAATCCCAAAGAAACTTTTTAGCTTCCTATTTCGAATTTATTCACATTTTCAGTTTTCAATTTTACTTTTATATATACACAGCTACTTCATTAAACTCTAATTTATTTAATTTTCTAAAGAGTCATGGACCCCTTGAGTAGGTGCCATGGACCCACAGGTGTCCCCGGACCACAGGTTAAGAATCACCGGTGTAAGGCATTCACTCTTCAACCTACAGGCATTCCAAAGTGGAAATCTGGTTTGATGAAATGAGATCTGAACTTGAGCTTAAAAACTGTCATAATCAAGAAGAATTGTCAGAAAGGTAGGATTTCGGATATGTCAGGAACTGTGGTGTCTTGCTCTGTATGCGTTTTGTATGTATAACTGTGAATGTAACACGGTGCAACCAGATTAGGGGAGATACCCTATAAGCCCTATGTGTGTGTGGGCCCAAACGCGCACAGTTAAACAAAAATAAAACCCCGGGCACACGTAGATGGGTAATTATGCTAGTTAGCAAAGTCTGTAATAACACAAGTATATCATAAATGGTCCATTCAAGATTTATAGACGTGCTTCAATTTGTTTAATCTTAGTCATTGATAGGTACAACCAGCCAACACATGTTTCATCACAATGGGAAGTATCCTGTGACTTCTTTAGGGCTTTAATGTAACACGTGGGAATATTTTCATGAATCGCCTAACCGGTGATAATTCCGAGCTGGCTGGTCTGGGTAGTGATTAAGCAGAGCAGATATTCTTAGCCAATCCAAGGGGGAGTCTCCAAGATGGTGGAAATCCTCGAACGAAAGTGCCGGTGTACAGGTAGAGCGGTCGGCGCGCCTTCAAAAGTACCAGGGGACGTAGATCCTAAATTGTAGTATTGGGGGGAGCGATTATCGGGCGAAATGCGCCTTCAACCGCCACCTTCGCCGTGTGAGCTGAAACGCGGCACGGGCACTGGTTCACCTCTCTTCCGGAAGTGGCTGGTTCTTCCTATCAATGACTAAAATTAAACGAATTGAAGAAATTCTATAAATCTTGAATGGACCTTCTATGATATATTCATGTTATTATAGACTTTGCTAACTAGCATATTTACCCATATACGTGTGCCAGGGGTTCTGTTTTTGTTATAATCAAGAATAAGTTATGAATTAAAGTATTTATGCAAATGGTGGGGGCTTTGGAAGGAATTGTGTTAAGGAGGTAATTAATGCTAGAATTTAAGGTTCATTGGTCCAAAGTTTATTTGCAACAGCATCCTGTGATCCTTCTTTGTGCACAAGTTGGAACTTTTGATTCACCATCTTGGAAATAGAATTATAATCTAGAATTATGATCTAGTACAAGGCATAAAATAACTGAAAATGTAACCATAAATAATATACATGCTTGTCTTAAACTACTTTTAGGCACACTGTCAAAGGGTAACAAATAAAATGTACTAAAAAAGAGAACAAATCTAATTTATTCAGCAGTATTTAGCTATACTGAATTTGACATGGTATTTTAAGTAGCATATTGCCATTTTAAGTGAAAATTACATACAACAAAACAATACAATATTACCAAATCATATGAGCTTTCAAGAAAATATCATTTGTATTTGGTAGTTATGTCTTACTATACACTCCCATATAAAATAAATTCAGCACTCCCAAGATGAGTCACTCGATAAAGCAGGAAGAAACTCTTAGAAAGGAGACTCAGTACACTGGAAATGAGGCAAACTAACCTTCAAAAGGCAATTTTAAAATAAAATATTGGATTTTATTAGTACAACACTCTCTAGCAGAAAGACTTTCCCAGATGTCAAATGAAACAGGTAAAATATTGTGCAAATATATATGTACTCATATATGTGCACAAGCAAGTAACAAAACAATCACAGATAATCCAAGTGTCAAATGCATGAGATAAAACACAAGCAGATAATAATAATAAAACACATGCAAATAATGAAAGTAAAATGCATACAAATAATAAGTCAAATGCGAGAGAGTAAAACCCAAGCAAATCATAACAATGGAACATTCACAAGTTAAATGCAAGGAAGTAAAACACAAGCAAATAATAATGAACGTCCAATGCAAGAAACAAGCACTGTCAAATGTCAGGAATAAGCACTGTAAATGCAAGAAACAAATATAAAGAACATGTATACACAACATGAAAACATCACAGAGCAATTAAACCTATAGCTTATACATCACCTAATGAGAGAAAAACATCATTCTGGTCCGCTTGACTGGGAAGCCCTTTTTAGTCATCCAGAATTCTCAGTGGAAACACCAAAATTTCCCTGTTACAGTGCGTTCACCCAACGAGTGAGCTTCTGTCTGCTTGCAAAAACAACCTGTCTTCACTACGTTTTAACAACATGGAGAGAGACTTCTAGAAATTCTCCTTCCCTTCATTTATTACACTACCAAGGCTGACCGTAAAGGTCTCTGTCGAGGTCAAGATGGAAGCTGGCCAAACCCCCATTTTTTGACTCTGAGACAGAGAAGTACATTCCTCTCTCACGCTTTGAAATGCACATCCCACACATTCTATTCCAGCAAGGCTGGTTTACTCTGTACTGTGGAAACAGAAAAACATTCCTCTCTGAGGCTGCAAGAAGGCACAAAATTGAATCATGCAAGAGCAGATAATGATGTTGCACATTCAAAATGGAGTCAATTAAAACACATGGAGTGAATGGTCACCACAATCTCTCAATGTATGTTTGCATTTAATACTACACATATTAACTCCTTTCCAGCAATGGGAATGGTTAAATACTGCTTATTTATAATCAGTAATTAAAAAAAATGTAGTACCACAAGGCTTACCTGTTAGACCTGTCAGCCTTAGGGTGCTCATCTCCCAAAATGTTCCTTACTTCTCCATATTTTTCTGATCTCATTTTGCCGGCCATAATACTCTGTGCACTTAACCACTGCTAACTTGTGCTAAAGTGCATGTGCTCACACCCTAAACACATTGTAACATTGGCTTACACCAGATTGACAAATTTAATTTAGTTGTAAGTCCCTGATAAATTGGTACTATGTTTACCAGGGGCCTGTAACTTAAATGCTACGAGGGGGCCTGTAGCACTGTGCCAACCACTTAAGTCGCCCTTTAAACATGTCTCATTACTGCCATTAGCAGCCTGTTTGTGCAGTTTTAAACTACCATTTCGATCTAGCGAAATAACCCTTTTGCCAGGCCTAAATCTTCCTTTTTAATACATATGTCACCCCTCGGTTAGGCTCTAAAAAACCTAACGGGCAGGTATAGTATAATTAAAAATCTGGACATGTGCTTTTAAGTTTTACATGTCCTGGTAGTAAAAAGCTTGTACATTCATTTTTCACTATTGTAAAGCTTACCTCTGCAATAGGATGACATTGGGGTATCTTTATTACATTTCATAAAAAATAATGTTCGAGTGGGATCAGGTAACCAGTTCATGTGTAGTGTCTTTGGAATTGTAATGAAGATTCTTTTTTTATTGTAAAGTTTAATTTTAAATTACAATTTTTAAAATGCCACTTTTAGAAAGTTTACATTTTCCTGTCTTAGCCATTTATCTGCCATCTGTCTCTGGGTCACATCACTAGGTGAAGCTGGTAGTTCGTCTTTGTGTATTCCTACTAGACAACCACACACAATAGAAAGATTAGGTGTGCCTGGCTGGGCCATCATAGGTAGGATGGCAGGGCAGAGTTATGCACATCCCACTAACACCTGAACAGGCTGTGTCCTGCCTTCACACAAAGGACCAAATACCCCCTGTAGCCTGGAACCAGTTTCTCTCACTGAAAAGAGGCACCAGGTGTAAATATTGGCAATAGGCCACCAACTCTTCCATACAATTATGGAACTGTGAAGATTCTGCCGGGAAGAAGAAGTGCTCTGCTGCTGAAAGGACCACCACTCTACTGGACTGCTGGCCTGCTGAACTGCTGCCTGCTGCCCTCTTGCTTGGGAGAGAAGGACTTAGAACTACAACTTGTACCCAGGATAACCAGAGTGACTCTAAGTGCTAGTTTCTTGGAACCAGCTCCTGGACTATGCAACTGTGAGTCCTACAGTGCCAACCCAGTCCTGGACCCCTGGATGTGGCCCTGAAGATACTCTGCCAGCCCAACTGTGGACCCAGCAGACCCGGTGCATCTCCTCTGCTGACATGCTCTTCTGCTGCATGGACTTTCCCATGGCTAGGACTCCGCATTGCCACCGCTGCCCTCAGCCCCATCGGAGCTGCCACTAAGCAATGCATCCTTGTCACAGTCCCTTGCACCACAAGCTCCTTGTCGACAACATCCTCAACAACGACGCAGAACTTTGCATCACAAGCGCCACTGCTTCTTCAGAACCAACCGGTGCACAACACATCCTCAATGCAGTACTTCACCTTGCAGCTTCCTCACACCAATGCTGTGTGGTGCATTTCCGACCCGGACTTTGCATCACCTTGGCTGCACAATTCATCTTGAATGCGGGACCTCGCAACACACTCCGCAACCAGGTTTTAAGCTACTCTTCTTCCGAAGGTTTAACTAGGCCCAGTAGCTGGCTCGCACTCCGTCATGGTCGGCGTTAACTTGTAACTTTGTCCCAGTTTTGTGTGATCAGATAACCAGAGTTGGAGATTTGTGATTTTCAGTGCTATTTTCTCGTAATTTTTGTAACCTGCATCTCTCCGGTCCAATGATTGAAATGTTGTCCCTTTGGTCATGATTTATTAATTAAAATGAACTCTTATGTTTCTAATTTGGTATGGAGTTCTTCTTGGGTTGTGTTTTACCGTTATTACTGTTTGAAGTGTTGCACAAATATTTTACACATTGTCTCTATGCCACTATGCCAAGCTACCAGAGGGTTGAACACAGGTTAATTTGGGGCTTTCTTTTGATATCACCCTGAAGAGGATTGTGTTTGCTGCTTGAGTAGGGTTTTACCTCTCTCAACCAGAAACCCAATTTCTTAGATTACCTTTATGATGTAGTCTGAGAATCTTTCCTAGTAATATTAAACATCACTTTTTATTGGAGTATAATATTTTGTGGATGTCTGAAACTCTGAGATAAAGCAGTCTTTTCGTGTTTTACTGTTAACAAGATAGATGTTTTCGAAATGTGGTCCTGAAAATAAAACCACGGTTTAGTCAAAGAAAGGAAAAGTCCATACACATTTTACTTTATGATAACAATGTGCTCTTTTTGTAGCGCTTCAAACCACACTCCTTCCAGTTTTAAGCGCTGTTCATAAAAGGATCTGTCATCCGTTTTAAAATTACTCAACCTGCCCATCTTGGAAGAAAAGAAAGACTGAGCTATGCTGACATTTGTTTTCCTGAAATACACTTTATCTAAAGTTTCTGTGCCAGCTTCAGTTCACTTTGTCACTTTCCACTCGATGCTATTACCAATTCAAAATTATTTACAGGACATTCCCTGCACAGCCCTACACTTTCCCATTGATGCGAAATGAATCCCACTACTGCAAGGCTGAAAGGTGTAATCGCATATTCTTGTTCATACCAATTAACCTATTCATTTATGAAAGTGTTCTTTTATCTAAAAAAAAAGGGACGATTAACAGCATCGCTCTCGAAATACCCCTGTCTTATTCCAAATTATAAAAACATTTATAAAGTATGAATTCACAATGACTTCTTATGGCAGAGGCTGTCAATGTTATTATTGTCTTTGTGGAAGGTACCAATTATGTTATCATTGATTAGACAGCAGGTACAGATCCTATTAAGAGATTGTATTTTAGATTGCAAAATATATTTATTATAATTACCATGCCTTACCTTCAATGGTAGAAACAGGCAGGTTAAATGCTGAATTATATCTAAAATATCGTGTTGCAAGACAGAGCTATTTAGATTCAATTGTAAAGATAAGTGGCTTTATCGATGCTTGACCAGGCTTTGTCTTGATACTACCTAAATGTTGTGTGCATGAGAGCTCGGATGCTTTTTGTTGCTCATTTCTCAATGGTTACAAAACAGTTCACTATTGCCTCGCATCATCACGCCTTTAATTAGCCGAAAATTGATAGTAAATTCCAATTCGTTCAGAGCAGAGACCGCACCCTATAACTTGTCCAGGGACCCCACACACCCTGAGGATGGTCCTTCATATTACATATCGCTTCGGCCATATATCAGCCACCCAGATGAACTAATGGAAGGTAAATGCAATAAGACCTACATTTTCTCTTAACAATATTGAAAATGTGACATTTTAAATTTTCAGCTTTAAAGAGATATCTGATTTTTAGTGTCATACATCCTGAATTTAAAAGGATCTAACAATGTTGGTACTTGTATGTACTGTGCTCGTTGCAAACGTGCTTTCTAGCCAGCGTTTGTTTGTGGAAAAGTTACACTGCATTTCCTGCAGGGTCGGAATGGGACAGAGAGTCAGCACAGGCACCATGATTATTATGGCCCCTATTAGTGAATTCGATAGATAGAAAAAAGTGCACCATGTTCGCAAATGTAGTTAATTTTTTAACTTTTAAAGACTCCTTATATACAGGGCCGGACTGGCCATAGCAGGCACCGGGCAATCCCCTGGTGCGCCGCACGGGTGGGTGCCGGTTTGGGGCTCCTGGGGGCCGTTTTTGCTACAGGGCCCGTTTTATGCTGCAAAATTGGCCCTGTACCAAAATCTGCCGAAAACCGGCCTGGCAAAAAGCTCGGCGGCACCTCCAACCCCACCACCCTGGGGAGGGGGTCGGGGGTGGTGGTGGGGGGGGGGGGGGGGGGGGGGGTCGACCGAGCACTTTGCCAGGGCCGGTTGTGGTTCCCAGTCCGGCCCTTCTTATATAAGTGTTTTGTAAAGTATGAAAGACTGCAAGGATTCAAGCTTGCTGCAGGCAATGTTAGTTTTAATATCAGAAAAATCAAAAGTAGAAACCTGGCCTGCAACCCATAAAACACTCACAATCAGCCAAAGAAAGGCCCACACACTGACCTATAAGACCAGACAATTGGGCACTGTCTGATTGCTTGTAGGCCAGTCCGACCCTGAATCATTGTGGCTGGCCTGCCAATTTCAAAGCTAGTAATTCCCCTTGCACCACTTGCCCCATATTTGCAAAACGATTTGCCATATGAACACTTAAAGCTTTATTCATAAAGCCAAACCTTAACATGTACTGCATGCCCAAAAATGTAGAAAACGACATTTATAGCAGTTTGATGCACAGTTAGAAAACGAAACCAGCTGATTGTTTAATTTTCGGCAGTTAGCGAGAGGCCGACATTCATAAAAAACAAGAGATGGCAGGGCTAATTAGTAAAGCCTTGGGGCCCTGGATTGTTTTTAATTTGTTTTGCAGACATATGCATAACAAAAGAAAAAAGAGCTTGCTGCTACCTAAACATGGCGACCGCGTGCGTCCAATAAAAAAGTTACATTTGAAAAATAACATTAATATATATATTTATAATAGAATAGTACA
Source organism: Lissotriton vulgaris (assembly GCF_964263255.1). NCBI lineage: Eukaryota > Metazoa > Chordata > Amphibia > Caudata > Salamandridae > Lissotriton > Lissotriton vulgaris. The sequence goes on from NC_141695.1 coordinate 957,434,162, forward strand.
GGTAATTCCTACCAGGCAGGTGCACTTCAAACAGTTATACAAACCATATTAAAATGCAATTTTGAATGCACATCAAAGCAAAAGATGATTCTTATTGGCACAAAGAAAATGCACTGTTGTTTTAGAATTACTGTGATACAAAGACATTGTTTAAGTACATAAAGGTGACTAAACAGAAAAATTAAAAAAGAACAACAAACGGAAAGAAAAGCATTGGTAAAGGTAAATATTAAGAGCAAGAGCAATTTGCTCAAACAGGCAGAGCCACTTTCCCATGCTCTATGCTATGGTGGGCTGAAGTAAAATATGAATGTTACTTGAAAAGATCACTTAAGAGAGCTGAGCAAAGGCAAACCCTATGTATGTAGGTACATATCTATTTTATAATTATGATTGTTTAAATTGCATGAAGCTGTTGAGATGGCTACATATCTTTGAAGTAGACATAATAAAGGGCCATATCAATGAAGATACCACCTTAATATTGTATTCTTGGTTCCTTCCTTGTGTCTATGATGTGAACAGAGGGCATGTAATTTCCTGCCAAAGAGACAGTTATTGGAGTGGCCGCATTAATACTGTACTCCTATTATGTGCTCTATGTTGTGTCGTTGCAAAGTGCTAAACAAGGAAATATAAATGACGCATACAGGATAAAGTGAAGTGAAGAATGAAAATAAACTAAATAGCATCCAAGTCCGTTTCACTCGATAACTCCCTAATGGCCTGTGTCAGAAACCATGTCAGTAATTTGAAAGGAAGGCACTCCTGCCAACGAAATAAACCCACTCTAGGTAAATCAAAACACAATGCAGAGAGAACTTCTGCTCAATCACCTGTAGGTATGTCGCAAGCAAGAAGCAATACCCATCCAAATGCATCCTAAATTCAAGCAGTACCAAAAAATATAAAGTAAACAACATAGCACAATAACAATCTCAAACTAATGGAGAAACATTTAATGAGCACACAATCACCAAAATCATCAGAATAATTCAAAGGGAACTAAAGATATGGACATTTAAATGTTTAAGGCAAAAAACACACACAGAAAACAAAAGTAATATAGAAAAACAACAGTTTGTAGTGGACCGAGACCTCAATGCAATATCATGCTGACCGTGTAGGAGTAAAGGTCAGATACACTAAGCGGATTGTCCTGGACAAAGCTTTTACCTCAAACTCAGTCTTCAACTGCTGGGGAAGCTTATTCTGGTCAGTCTTCTAGACCTTTTCTTCTCTGGGCATACACCTCAGCACCTCTCTCTCTCCATCTAGGTCTCCTGTCCTCTTTAGTTATCTGAGCCATCTGGCAGTCAGAGGTCCTTCTACTTTTTGTGTCATTGAAGTAGGCTAACAAGAGGCCAACCACATGACCCTCGGTAAGCAGTTCCAGTCCCTGTCTGCCAGCAGGAATTTAAGATTTACTTGAGTCCTTGTGTAAATCCTCTTTTTTCAGCAAGACGCATAATGCAACACTCTTCTTCCAGCAACCTCGTTTAGATTAAGTCTTCCTTTAACCATGAATGTTCTCATGAGATGGTGATGGAGGTGGTAGATTATTCCTGTGCACTAGCCAATGATTGGAATAACAATTATCTCAGTCTCCGCACCTCCATTTTAAGAATTACCTCTTTGTCTTCCTGTAAACTTTCCCAGTGGCCACAGTTTCAAAATGACTTTCTTTAGCTACAACACTACTTCCCTATTCAGATGAGATGACCTCACAAGGGCAAACCTTGTTTTCCCTCTTACTCTGAGAGGAGGTAGTCCTAAAGCTGCCCTTTGGTCTGCCAACTGTTGTTTTTACACTTTCAGTTGGCTCATCCCTGCTAGCTGGTCAACAATTAATGGCGACTTTTTTTTCTGGTCCCAGAGGCAAACCATTATCTTCTGAGTCAGTCAAGTCTCCCAGCCAAGGATGTGGATTCCAGCTCTGTAATAGTGTGATAGGTGACAAAACTAGTTTTAAGACAGTTCCTGCTCAAGCCACATACAGTACATTTTTACTAAGTTAATTTTCTGCTTAAATGATCAAAAATGTGATTTCACAATTAAGTCAGACTTTGAAAACAAAGCAGGAAATAACTTTGAGGCATTTTGTAGTCCTTTTCTAAACTGAGGTGGAAAATACAGATTTTAATCCCACCTAGGTCAACAAAGTCTTGCCTGATCTACACAGTGAATTAGCTTGTGGGTTTTATTTTGTATGGGCACACTAACCTCAATATGCAATATGCAGTATGCCATATTTTTTATAAAGTAGCACTTTCCAGTGTGGCCATACACAGCACACTTTAAAGGCTGTGAGAGACTTGTTTTTGGTTTAGGAGGGTGAAACTCTACTCAAGCAACAACCACAACCCTTGTCAGTGTGCAACACAAACAGCCACTAGATTAACATGTGCTTAACCCTATGGCAACTTGGTGCAAAGCAGTCAATCTTAACTTAGAGGCAATGTATAAAGTATTTATGCAGCACACAACCAGTATCAAAGTAAAACAACACAAGAAAATCCCACACCAATTTTGAAAAATCAAGTAAAATTAAAAAAGTATCAGGTAACAAAACAACAAAAACTCAATCAGTAGAACTGGAGATATGAAGATTTTAAGATTTGGATAAATATAGCGCCACAAAATGCAAAGCATAAACTAAGGGTATCTGGTCACAATGGACTGGTAGAAAGTAGCAAGTTCAGGTCAACAGCAATGGAGTGCAGGCCAGCCACAGGACCAGGTTTGGCCACTGAGGATTGTGCCATATGTCTTTGGTAAATTTATCTTTGCGCATCGTTGCTTTGCGAGGCTTCACGTGATCCAGCATAGGTTCTGATGAATGTATGAGGCACAGCTTTTCAGGGTTTTGCATCGCTGTGCATTGGATCTAATGAACTGTGAGGTAAGGCTTTGTGAGTCTGTGCATCAATCATCATTGGTTCCAATGAAACTGCCAGCTGTACTGTGAGGCTTTGCAGGGCCTTGCACCACTTTACATATGGCTGAGATACCCGCCACCCCCTCTCAACACAATCATCCCCAAGAATTGGGAAACCGGAAACAGTTCTTGAACTTTTGGAAGGCGGGAAGGGAGTCACCCTTCCCGGCCGTATTTATTAAAATATGAAACAAAATTAAAACATTAAAATAACAGTTTCATATTATGTACAATTTCATTTCCACATTACGATGTTTGGCTAACCTTAACAGATCTCTAATACAAATGATCTCCTAGCCGAACTAACATCCTACAAAACATTTTGACTTGAAATTGTACATCCTAACGTTAAGGGCCAACGGCAAGGTCGTAACCGGTGTCAGATCCCTAAACCAGAAATACCCCCTCACTTGTGAGAGGAGCAACCGCACAGAGGCGTACCTCAAGTGCATCTACCAATTTCCCTTTGTACTTGACGGGGGCCCCAATAAACTCGACGCCATTTAACGGTCGTTCGAGGACTCGTGTGAGGTGTCTAAAAGGTAGCGTAAACCCCCTCCCGCACCCCACACAACTTACCCATCTGCCGTCGCAGATGTCCTGGCCCCGGGAAATTCCCCAGGAGGGGCCGTAGCCCCTCCTATCCAGGAAGGGGCCTTGACCACCTTTCCTTTCCTTCCGGCGGCCTCTCCTTAGACAGGACCGCCTCCCCGTTGAGGGGCCAATTGGCCACCTCCCCCGAGCGCTCCCATCCGTAATGGGTGACGCCCCCTCATAGGGATCTTCGAATTACTGCTCACCAATCATGACCTTACCGCCACAGGCCGGATAGTTGACCGGCTATCCGGACCCCCCACAAAAAACTCCTACCTAAAGGTCATGCTGTAAACTCCTTAACCATGCTATGAAGTCTCCTATGAGTAACTTGTTCCCCACCCGGGACAAATGAACACCGTACCCCAAATACATACTGTCCCCTTTGATACAAGCATGCGAAACAGAATGCAGTGCGTCTGAACGAAACAATCTACTCACTTTGTTATTTATCTTCCGTACTGAATGATTTAATGCAGTAACCGAAATAGCCCCCCGCCACACTTTCCGTGGGATCATATGGGACCATGCAATTGTGCACCCTGGAACTCTCCTTGCCAACCAACTTACTGTGGAAAGCATTGCCTCAAGAAGAAGTCGTCTACCAGTGGCCACCAGATCGTTACCCCCAAGATGGACTATGATTATAGACGGCGGTGACCTTGTCCGCTCTAACAAACCCTCAAAAAAGAATTGAAACTGGTCAATACAGAGCCCGCCCTTTCCGTAGAAGGACACCCTGTACCCGTATTCCCCAGCCACGTGAATCATGTCACCTGCTTTGAATACGTCCGCGGCACGCCTCACGTATGAGTGGCCCACGACCCACACCTCCTTATTCGCAGACGGTGATTTCTGACCGCTGATCCCCAGGAGTCGGGTCGACTGTACAGTCCGCCCCACTTCGTAAGCTTGCGTAACTGAAAATCAAACAGAAACAAGAAGCGTGAGTATATCATTACAGCTTCACAACATGTGCAACCGCACATACCTTTTATAACAGTTCGAGGACCAACGCCCCACACGTTTTACTTGTTCCACACTCAGACCCCTGGCTGTAGCCTCAGTAGCAGCCCCTATCCGAAAGGAATGGGTCCCGAACTCGCCGGGGTTCAAGCCCGCGGCCGAAATCGACATCGCAAGCACCCTCTGGAACTGAAACCTCGTCAGTGGGGTGGCGTCAGCGTGTCTCAAGAAGGTCCCCCCCCATGCTGCCACCCTCTGCGCCAAATATTCCTCTATGCATACCACAGGGCACATGGAAGACCCGGGGATCCTCTGAATGATTACACAGTCCCCGATTGCACCTTGATCAGATTTGGACCTAACAAATGAGACCGTCATCATCCCCCCCCTGACCTGAATGTGCTCCCGGCACAATCCCCCCATCGTATCCCTCTTGTTCTTTGCCACTAGTTCGCTTACCCGCATAGCCCCATGGAATGCTAGCGCAAATGCGGCTCGGAATAAGACAGTTTCATACTGGGATGAACATGTTGCAGGGAGTACGGAGGATAACACGGCCAACCTATCCAGACCTATCGGGTGCCTCTCATCAACTCTGCGACCCTCAAGGCGTTGCCACCCACGTAACGCTTTCTGCACAACGAAAGACGCTGTCGGGTCCTGGATCCCATGAGCCTTTGCCATAAAGGAAATGGCGGCCCGATGCCTCTGGGCCGTAGCTACTGATTTGCCTGCCTGATGTAAAGAGAGCAGAAATTGTACTACAAACTCTTCCTGACCCCAAAACTCTCCCCTAGCAGTACCCAAAAAGGCCCAATAGGAACGGAACGCCCCTTCATATGCCTTCCTCGTCCTGGGTGCTAAACTCTCTCCCACAAGGTTTTGTAGTTCGGGGCACCGAGAGACCAGAGAGCTTCGGGAAAGGGTGCCGCCACCAGGTCCGCTGTGGGCAGAAAACCCCAGAAGGCCTGCATATGGAAACGAGAAAGCGCATCAGCCGCTTGGTTCATCACCCCCGGCACATGTCTTGCCCTAAACAGTACATTCAGTTGCATGCATAACAACACAATCTCCTTGAGCAGTCTCAGAATCAATCTGCAACGTGCTGCCTGATTATTGATACACTCAACCACGGTCATGTTATCAGACCAGAACACCACAGAGTGATCACGGAAACCCTCGGGCCACGTTTTCAGGGCCACCAAAATAGGAAAAAGTTCGAGAAAACCAATGTTACTCGTCAACCCGTACTCATGCCACCATGACGGCCATTTTTGAGCCGACCATTGTGTACCAAATATGGCACCAAAACCTACACTCCCCGCCGAATCTGTCCAAAGGCCCAGCTCCTCGGAGGACACCGCTGGTTTGTTCCAGACAATTCGACCATTGAAATCCGCCAGAAATGCCAACCAAATGCGCATGTCCTGGCGAACCTCTGCCGAGAGTCTCGTGCAGTGATGTCCTTCCTTCAGGCCGACCATGGCTTGTGCAATCGACCGGGAAAAGGGGCGCGCCATTGGTATCACTCTTAGGGCAAAGTTCAACTGACCCACCATCTGTTGTAATTGATGCAGGTTTACTTTTGTCGCACGAATACATGTCTCAAGTGATAACCTAAATTTCAACACTTTCTCCTTGGGTAATCGAAAACAACCCTCTACCGAGTCGAGCTCGATCCCCAGAAACTCGATCAAGGTCGAGGGCCCCACAGTCTTACCTGGCGCCAATGGCACACCAAATCGATTCATTAAGACACAAAATTCCTGTAAAGCCTGTCCACACTCAGGATCCCCGGCTGCCCCCAAAAACAGAAAGTCATCGAGAAAGTGCATAACATGTTGAAAACCTGTCGTTTTTGTGAATACCCACTGCAGAAAACAACTGAACTTCTCGAAATAGGCACATGAAATCGAGCACCCCATTGGCATACATCTATCCATGTAATAGCGACCCTGAAACCTGAAACCAAGAAGAAGCTGATCGTCTGGGTGTACCGGGAGCAACCGGAACGCTGACTCGATATCTGATTTCGCCATCAGCGCCCCGGGCCCCAGGCGATTCAACATGGCTACGGCCTCATCGAAAGATGCATACCGCACTGAACACACTTCCGGGTCTATCGCGTCATTCACGGAAAGACCACGTGGGGCTGACAAGTTATGTATCAGCCGAAACTCACCCGGGTCCTTCTTGGGGACCACCCCTAGAGGAGAACAAACAAAGTTAACAACCGGTGGCAAATCGAATGGGCCGGCGACGCGACCTCGAGTCACCTCCTTCCCAATCTTTACCTGTACCACCGCCGTGTGCTGCAAGACCGATAGTTGATTCTTACAATTTGCTACACCCTGAAAATCCCCCACTGGGATGCGGAAACCATATGAAAAACCGTTTCGTAACACCCCAGCGGAAGCATGATCCGGGTATTCGTTGAGCCAAGGAATCATTGCCATGGTATCAATCGGGGTAGGTAAAGGCGCCCCTCGGACTATATCAGACCTGTTTGGCGCCTCCCTTACCACCGTTATCACCCGTTTTGGCTCTGCACATGGACTCAGGATGGGATGACTGCCCACACCCCCCACACTCATGTCTGAATTTGCATGACCCCTGGGGCCTCGTACATTTCCCTCTGTTAAAATTCCAACAGATCCCCCTTTTCCCTGTGTTGCCACTCGGTTTCGAGTGGTACTCATTACCTGCACCCGTCCGAAAGGGCGTCCCAGAGTTTTGGCGGGAAGATTCTCCGCCGTTACTCCCCACCAATGGTACCTTCAACATTCCTGTACTCTCCATTTTTTGCCATGACACGGAGTCGTAACAATCCCAAGTCAACAATGGGTTGTGTTCCTTAGCTTTCCTAAACAGATTGTCATAGCAGAACCACTGATTGCCCCCATATGCTACGGAATACTCCATAATACGTGACTGATAAATGGGTAACTCGGTCAGCAACTCGGGCCTGCGCTCGCCCATGATGGAGGTAAATATGCCCCACGCTCTGCCCCAAGTACCAATATTCTCGTCGACCTTAAAGGCGGCCATTTTTGCGCGCCAAACACTCGGATGCATGAGCTCCTTTTGGCTCTTCACATGCTCTATCTCGTAATGGTCGGTAAGCAACGAAAACATATTTACATACTTATCCGCCCAAATCAATTCCTTAATTTCTAGTGGGACATGCTGGGCAATCTTCTCCCTTCGAGAAGGTACAGACCCCTCCCCCGCAATCGGCAATGGCCGCTTACCTGAAGTAAACCCTGTGCTTGTCGCCAAACTTGGGCCTGCTGTACTTCCGGCCGCCGGACCCAGTGGGGGAACAGGAGATGTTGCCTTCGCAGCCTCCCTAGATTCCCGCAGTTGTCTCATTACTGCCCGGGCGTCGTCAGCCGTGGCGCCCTCGCTATCTTTTCCCAACGAAGCTGCCAATTGTGCCTCCAACTCGGGGGGCATATCCTCCCTGTTCACGGGGGTGACCACCACAGGAATTGGATTCCCCTCTTTCGGCACCGGGATTGGCTCCTCTCGTGGTTTATCGGGAACCGGGGTGTCTCCCCCAAGTGCTCCCCTTCTGGGCCTCTTGCTTTTCCCACCGGGGACTGCTTCCTGCAAAGGCCGTTTCGGTCCTCCCGCCCCGTCCTTAGCCTCCACCTTCTTCTTCAGATCGGCTATCTCCTTCATGAGCATGCGGAGCATCTGCTCGGTACCGACCCGCTTTCCGACTTTCTTAGGCATTCTCAGACGGGATATCTGTAAGACAAAAGAAAGATTACAATGCTCAAAATTGGCTCTTCGTTCCGTCTCGAGCTCACGTGCAGCGGGGAGGTGCAGCTTCAGAGCACAGGAACAAGAGGATGCTTTCTTGGCTTCCGCTTCTTTTATCCGTCTTCAGGGCGGGAGTAAACCCGCCCCTCCTGCCTCCGAGGGCGTGGCAGGCCGCGTTGGTGTCTAGGCCAGCCCACTCTAGGGCGGGGAAAAGGCGCGCCCCGGCAACGCCGCTTCGGGCATACCAGCCGAGACTCGCCTCCCGCCCAAGATGGCTTCCCGGGGGGATCGTGGTACTCAACCATACGTTCGGGGGGACCGAATGGTCGCCCCTTTCCATTTGTTCCCATGAAGCCTTCAGCTGGGCAGTGAGACTTTGTGAAGCTTTGCATCACATTCGGTGGGACCTTCAGTTAGGCCAGGAGGAGCTTTGTCTGATGCCAGCTAAGGACCCAGGACCTTGGGAAGCAGTACTTGGGGACCAGGAACTCACTCCAGCAGAGGCCAGCAGAGCTCAGACAGGATCAGTGCAGCAGGTCAGCTGGGTAGTTCAGGGAGGCCTCTGGAGCTTGCTGTGTCCCTGTAGCTCAGAACAGGTCAGCCAGTTGACCATTGGATCACTGAGGTAGACTTTGATAAAAGGAGGAGATGCAGTCTTCCTTCTTAGACAGCAGGGCAGGCAACAGGAACAGGGCAGTCTTTCTTCTGTGGTATCCATAGGTCCAAGATTGTACTGAGGAGTGGGTCTTAGTACCCTAGTTTTATACCTGGTGCCCATTTGGAAGTGGAAGGAACTTCTAGACTTTTCCCCTACATCTGTTTTTGGAAATTCCTTCCTTTCCCTACCCTGACTCCAAGAGGTGTGGGGTTACCTTAGAATGAAACAAAGTTATTTGTGAGTGTGCTGGGGCAGTACCTTTGAAGTTCAATTGTGGTAGGTGACTGCTTCACCCGTCCATCTACCGAGGTAGGCCCATTCTGCCAACCCCAGTCTCCCCCTTTGTGATACTGACTAGGATTAACACACCAAGGCCAACTACCAACTACACCTAGTTATGTGACTAGGATACAGGCAAAAGTGGGTTACGGCAAGAAATTGCCAGCTTTCTAAACAAAATGGTATTATCGGAGTTGTGACTTAAAGTCTGACTTTGCCTTTAAAGAGGCTTGTAAATTACAATTCATAAGATACCACACTTGACTTTCCATCTGTTGCCAATCAAAAGTTATCACTTATTAACTGTAATAAGGACACACAAGTTTATCCTATGGGAGAGGTAGGCCTTGCAGTAGTAAAAAAACAATTAAGGAGTTTTCCACTAGAGGACATGTGACACTTAAAAGTAAGTGAATGTCCAACTTTTAAAATACACAGCACCTTGCCGTATGGCTGTTTAGGACCTATCCTAGGGGTGACATATACATTAAAAAGAAAGGTTTTCGCCTGGAAAGAGGTTTATTTTGCAATGTGAGATGACAGTTTACAACTCCACACAGGGCGCTAATTGGCAGGCCCGGGACAGGTTTGAAAGGGTTATTTATGTGGGTGGGACAATAAGTGCTGCAAGTTCACTAGTTGCATTTCATTTACAGGCCCTGGGAACATGCAGTACCACTCTACTAAAGACTTATGAGTAAACTAAATGTGTCAAATGGGTGTAAGCCAATTTTACAATGTTTAAAAGAGTAAGCAAAAGCACTTTACAGAGTCCTAATGCCAAAATAAATAAATTCAGCTAAATAGCAGAAGTGAATGTAAATGTTTAGGCGAAACCACTGCAAGGATGTCAGGTGACTTATGAATATCTAAAATGGGTTTTTCTTACCTGGCACTCTCTCTCCCTGTCTCTCCCTGTCATAAGCCACTGCAGCACATTTAAATTGCAGCTTAAACAGAGCACAATGGTGCTCACAGAAGACATACATTTTGTCACACGTGTGTGGTGTAAATATAAGCTGCAGCCTGTATGCAACATTTACCTGCAATAGGTTTACAGTGTACTTTATGTCATATTTGCATTGGACTACTAGGGAAGTTAAACAGGGCCAAATAGGGAGTCCCAATGTACAGCACATATTTTAGAGGGAAAGCACAAGCACTTTACCACTAATGAGAAGTGGTAAAGTGTACAGTCAGAAAGCCATGTAAAATATTATTCATAAAATGTGGGAAATTTGGAGAGAACTTGTAGAAAAGACAGATTTGCTGCAGCTTGCAATAACAAGCATTTACAATGCAATAGGTTTCGCAGCATTAAAGTTTGATGGATAAGAAGCAAGCAAATGAAATAGACAAGAACGCCACTGAATGCTAATCAATGAGCGGACCTAAAGCCCAATCTAAATTTTGGTATTGTCCACAATATGTCCTGACAACAGACCGCTACAAGCTGGATCTTAACACACATACATACCTCTGTTACAAACCAAATTTAAACGTGTTTGTGTAACAAGATGGTGTACTAACCAACCAGCTGGACCAGTAATGCAAATTGCTAATTTACTAAGGAAGGATAGCAAGACGGGATTTAAGATTAATTGCTGACTTAGCGGAGGTTAAAGGAGTAAAAAAAACGAAATCATTATTATTAGATATCAGTTCATGAACCTGATATTTTCGATCAGCTCAGGTAAGCTGCGAGGAGTAGCATTAAGTGTCACAATGAGATCCAAAAGGAAGTCGAAGCAAGAGTTTTGTTTAGCCTCTCTACCTTACTGAGCTTCTTCTACTCTCTTCCTTACTGAGCCACTGCTGCTCTCTGCCGTACCGAAATTCGGCTACTGTCTACATTAGCGAGTCTCTGCTACTCTCTACCTTACTGATCCTCTGCTACTCTATACCATACCAAGCCTCTGCTACTCTCCACCTTTCTGAGCCTCTGCTGCTCCCTACCTTACTGAGCCTCTGCTACTCTCTAATTTAGCAAGCCTCTGCTAATCTCGACCTTAGTGACCCTCTGTTACTCTCTATCTTACTGAGTCTCTGCTACTCTCTACCTTACCGAGCCTCTTCCAAATAAACAGTGGTGTCATGGAATTTGAAAAGCCTACAGTTGTTTAGAACGTGGTGAAATGTAACTGTCATAGGTACAAAACTCACCACATGCAAAATGGCACTGATTACATGTGTTCTGTTTGTGTACTAATAAGCTGAACATGGATCAAAAATACACCAGTCACACTGTGCACGAAACTACAATTCCCAGAATGCCAAGAGCATTTGGCCACAAAAAAAACAGAGGTAGCTGATTTATTCACTCTTGACAAGGGATCAAACATTAACTAAAACCATTGAGTTGTGAAATATCCCCATGCATGGTCACGTTCATTCACTGGTAGGCGAGCTAGTACCACTAAACGTTACAGCACAATATTTCTTATAGCAGGTATGAAGGGAATTCTGCTGTTCAGACCAGGCGTTGCGGCAGCTACACAGTTTATAAAATGAAGGTGCGGGGCCCCTGCACCAAATGATCTTGGGAAGCAAGGGGAGGGTCTGTCTTAGAGAGGAGCGTGATCTCACGTTGTATTTTTAGCAGTCTTTTGCTTTTATTCTTCGCCGCTTCTCCCGCCCGGTCTTCTCCCTATCTGGCCGGTGCTTGCAGGAGGCTGCTGTAGCCCGAGGGGACTCTCCTCACGCATACCTCTGTTGACACAGTTCCTGCGCAGTGCGCGAGCTGAAACGCCACATGCTTAGGGACTGCTGGGCTCACGCTGAACCTCGGGAGACCCCAGGACTGCCGCTTCTCACCTTCATTCTTCAATGGAAAACCGCTGAAAACTATGGGTTCCCCCGAAAATCAGGTACAGCTATCCCCAAAAATACCTTCATAAATAGTTTCCTTCTTTGTTATCTTTAAAACTCGTCTTGCGAAGGGGTTTCCTGGTGCAGAGAATTTTTTTTAGCAAGTCCTTTCCACTGTGGTTTCCTACAAGACAAAATCCTAACAAGTCAGGTCCCGGGCCGCGCTGTGATTGGCTGACGTCACGGGGGTGTCCCGGCCGGCAGCCAATCACAGCGCGGCCCGGGAATGACGTCACGGGGGTGTCCCGGGCCGGCAGCCAATCGCAGCGCGGCCCGGGACAAAGGGGCGGGGCTTAAAAAAAGCACCAGAAACGCCCCCGAATCGCGTTTTCAAGAGAAAGCGCGATTGACAGCCTCTGTCTCCCAATGGCTAGCCTCCATTTATGGAGCTAACCAATGAGAGGCAGAGGCGGGGCCGACGTCCCTACTGAAAACAAAAGTTTTCAAACTGGGAGGGGCTGTGCCCCTCGCCAGGTTCGAAACCTAAAAACGAGCACACCATGTCAGTTTTTTAAAGGGGGCCTCGAAACGGGTCTCAATCGGTCTCTGTTTTGTGCCCTTGCACAGGTGGCCCGTTTTTTCCCGGACTGCAGTGACTCCAATCACACTGCTTAGTTCTCACTACTGGAGAAGATACGGCATGACGTCATGCCGGGAGAGCGTTGTAGGGGAAGGCAAATCATTTAAAGAGAGTCATTTTCTCTCTTGATTTCCAATATCCTTTTAAAACTCAGGAGCAGCAGCATTGTTGTGATGTCGGGCTTGGAAGCTTTTTTATTATTATATACAAACCATAGTTGCTGATAATTTAGATAATTTATCTTATGCAACCAATGACAAAGCTAATAGCCCAGACTTGTTGTAGGTATGATGGTATTTGTTGTATCATATATCTGGGTGCAATGACAGAAACAGTAATACAAGTCTGGCGGCACACCATTTTAAGCACAGAGTTTTAGCGTAGGTGTTTGTAAGCCACGCCCTTAAGTACAATGGCCACGCCCCTTTGAAAGACTCCCCCCCCCACCCCCAGTTTTTTCATACCACGTAAAGCCCTGAACACATGACATTGTATATAGTAAAACAGAATAATAAACATTTTAAAATAGCACGTGCGGAAGTCACAGTCGGTGCTTAAAATTAAGAAGTGTTAATGCACAGATGCTCAGAGTACCTATTATCTACTCAAACATGTGGATGCTTCCACAGTAAAAGTACCGAATCCCTACTTCGAAAGTTGGCACTCTCCCTTTCAAATTATATACGTGCAGGTAGGTACTTAATAAAACATCACACAACACATGTAAAAAAATTAAAGAAAAAAGCTCTTCGGTTTATTTAGTGTTCTTGTGCACTCGTGCCTTCAGCGATTTCAAAAGCTGAAGGACTTTTCGGGGAAGTGTGTCTCACTGCTTTTCAATCAGTCGTGGTAGTCTCCTCAACTCAGCCACCTGTTTACCCACTATCGCCGAGCAGCGCCTTGCTACTGAGAAGTGCTGGCACTCCCCCTGTCGAATGAACGAAGTGTGGGAGTTCAGTACCCGACAGGACCTGCCCATGTAAAGCACTGACGGTAACTTTAACTTTACACAGAGCAAGAGATCCGTAACCTGCGCAGCATGGTGAAAAATGACTAAAACGAGAACCAGGATACGGGGGTTACTGTATCCCGGACACCCGGGCTAGATCACTCGGGATACTGCATTTTATCCCAGCCGTCATGCGACGTTTCTGTAGCAAACTATTTTCCAAGCAGTCAATGAGGAGCGCCCTTCTAAAGTCTAAACCACACCTGTGCGACTCGATAGCACCTCTTCAGATCACACCTGTGTCTGGTGAGAACTCTCTGTGGGATCACGCCTGAGGTATGCCGAGCACTCCACACACCAGCCGAGTCAGCGCGAGAGCGCCTCTGGAGACGCACGCGCGCCATTACGCCTCATTACGTCCGGCGCACTGCAGGTTTAAGGGAACCGCGCGCCCAACCAAGGAACAGCGCAGACAGTAAAATGCAAATTAAAACAAAGTTGACTTGAAAGGTGGGTACAGGGTACGGTTCTATGCTGGAATCTGCCCGAGGGCGGGGCGCAGGTGATTCTGTCGATGTCACTTTAAGTCCCTTCCCTCCAGTCATTCGCAGCTCTCTGGACTCCCCAAATCAACCCCTGTGCACAAAGGGTCCCCTGACTCTCCCTACTCACACAGCCCCTCTCTACAATGACCTCTCCGAGGTGAACAACGGCTCCTGACTCTCACTCTTCACATAATACTACTCCCCACAGACAGAGTGACAGGCTCCCCGGTAAGTGCCTGAGCAGAAACCTCAGACTTTTAGCGCTATCTCCCTCTGCCCCCCGCATCTCCCAGGCTCCCTTCCTACCATGTTCCCAGTGGCAGGCTGCTGGCGGCTGTGGTTCTACTCTGGGTCTCTCGGCCATCCGTGGTCGGCGAGGTCCTGCTTGAGAGGAGGGTGAGTGAATACTCCTTACAGATCCCTCGGCTGCACCTGCCTCAGGTGCGCTGCTTTAAGCGTGGCCGGCCGGTGTGTCTGAGGCTGCAGGTGTCTTCTGATGACGCTGCACATTCCTTTCCAGACACCTCTGAGACAGGACGAATGAAACCCTAACCCGAGGAATGTAGCTGCTGGTTCACCCGCAGGCTGGCTACGGGATACACCAATCCCATATCTCGCCCAGTCATCAATGGGGCGAAAGGCGACAGAGAGTCCATTCATTCATTAAGGGAGTGACGCCAGAGAGACCCCATTGATCCACGGAGGGCAAGGAACTAAAGGCAGACCATTCATCCATGGAGGGACGGAGGCTTCAGGTAGCCCATTCACCCATGGAGGGACGCAGGCTTCAGGCAGCCCATTCACCCATGGAGGGACGGAGGCTTCAGACAGCCCATTCATCATGGAGAGACAGATGCTTCAGGCAGTCCATTCACCAATGGAGGGACGGAGGCTTCAGGACAGGCAGCCCATTCACCCATGGGATTTTGTCGAGCACGTATGGCACCGAGATACTGAAAGAGTACCACAATGTAAGGCGCAAAAAGCAAGGACATGTATAAACACTGAGTTGTTGCTAAGAATGTAGGACAGGTCCCGGGCCGCACTGTGATTGGCTGACGTCACGGGGGTGTCCCGGCCGGCAGCCAATCACAGCGCGGCCCGGGAATGACGTCACGGGGGTGTCCCGGGCCGGCAGCCAATCGCAGCGCGGCCCGGGACAAAGGGGCGGGGCTTAAAAAAAGCACCAGAAACGCCCCCGAATCGCGTTTTCGAGAGAAAGCGCGATTGACAGCCTCTGCCTCCCAATGGCTATCCTCCATTTATGGAGCTAGCCAATGAGAGGCAGAGGCGGGGCCGACATCCATACTGAAGACAATAGTTTTCAAACTGGGAGGGGCACTTCGTGCCCCTCGCCAGGTTCGAAACCTAAAAAGGCAAAGAAAACAACATTTTATTATATAGCAAAATTCACCCTTGTTTGCTTCATCATTGGCAAGATATGGTTTAAAACAGGATTCCAGTATATTTGTGGTAATTTTGAAACTTTAACACAAGCAGCTTCTTTTTTTCCTACAAAAACCCAATAAATCTTCCCCTTATATGAAACAATACTCTAATTTTAAGATTATTAGCCTTCATAAATTCCTGTTTAACACAATCAGGCTGTCATCAGACTTCCTGTCAGCAAAGGCATTGTTAGACCTGTCAGCCTTATGGTGGTCTTCTCCCAAAACATTTTGCCTTTGCTCCTCCTTTTTTTGCTGATCTCTTTTTTGCTGGCCTTAGGACTCTGTGCAGTTTACCACTGCTAACCGGTGCTAGAGTGCATGTGCTCTCTTACCTAAACATGGTAGAATTGGCTTGTACTCAAATGGCACATTTAATTTACTTGTAAGTTCCTAATAATGTGGTATCCCCTGTATCTAGGGCCTGTCAATTGAATGCTCCTAGTGGACCTGCATCACTGATTGCGCCACCCACTTGAGTTGCCTTGTAAAATGTCTCAGGCCTGCCATTACAGCTTGGGTGTCTAGAGTATAAAACTGCCATTTCATCCTGGCAAAATAAACCTTTTGCAAGGTCTAAACCTTCCTTTTAATACATATAAGTCTATCCTACTGTAGGACCTAAATACCCCGAACATGTATTTTTACGTTTTACACAGCTTGGTAGTGAAAAACTCCTCAATTCATTTTTCAGTACTTCAAGGCCTATCTCTCCATTAGATTACCAATTGGTCCCCCTATTATATTTAATAATTGGTGACTATTAATTAGGAGCATTTGGACAGTTCAATTTTGGTGTCTAAAGGATTTTAATTAAACATAATCTTTAATGGTAAATTCTGATTTTAAGTCACATTTCAGTAAATGCCACTTTTAGAACGTTGGCATTTTCTTGTCCTAATAATGGTGTGCCTGTAGCCTGTCCCAGGGTCAAATAACTAGGTTTAGCTGGCAGTTGGTCTATTGTGTATTTCTCTACAGACAGTGACTCAAAGGGTCATAGCTGCTGGCAGGATGGGCTATCTGTGACTAAATGAGGGGTAGCAACCACACCACACTTGCTCATCAAAAAGGCTCTGCCTGAGCACACTCACAATGGGTTTGAAACTACTCTACAATCAGGGGTCAAGGCAGGGTTGTAGGAAATTTCAAACAACTCTGGTGGTCGGAACCTCCAGAACCTTCTCCTACATCAAAGTGGACACCAGGTATAAATATTGGACACTGAGACCCCACTCTTCAGTGAACATCTGGACCTATGGAAGACTCAGAGGGAGGAGTGCTGTGCTACCTTGCTGCAAAAAGGACTGCCCCTCTGCTGCCCTGCTGTGCTTCCCTGCTGCCCTGATACATTCCTGCCTAAGCTGAGCCATAAGGACTGGACCACCAGAGTGACTCTAAGGGCTAGTTGGTTGGCCTCTTTGATCGGAAGCTTCAGGAACAGAATGGGTGTGCTCCATCATGAACCCAACACATGGACTCTGCCAGCTGTGAGTCCAACCCTTCTAAGTGGTGCCAGCCCAATCCTAGACTCTAGGAAGTAGGTGTGAATGTGCTTTGCAAACTCAACTGAGTTCCCAGTAGAACTGATGCGTTGCCACACATTGCATCCCAGAAACTTTGCATCAAAAACGTTGTGTGACACATCGCCTCACCATGCCATGCAGTCCTGACCCAGGACTTCACATTGCAACACACAGCCTCACCAGAACCACTGCTGAGAGATGTATCCTGGATGCAGGCCTTTGTTTCACAAGCCCTCGTCTACAGAATCCTTGCTGATGATGCAGGACTCCACAACGAAGTCTTGCAGCTCCCTTAATCCAATGCTGTGTGACACATCTCCACTTCAGGACCTCTCATCACTCTGGCTTCATGGTGCATTCTTGACACAAAACCTCACAACACTCAGCTACCAGGCTTGAATGTACTCTTGTTCAGCGAGCCTAACTGAGTCTCTGTAGCCAGCCCACACTCCATTGCAGTCTTCTGAAACGTATGACCAGATATCCAAATTTATCCCTTTGTGTTTTTTGGCACTATTTTCACTTAAATCTTGAAAATTTGCATATTTCTGGCTCCACTGATTGGAATGTTGCCATTTTGGTTTTAAATTATCTTTTAGATTTGACTCTATTTCTCTAAATTGGTGTGGGATGTTTGTTGTGTTCTGTTTCACTTTATTATTGTGGGAATTACTGCAGAAATACTTTACACATTGCATGTAATTTAAGCCTCAATGCTTTGTACCAAGCTAGCAGAAGGTTGAGGACCGGGTTATTTAGGGTTTGCTTGTCACTTCATTCTGAAAAAGAATTCTGATGGCTACTTGAGTAGGGCAGCCCCTCAAACAGTCACTCAATTTTCTACGGGTATGTAATGATCGACACAGTAACTTACATTGGCACAAGATTCTCTGCTGGTAAGTTCTCTCTCTTTGAAAGCAAATCATTCTGCCTGTGAGTAATTAAAGTTGCTCTGAATGGATATGGTTGCCGGCGAGATGACAACCCACATGTAAAAAACTATGGGGATGTGGAGGAGATGTGTCAGCAGCAGACTATACTACGGAAACGCCCTCTACGCCGGAGCCCCGACCAAGCTCATCAACAGACTGCAAAGAATCCAGAATGCCTCGGCACACCTGATCCTCAACGTCCCGCTCCGCAACCACATCACCCCCCACCTGAGGAACCAGCACTGGCTCCCTGCTGACAAAAGAATCTCCTTCAAGCTCCTGATCCACGCACACAAGGCACTCCACAAGACCGGCCCAGCCTATCACAACAGTCAACTCTCCTTTTACGTACCCAAAAGGAATCTCCGCTCCACAGACCTCTCCCTGGCCACCGTCCCACACATCTGTAGAACCACAGCGGGAGGAAGATCCTTCTCCCACAGCTGCCAAGACCTGGAACACCCTTCCTCTCAACCTACGACAAACCGAAGACCTTCTAACCTTCAGGAGACGACTCAAGACCTGGCTGTTTGACCAGTAGCAACAAAAAACCCTCCCCTCCACTCCCCACCCTCAGCGCCTTGAAACTCTGTTGGGTGAGTAGTGCGCTTTACAAATTATTTGATTGATTGATTGATTGGTTAGAAGATTCAGTTCCCAATGTGGGAATTGGAATGACCAGGTTCCGGTTCCCAGTGTTGGCTCAACAACCTGCAATCCCAAAACAAAATTGCTTTTGTTCAAAAACACCAATGCAATTATTTGACTAAAATAAATTTCAAACAAAATTATGTTTGGCTTACATTGAGACCTTTGCATAGAATTACTGAAGAACCTCCATCAAATATTTGTCACAGTGTGATGTACAATCTGAAATGGAATTAAATAGTTGGGTGGAAAATACGTTCAATATTTGAACACATAAGTGCAAAGGGATACTCACATATTCTTGAATGTCGTTCTCACTTTTATTTACCACTGCAAGATTGATGATATTTTGAAAGGAACCCATCGATTATCTTGGAACGATAATGCATGTTACATGTTTTTCCTCATATTCCAGTGCTGAGGTAAGGTATAACATATTTTTTTCTTCTTAAAAATAAGAGTCTGGTGAGATAGCTAAAGATGTCTCAAAGGCCAGATCTAAAAATATGCTTCATTATACATACCTAGCCATGGACAACTCTGGAGTACGAAATCGGTGTACTCGATCATTAAGTTAGAACCCCTTTTTAGAAATAAAACTGTGAACTCCGATTGTGGTTCTGCAAAACAATGCTTCTTCATGAGTTCCCCGTCTTTGATCATTGGTTGATGAGAAAAATACTCTCTTTAATTTTGTTTATTTACTGATTTTGCATTTATCATGTAATAGTTGAAATGTCTGCTTTGAATAAATGTACCAATGAATGGGCCTCGTTTCTTACTAAGGGTAACACTTTACTGTTGACCTACAATTTTCAGTTCACGTTCAGGCAAAGACCGGGCCTTTTGCATCTAGCGAAGGGACGCCTGCAGCCTGCCCCTGCTGCAGTTAAACACCAGTGATAATCTCGCTCCCGAAATGGGTTCTGTGGCTGAAAATCTCTATAAACCTAGATTAAGTAGATTTTAGATTTACCACTGGCAGGATTGCTTTGAGATTAACGTTTAATAATGTTTTTTACATAATTCCGTTCTGTCGTTTTAGCTTCGGACAAATCGCAGCAGAGGAGCCGAAAGACAACACAACTGTGTTCACCAGGATTCTCGACCGCCTTCTCGATGGCTATGACAACCGCCTGCGACCTGGGCTCGGAGGTGTGTGTATATTACAGGCTCCTAAAATGTGTAACGTACTGGGATATCCAATGTGTTCGCGTTTGTTGAAGAAGGGCACACTTCATTCAAGGGACTTCACATTTTCTCTGGTCTCTGTACTTTTTTCATATCTCGTGCACTTTGCTATATCTCTGTCACCTGTCAGTCTCTTCAGTTTTCGGTGTGTTCTTATTGGCTTTCATCTCCCACTCCTTTCTCTCACTTTCCCTCTTCTATTTCCAGCTATAACACCCACCAAAGGTCTTTGAACATTTTCCCTTTATTTATTTATTTTATTTGGGAGATTTGTAGAGCGCATGGCTGCCCGGGAGCGTCCCAGCGCTGACAGAATCCACTAAGTTCTCCAAAAAGAGGGCCGGGGGGTAGCATGGATCAAGGGAACAGCCATGTCTTCAGGGATTTACGGAATGTTAAGAGATTAGGTTGGGCCCGGAGGGCTGGTGGAAGAGTATTCCACATCTTGGATGCCAGGTAGGAGAATTGCCGATCTCCGAAGCGAGATTTTTTGGTTTTGGGTATTTTAGTCAGGTGGGCATTGGTAGAGCGTAGGGTTCTGGTTGTTATGTGGGGAGTTACGAGATTTTTCAGAACCGGGGGAGCTTTTCCGTGCAGGATTTTGTGGGTTAGGCACATGGCCTTGAAATGGACCCTTTGTTCCACCGGGAGCCAATGTAGTTCTTTGAGTGCGGGCTTGGCAGAGCAGCGCTTTTTGGTGCCAGTAAGAATTCTTGCCGCAGCATTTTGCACCACCTGGAGCTTAGAGATGACTTTTTTTGGGGATCCAAGGTATAAGGCATTTCCGTAGTCCAATCTGGACAGTATGAGGCCCTGGATGACCAGTTTTCTAGACTGGAATGGAAGGATAGGAAGGATTTTGCGGATGGACCGGAGCAAGCCAAAGCAAGTTCCTGCAGTTTTCTTAGCCTGGGTGCTGAGAGTAAGTTTATCGTCCAGCCAGATCCCTAAGCTTTTGATATCGGTTTTGGGGGTTGGAGGTGGGCCCATGCTGGGCGGCCATAAAGACTCCGGGCGAAAAAGGGACTGGTTGCCTAATACCATTAGCTCCGTTTTTTCCCCATTGAGCTTTAAATGGGAGTTGCTCATCCAACTGACGATGTCCTCCAGGCAGGAATACAGATCTATGGAGGGGGGTTCTGACTGGCTTAGGGAAACGACCAACTGTGTGTCGTCCGCGTAGGTCAGGAGTTTGATGCCATAGGGGACGACAATTTGTTCCAGAGGTGCCATATATACGTTGAAGAGTGTCGGGCTCAAAGAGGAGCCCTGGGGCACTCCGCAACGTATCGGGGTTTCCTTGGAGATACAGTCTCCGTCTGCTACCTGAAAGGAGCGATTGTGGAGGAAGGATTTTAGCCACTCAAGGGCTGTCCCTTTAATGGCAAGATTTGCTAGGCGTTGGGCAAGAATGCTATGGTTGACGGTGTCGAAAGCTGCGCTAAGGTCCAGGAGGATCACTGCCACTGATCCTCCTGCATCGATGATCTTCCTGGCTTCTTCGACCACCGCCACCATTGCTGTTTCTGTCCCTTGGCCCGGGCGGAAGCCCGTTTGCGAGATTTTTAGCAATTCATTGGACTCCAGATAGAGAGAGAGCTGGGAGTTTATGTATTTTTCCGCCAGTTTACTGATGCCTGGGAGGAGAGATATAGGTCTGTAGTTGGCCAGATTATCCGGGTCAAGGTTAGGTTTTTTTATGAGTGCTTTCACTACCGCTTTTTTCCAGTTAGTGGGCACTATTCCGGAATCGAAAGAGGTGTTTAAGAGGTTGATTATGAGAGGCAGAATGCTCGGGGCTACAAGTTTAAGATGTCTCAGCGGGGCAGGGTCGTGGGGCGATCCGCTTTTGAGGGCTTGTAGTATAGAGCCCAGAGTTTCCGCGTTGATGGGTTGGAATTTGCTAAGTTCAACGCCATTTCTTTGCTGATGGGAGGAGGGGAGGGGGAGTGGGTCTGAAGGGGAGAGCGGCGGAAGTTGTTTAAGTATATTTTGAATTTTAAAGTCAAAGAAGTTAGCTAACTCATTGCAGTGTTCTATAGTAGGGTCTCGCGTATCTGGGGGAGTGGGGGGTTTGAGAAGCTTTTTCAAAGTGAGGAACGTCTCCCTTGATGAGTTTGCTGCTTGGCTGATTTTCTCGCTGTAAAAAGAGGTTTGTGCGTTTTTCAAAGCTTTTTTATAATTCAGGATCATCAGTCTGTAGTCGTTTTTGTCGGTGGGGTTGAAGTCTTTTCTCCAGACTCTTTCTGCTCTTTTGCAGGCTTTTTTCAAAAGGCGGAGTTCCTGGGTAAACCATGGGGAAGTTGCTTTTTTCCTTAGATTACGGTGAGATTTTTTAGGGAGGGCCAGGTCTAAGGAGTTGGTAATCCAGGAAGAGAATTCCCTGTCTGCGAGTTCAATGGTAGAGCTAAGGTTGGGGACTGACTCCTCGAGGAGTTGTTTCCATTTGGCAACGTCTAGTTTTGCCCAGGGTCTAGATGGTCTGCCGGGGGCTTGAATTTGCGGCGGTTTGGAGTAAATGTGCCAGCTGAAGGAAATGAGAAGGTGGTCGGACCATGGCACGGGAGTGGGGGGCCTGGTCTCAAGGTCCTGGAAGTTGCAGAATATGGGGTCGAGCAGGTGTCCTCTGTTGTGAGTAGGGAGGGAATTCTGTAGGTGCAGTTGGTGGGTGGCCAGATCTTGAATCAGTTCTACGGCTGCATTATCTTTGCTATCTTCCAAATGGATATTAAAATCCCCTAGAATAAGGAAGTTGGACTGAGTGCTGGATCTAGCTAAGGAGCATTCTAGGATGGAGTCAATGAATTTTCCCATGGCACCAGGGGGGCGGTAAATAAGGAGTCCAGAGAGAGAGGAGCAAGGGGAAATCTGCAAGGTGAATTGGACGTTTTCACAGTCTGCCAGGGGACTATCAAGGAAACGGCAAGGTATGGAGTCCTTAGAGATGACAGCAATGCCACCCCCTCTACCTTTGGGCCGGTCAAGATGTTGAATGCTAAATCCAGGGGATAGTGCTAGGACTATGTCAGCGTCAGAGTTAGGTGCCAGCCAAGTTTCTGTAAGAAATAGTATATCAAGATTGAGGTCTTCGATAAGCATATTTATTTCAAGGGCGTGTTTAGGTAGAGATCTGCAATTAATCATTGCCATATTTATGGTCATGTGTGTGGGAGCATTGAAGGTGAGGGGAGTGAATTTGAAAGGGCAGTGAGGACAGTGATTGAGGTGGGAATCTCCCATTAGAGTATGTGAGCATACAGATGGAACGGACCTGTTGAGGTTGCGAAGGGCATTACCTGAATAGGTCGTCCTTCCTTCTGGCCTCTTTCCTGGCACCTGGCGTGTACTGGCGCGGACGGGCGCAGACGGGCTTGCCTTAAGCGCGCCTTCGGCGCGCAGACGGCGCTCCCGCTGCGCTCGTCCGCTGCGCTTCCTGGCTAGGCACATAGTTTATGCCTGAGAGGGAGGGCGTCAAGGGGGCGTGGCCAGCGGAGGTGGGCGTGTCCGATGACGCGCTCGCCCTCGGAGGTGGCGGAGATAGGGGATCGTTGCAGCGTGACAGCACGCTGTTCAGGCAAGTGAATATAAGTTTTAAAAGTGCGAGGTTACACAGTATCACAACAAAAGATAAAAACACAGCACACTCCCGGCTTCCGCCTCAGGAGACTCTTAGGAATTGTGGGAGTCGCGCTTGGAGCTGCGCGCTCTATTTACGTCCAGGAAGGGGGCGTGGCCAGCGGAGGTGGGCGTGTCCGATGACGCGCTCGCCCTCGGAGGTGGCGGAGATAGGGGATCGTTGCAGCGTGACAGCACGCTGTTCAGGCAAGTGAATATAAGTTTTAAAAGTGCGAGGTTACACAGTATCACAACAAAAGATAAAAACACAGCACACTCCCGGCTTCCGCCTCAGGAGACTCTTAGGAATTGTGGGAGTCATTATTCAGAGGGTAATATTCAGCCTACTGAGAAAGGCGAAATATAAAGCAAGCACTTCCAATTTTCCTTATTCGCTTGTTTTTTTCCTATCCGAAAACACACATTTTCTGTGACTCTTCTATTGTAGAAGCAATTGTCAAGAAGTGATTAGAACAAATGTGGATCTTTTTCTAACTAAGGCCGACAGCACGTCTTTTGTTTTTAACTTCAAATCTTTTTGCTGGTATAAAATGTGATTATTTGCCCAGTCTTTTGTTTTCTTTTTGTCATTTCCTCTTAAATGGGACATGGCGTCATTTATTTTACCTTGATTCTAATATTTCATTACTAGGCTATATATAGCCTCTTTGACTTTTCTTTTATTTCATTGTGTTAGCAATTTCATTGTATTTACCGTTTTTCTTTCACCTTTGGTCCCATTCCCTCTTAGCCACTATAGCCCCGTTACTTCACCCTACCTTTACACCTGGCCGAACCTTGGGGCATATTACCAAGCAATAGCAATAATTATCGCTATTGCTTGGTTAGCGTGAAAGAATTATCGCCGAGCTGCGGCGATTTTTATCGCAGATAAACCTTGGTTTTACCAAGGTTTATCGCAAATGCGATAAAAATCGGCCGCAATGCATGACGATATTCATGCATTACCGAGCTAATGCTCTTAGCCATGTTATCCACCTCCCATAGGATAACATGGCTAAGAACTGCTCAGGGCAGGTGTTAGCTTTTGGAGATAATCGCGCTTTGCGGGAATATCTCCAAAAGTTGGTAATAGGAGATAGCGATGATAGCGACTGTTTCCAGTCGCTAACATCTTGGCACGCCCACTTTGCATGTCATTAGTGATAAATATCACTGACATGCAAAGTGGGGCCCAAGATGGTCGCTATCTCCTACTAGCTGTCGCTAACTGGTGTTAGCGACAGCTAGGTAATAGGGAGATGATTTTATCTCCGCTTTCTTGGCTTTTAAAGCCAAAAAAGCGGAGATAAACCCCCCTGATAATATGCCCCCTTATCCTTCCTCCTGTCCGCCTGCCTCTCTATTTGTGCTACTCCAATTCTTCAGTTAATGCCCGATTTTCCACATACTAATTGATAGTATTTGTCCTATCCAAAGTCTCATGGCGAGTAAGACCAAGAGTACAAGCCATCTTCTAATTCATCCGTTTTGAGCAGATCAAATTTGATTCTTTAGTTTCTGTGGCCCAATCGTTTAGTGTTTATTGGCATATCTACACTTACTATGAAACCCTCCATTTCAAACCTCAGTATTTTGCCTACCTGAATGCCAACCTCTTTACAGTCACCTCTAGAGCCATGGGCCGGCTCCCTAATGAAGACTTGCATTACTGGTCCTTAGTTCAAATGCACCCTGTAGCTACATTTAGGAACATATTGCTTTATTATTAGGCCTGAGTGAAATTTTAATTACTCTGGAGTAATCAGAGTCATTTTATAATTTTGCTTTGCTCTTTTGTAGGCCTGGATGAAGTTTGAGGAGTTCTACTCCACGGAACTCTGTGAAGTGCTGGATCAACTCTTCCATGCTCCGTGGAGTTCTGCCAGTACTCCTGGAGGGAGTGCTGCAGGGCAGTGGGGTGGGGGGTAGTAAACTCCTGCATACGGCCGATCGAAGTTAGGTAAAGAAATAAAGAGATTAAATTGCGTGCGCCGCAATGCCAAATTTAGTTTTATTTATTCATTTCTTTTCCTAACTCCGATTGGCCCTTTGCCGGAGTTTACTACCCTTCTACCCTGCCCCTCCTCTGCCCCACTCTACTGCCCGCAGCACTCCTTCCAGTAGCCGCTAATGAGTTCTGGCATAGCAGAATTTTTCAATTCACACTGCTCACACTGATTTTTAGCACCAGGAGTTTGTCCCGGGCTGTAAAAGAAACACAAACTGCACTATGCGTCATGTCAGAGAGCGCTGCTGCTTTCTGCCAGTCGAATTGACATTCTACGCAATCGGCAGCTTCCTCAACGTGAGCAGCAGATTTCTCAATGCGATCGGTTGTGACCATCCGCAACCGCCCGCGTTGAGAAACCTCACTGAGAAATCTCACTAGTGCGTGATTTTTTCTCACAAATGCTTGCCAAGTTAACGTTGGTGAGAGAAAAACTCCGCTCTGTGTCACTTCGCAGAGTTTTCCAGAACTCTGCCCGCTGCTACTCTTTTGATACAAAGTCACCAGAAATGCTGTGATTACACCCGTTAGTATAATTATGAGTAATTTGGCACAAACATCCTATTCCTGGAGCACAGGAACAATGAACTTAATGAGCACAAGTGGCTGCTGCTGCTCATGTTCTGTTGCAGTTACCCATAATTTCTCAGCGCAAAATGCACACTCGGTCCACTTTGGACCTGAAGGTGCACATTAGGCTAAAACAAAATAGCATTAGAAGCTGGGTTTTGCTCCTCATATAATTCTGCATAACATTATTGTAATTTTGCATAATTACACATCAGCAAACCATGCTAATTATGCCCAACCCTGCTTATTAGCTTAAGGATGAGAGAAACACATAATTCATTAAGGAATCCCCATACCTTGTTTCCTTCCATAAAGGTCCCCTACTTGGACCTGAACTTTAACAGAATCCTCTTCTAAGCACAAATCCCTATTAAGAAAGCAAATGGTTATTTACCTAAGGAGGCCCTAATCACTCTACTTTATATAATAATGATCTTTAAATGTTTTTATCTTGTCGTTTCTTTTACACAACTCCTTGTAATCGCAAGCATACAGAATGTTTGTCAATATTTTCACTGCAAAGAAGTATGTTTAAGTACTGAAAAAGAGGAATATTAGTTGAAGTGAATCAATATTTTCACAGGAAAAAAGTATGTTTTAACACCATGAGAAAGTGGATTATTAGTTGAAGTGGATGGAAGTCCTGTTCAAGTAATAATAGCAGTATTCCCTACTATGGCTATTTAGGTCTCAATAATGTAAACCCAATTTCACTCCTTAGTAGCTGTAGCACTGAGCAGCCTGGCTTAATTTATGGTAAAAATTTGAACCATTTATCTCTAAAATGTAAACGAAACACAATGAGATTCCTAATGTAAATAATAAAAATAGAGAATCTTAAATTAATAGCATCTGAAACAACAGAAATTTCATGTAGGGAACTGGACATATGTTTTTTCCAGGTTTCAATGGCAATGAAACTAAATTGCACAAAGTGCCAACCACAAGTGCCTGATCACACTAGATCACACTAGACCCGGTCAGAGACATGAGTTAAGGCTGACCATGATGGAGCATGAGTCAGACCCAGGGCTCAGGTTTACCACTGTGGAAAGGTTACCTTCTGACGTAGTCATTTTTCTGGAGAAAAGTCCTAGTAACGGGGTCGTTGGAAGATCTGGGCTGTAGGCTGGATCCAAAGAGAGGCTCATTGTTGGCAGCCAGCTGAAGCACAGGACCTCAGAGGGAGCCTTGGCTCCAGTGGGAAGTTTGAGGCTCTCAATGTAGACATAAGGAAAACTCCAAGCAGGCAAAGGCCAGGTCAAAAAAGACATTATTATCAACAGAGTGTTGCTTGGTTTTGGTCTGAGTGAAGTCCTCTACATTCAGCCCAATCTTTTAACGTCCTTTCATTGGAGCAAACTAGCAAGATCTTTCCAGCACTTTAGCAACAGACTGGTGGTAGCCTCTGGGTGTTTTGGCAAAAAGTTCACGAAAAGGTTTTAAGTGCAATGCTTGCAATTTTGAATGGGTAAAGACAACACTCTAAACAAGCCAAGGTTATGTGACCTTTTGGGCACCACTTGGGGACTAGGATTAAATCTCCCAGAAGCCACCAGCAGGGTCTAGGGTAAATCCAGTTGGAACTGGTCAGCTGGGCTCAACAGAGATTTGAGCTTTTTTCAGTTTTTGTGCTCCTGAAGCTGATTAGGAGGCTACCTAATTAGCCATTCTAGCCCCTTTACTGACCAGAATACAAGTGGAGAGCAGGTCCTCCTTTTGGGCTTTCTCTTCACAGGTTCAACAGCAGGTGCAGCCCTTCTTATGTCCCCCACAGGTTCAGAGCTGAAGGGGGTAAGGATGGAGCCACTTTTATGCCCTGTGCCAGCCTGTGTGTGGTGAATACTCATGAACGCTCCCTAACCAATAAGGTAAAGGTTTCCAGGGGTGCCCCTGTCCAGTTTTGCAGCACTTATTGTATGTTTTCAGTAAATTATACCACCGTGCCCCCCTCTACCTATAATCAATATGAAATAACCTTGTTTCCTCTGTGCAGAGCTCCTTTGCCCAACCAGAGATGTGATTAATACAGTATTCAAGCCCTTCCTTGTGGTCAATCGAAAATGTATTAGGGTTGCCCCTCTCCCATTGTGATTGACAGTAAAGCTTTTATCCACTTTCTGGGAGCAAAGCACATCCCTCTCAAGGACAGCCATTAACAGTCAGGTGACATTGAACACTGGCAGAAAGGCACACTTGGTTTGGGCAGGAAAATTACAGCTTTCTGAAATAGTAGTTTACAATCCTAATTGGCTGTTAGTTTGGATTTTAAATTATTAATATTTGAGTCTTGGAATCACTGTTCTGTCTACTCCCAAACTGAAGTCATGCATTATAAGGCATTACAATGTATTTGAGTACTTTTCTATGGGAGAGCCAGCCTTGCCACATTCAAAACAACGTTGATGATATTTCACTTCCAGGAAATGTGAAACTTGAATACACATCCCTACTTTTTAAATACATGCACATGCGTGCCAACATTTCAGAACAGGAAAGTGGGAGATTTTGGAAAAAATAATCTGGGGAATGTATTTTCCCCAATAACTTCCATTGTAATAGAGGCAGTGTCAGGTGGGAGACATATAAAATAAAGCCATTTTCTGCTTCAAAACTCAGTAATCTCCAGCCCGAACTTGTCTGTTGACATGTATGCATGAACCCTGCCCTTTGGCCTGCTTTAGTGGTGACTTATAGACATTAAAAGGGAGGATTTAAGCATGGCAAAATGTTTATTTGCCGGATCGAATTTGCAGTTGTAAAGGACGGCCTGAAGACACCATTTGCCTTATCACTGTCATAGAGGCACAATATCTGCTGCAAATCACTTACAGGCCCTGGGGTAAACTTGGTACCATATCATAGGGACTTGTAGTTGAGATAAATGTTCCAATAAAGATCTTTAGCCAATTTCACAAGTTGTTAGGGGTCAGAGCACATTCATGTAGGCCCGGTTAGCAGGGTCCCTGTGTACAGAGGACAAAAACCAACAGCATCACTTAAAAAAAAAGAAAAAGAACAAATGGGGTAATAAAAAGAAACATTTTCTTAGAAACGCCATCACCTAAACTGATGAATGTTTTATTTGAAAAACAAAAACAGCTTATTAAACACATCCTGTACGTCATTTTGATCATGCAAATTTTTGGTAAATATACAAAATAGGTAGGAGATGTTTCCTTCAAAGGCCATGACTTAACCGTGTTTTTTTATTATAGCCTTGTTCATTTTAAGGTTTATAGGATGCACATATATTGCTATTCCACTCTTCCAAAGGGGATTCTGGAATAAAAACAGTCGTCATCTGCAATCCATTGTATAACTGAGATGAAGGATAGTTTTTGACCAACCATGACCCTCTGTTTTAGTTAAAAAGCACTCACTTGTCTTCACTTAGTGTGTATGTTTGGCCGTGTTGTGTACTACATGGCCAACCCCTGGACACTGTATCATTAAACAAGCCTTTTTTTCATCATGCATTTCCCAGGAAGGCTCGAGCTAATGTAGGCCAGGCTCTGAAAGCCCAGGGCTGCTGCTGGAGCCTCTGTCACTTTCCCCTACTTCTCGAGGTTAATTGCAGCAGGCATAGGGGAATTCAAGAGAATGATATCAGTGAAAGAGAGATAGAGAGAAAGAACCTGACCTGGAAAGAGAGGGATAGAGCAAGAAGAGGGTGTGGGGCTGGTTTGAGCATTTTTGCCAGGGCTGTTGTTGATTCCCCAGTGGATAGGTTACTATCCACTTCACCTCTGAGCTTTACTCCGCAGAATAAGATATATTTGATTGTATAATATATAGTGTATAAAACATCATTAATTCAATGTTAATTTTTTTTATATTAAAAAGGAAATTATGTAAAGAGCTCAATAAGTTACAGCACAGTGAAAAGCAGTCGGGATCTTATTGCAAACTCCCGAATTAGAGACAAGTATGAGGTTTTTGTGGGAGAATTAACCTTACTTAGACTTTCTTCCCTAACGCACTAGGGGTTACAGTTTCATGGGGGTCTCTGTACTTTTGTGCCCTTGGCTTCAATGCACCAAAGCATAGGAGATAGGTTGCACCATATAGGGTTCTTTTCAGGGTCAGACTGACCGTGCTGGGTGTTTCCCCAGGAGGCGGGAAGGGTTGGGGAGGTTTTTCTCTGTTGCTGCAATATTGTCCCCTGTAACAAAAGCAGCAGAAAAGCAGTTCCAGACTCCCGGGGCCATGCAGTGCTTCGCCAGTGACTGGTCCAAAAAGTTGCAAGGGCTGCTTTGTGCTCCCAGTCCAACCCTGGTTCCTTTTATTGGGGAAGCGCAGCATAGCTGACTCACAGGCCCGCCAGCCGCATTGACAGTGCAGAGCTTTGAAAACCCGTATCCTCACTGATCCTCCAGCACACCGTGCAGAGATGCGCTTTAATCCATCACCTGACGTCTAATAACATCCTTTCAAACAGCAGAGAATATTAATGACCTCATCGTTGGCTTCCAATCTTGCAGGACATCAAATTGATATTTTTCACCCCTCTTGGAAACCTGTCCCAATTACATTTTATTAGCTGGTCTCTGGAAAGAAATATAATTATTTACTGAAGTTCCTTGTTCGCTGCTGTGGCTCTTTCTGGCACGTGCATCCACTTTTCATCCTTCAAGTACCCTTTATCGCTCTGAACGGTGTTTAGATGAGAAAGGGAGAGCCATGCATCTCTTGCTGCATAGCGCAGAGAACCACCCATAGCTTTAAGTGTGCATGTTTATTAAAGGAGCTCCTTTACTCTTTTTAAAAATAGGAACATTCAGAGACGGCTGCAGAGGCCTCTGTATTTTGGGTGGTACCCAGTCGTGGGCAGTGCAGGTAAGAGCAGTGTGTCGGGGGAGGGGGAGTCGACAGATGACAACGAGGGAAAATAAAATACAAAAATAAAAAATCACTTGTCAAGTGCTCGCTGCATCACCGAGTTGGCAATGCAGCGAGAACAAGGTAAGTGGTTTTCTTTAATTTATTTTATTTGTCCTCATTGTCTTCTGTTGACTTCGCCCCACCCCCTGCCACCGCATTTACCTGCAGCGGTCGCAAATCAGTGTACACTCCTAAGTAAGAGGGAGTTTGACAGGCAAGGTTTGTGAATGCCTCCCTGTGTGGTCTCTCAGGAACGTCCAAAAAACCCTCATGGTCCTTTGACAAGGCCATCTCCATAGAGCACGCATTTCATTGCTTAATTTGAGCCGGTGGGTGCAGGTGGGGCAAAGCAGCACTTATTGTTCTAGGACAAGCACTTATTTTTCTTCACCACACTTTCACCCAGAGCAAGAGAGAGAAAACACAAAAAGAGAAAGGAAAGAGAAAGAAAAATAAGGAAAAACAGTAACATTGGGGGAAAGAAAGTTTGAGAAAAGAACCTACACACATGAGATATAAGGAGAGGGTGTGCTGCTGGTGGATGAAGGAGGCAGGAGGTGGAATCAAGATTACTCAGTCTTGGTATTCTACACAACCGATATTCATAGTACCAGTTGTGAGCTTCTGAACAGATGTATGGGCCCCAGTGCTTACTGTTTCACAAATTAAGCACTAAGGCATCTTCTTGCCGAGGGGAGCTGCTCCCACAATGTCTGTGATATTACAGGCAGGAAAGGCAGTACTTTTCCTTATTTACTATGAGGAACATCTCCACGGAATGAGTGAACACTCCCGTTGTGAACGTGTTTGTGATTATACTAATAGTAATAATAATACTGATAGTATTTATGTAGTAGTCGTATAACCAGCATAGTATTACCTATTTCGTTAGAGTACTCTGAAAGTGGAATTGTTGAAGCTGCAAACTGCAACCTATACGTCACTAAGTGTTGGCTACCTGTTTAGCTAGGATGTTTTATGAATTTAAATGATTCTTGTTGTCTTTGAAAAGGTGAACTTGAATATTTGAGAGTCTGCTTCTGAGAATTTGTAAAAGTCATTTCACCATATTTGTAGTTATCTGGGTAAGTATGATTTTTGGGATGACGCGTTTTTGAACACTTACAATGGTTTTCAACTTACAGATTTTACATGTAGCCAGTTTATTTCTATACAGAAATAATACCGTGCAATGTGTTACTGTGAAGCCATGCGTCACTACTTTAGTTGTGGAGTTCTACATTCCCCAACAAGAAATGTCTGTTTTTACCCAGCGTGAGCAGCTCGAAAGATGCAAAAGCAGAGACAATGCAGACATTATACTTCCCATGGCTTTCATGTCATGTTACAGAAGAATAGCTTTTCAGTGTCAAAAAGCATGATTCCGCAGCATTAGCAATGATAACGTGAGTGGATTCTTCCAGCAGTAAGAACGTCTCACATTCGTCTCTGTTAACATTGTGCTGTTGCTAGATCACCAAAGAATCCCGCACAGCAATACTCTCATCCTCATTTCAACATTTGCCATAATTCCCTTGTAGTTTCCAGCTTCCTACTAGATCCGCAACTGACGTATTTGTCCAAGCAGCTTCATTTGAGTTTGAAGACCTAGTTGGAAAGTGGAAGCGCCCAGAGTCACCAAATGAGCCATGCTATTTTGTTGCCTTGAAAATGATTTGCTTGATTTTTATTTCATAACATCTCTTTTTGCAGTCATCAAATCTTCATTACATACTGGAAGACAAATTCACTCTGCAGTTAAAAGAATCCTCCTTGACTCTGCTTTCTGTTCTTTGTGAGGATACATTGGCGTTGAGAGTCAATGCTGAGCAGTCCTCTGTGTTCATTGGCACCACACAACATGTCAGACACTGTCACACAGTTTACACCTCTTGAAATTCATGGAATGACTTCCAATTCCAGCTGGTCAACACCTAAAGGGCAAGGGATGCCAACTCTATCCATGTGATAAAGCTGCTGGATCTTTCTGCACTTTTCAACATCACCAACCATACAATGCTCCTCAGTCGCCCTCCTGGCGCAGCTCTCTTGCTGGTTTCTCCCTTGCATGCAAGCTAGATTTCCTCTGGCCTTTTTAAACACTGACAGGTAAAACATTTGAGTTTTTCACTTTTACTTCTTTGATGATTACACTTGAAGTCTCCCCTTAGATCAAAAAGAGCGAACCCACATTAACCTGCTAAACGCATGTCTCGAGGCACCTATTCACACATGTAAAATAAGCAGTTAAGGCTAAATATATCCAAGGCAGAGATTGGCGTTTATGAGGGCCAAGAGTAACTTTGTTCTGAGGATTTTGGGAGTCCATGAGAAACTCTTCTCTGCTATTTTGTCCCATTATTAATTTTGTGCTCAGATTAATGGTTAATTTAGCCTGTCTTCTCTGACTGTAGCATAGTCGTCTCTGCCATCTCCTATTAAGAAGACAACCTTCTTGGAAAGCCTCTTCATGAGAAAATGTACAGTCACATAGGGGCATATTATCAACAACTAGCGATATTTATCGCTAAATAAGCCTAGCGACATTTTTTTTATCTCTGCGCATCGCCGGATTTTATCGCAGAGATACAATGCTATTAGCAACGTTTATCTCCAAAGCGATAAAATATCCGGTGATAGCGGCGAAATGCGTGTATATCGCTGGAAATCCAGCAATATTCAGGCATTATCGCTAATAGGGACTTAGCCTGAATATCCACCTCCCATTGGATATACAGGCTAAGAACTGGTCTGAGCAGGCGTTAGTTTTCAGCGATATTCGCGCAAATTGTTTTGTCACTACGCCTGCGTTGATAATAGGCGATAGAGATGTTAGCAACTACTTTCAGTCGCTAACAGTTTGGATACACCCACTTTGCATTTCATTAGCGATAAAAATCGCTGACATGCAAAGCGGGCCCCAAACTGCTCGCTATCACTTGAAAGCTGTCGCTAACTTGCATGCAAGTGTTGCCCATTGAGGATTGCATCAGTCTCTTGTAGTGCCCAGCGCTGGTCAGCTAGTATTCCCCATGAAGTGTCTAGTGACCTGTGGAGTTTGGCTGCTTCAGCTTTAATCACCCTGTGCTGGTTCTATCCCTCAGCTGACTGACCATTGTATTAACTTCATTGGTCTGGGGCTTGGGAGTGTCTTTTCCTCAAGCTCGGAGCCACAGGTACAGTCTTCTCTTTGCAAGAACAAGGTGCTGAAGGTGCAGTGCAGCAGATAGTTCAGCCTCTCTTTAATAGGTCCAGGCCAGGGGTCAGCAAGGCAGTTCTTCTTTTGACCTCTCTCCAGCTGCATAGTGATCTGAGGTTCAGGGTGCTAGATGTACCCTATTTATGCCCAGTATGTGCCCTAGGGGTGATGCTGTTAGTAGCCAATGCACTACCAGGATTCCTGACACCCTGTGACAACTTTTGGCTATGAATGGCATCTAGAAATCCCATAGTACACTATTCTGCCTACTCCCGATATGTCTGAACCCTTCCTTGAATGTTGAGTTTGTTAGCCCACCCTGGAGGTGTGGCTACCTGTGGGCTACACACCCATGAAAAACTGGTTTGGGCACTTGTCTCCCCTCTCTGTCCATGCCACCAGTCTGTCTACCTGAACAAAGGGGCAACCCTTCAGGATTGTCATTTGCTGACCAAAGATGACTATCCTTTAAAAGTCACCTTTTGGGCCAACACCCTGAGTGGCTTCCTGGAAGGCGGAGGTAACACCTCTCCCTGCAGCAGGCTCCTATTGTTCCTGAGCCAAGGAGTCCTACACACTACTCCCAGGAGTGCAGAAGGCTTTCTGGTGGGCAGTGACTGTGTGAGGGCAGCAGACAAATTGGGCTACAGAGTGGCAACTTTCTAAAAATTGCTTTTGCTTAAAAGTGACATTAAATTCGACTTGGCCATCAAGTCAGATGTAATGGTGTGATTAATTTGATACTTTCAAATAACTATTTTAGTAGTCCCATTCAGGAGTTACCTGGGCTGAGGAGTAAGTCAGTAGCTCTGTGTTAGCCAATGGGGCTACTAACTCTTCCACAGCAAAAAAACAATTAGGAGGTTTTGCTGCTAGGGCATATTCAAAATATTCCCTACTTACTAATATACAGCTCTCTGCCTTAGGACTTGATCGGCCTGCCTGAGGGGAGACTTACATATATTGCATATGGAAGTAGGGGGCTTTGTCATTGGTTTAAAAGGCAAAGTCGAAGTAGCAGTTTTAAAACTGCTCTTCAAGGGTGCAGTGACAGGTCTGGGAGCCATTTTGCATTTTGTCACACACAGGGTGGCACAATCAGTTCTGCAGCCCTGGGTGGACACTCTGTCTTACATGCCCTGGGTACCCTACACCAGGGACCTATAAGCAAGTCAGTTATGTCATTTGGGAATATCGAATTCAATATACCTTTTTTATGGGTTAGAAAACTGGCACTAAGGTCTGGTTAGCAGGAATCAGTGCTCTTACAAAGTTGGAGCAACCAGCAACATCAGTCCAAATTTGTGCGGATGATCATGCAAAAAGAGGTATTTCCTTACAGTTGTTATGCCACAGGGCTGATCAAATGTTAATGGTGTGTGGGACATGTAGAGTACAGTGCTAAGGAATCCACAATACTAGGAATTGTTTTTACACAAAATGTATATATCAATATTTCTTAAATTACCTTTTTCAGTTGCTTTCTGAAACAAAGGTCAAGGTTTATGAATATTGATACTGGAGCTTAGTCCATAATGTGAGACTGCTGAACTGCATTCGCTCTAAGCCGTTTACAGTAAGTGATATGTAGGACATATACTGTGCAGGACCATTGATCGGTTTCACTCAGCACTGAAACTCCGCATTCTCTTTCAACCTACCACCCTCTCCTCCCTCCTGGTCCCCTCTAATGGAAATCAAGATCTCATGAGATCTGTCATATAGAAAAGTGGCACATCTACTTTAGTCAGTAAAACAATTGTTTATTCAACTCTTAGTCTCTAAACCACGGGTACTCACAAACTTTCCCTCAGGGGCCAAATTTACAGTGTGGTTTGTGGCCGAGGACTGCACTGGTGGGGGCGGAGTCAGTGGGGGAGAGGGGGTGGGGCTACAGTAAAAAAAAACTGTGACCATGAGGCTGAGCACAGGCCTCTGCAGCGGACGCCTTTGTCTACTGAGCCACCAGACCCGGCATACACACACCTCTCTCTCTCTCTCCATCTCTCCCTCCCTCCCCTCTCTCTCTCTCTCTCTCTCTCTCTCTCTCTCTCTCTTTCTCTCTATCTTTCTTTATGTCTCCCTCTATCTCACTCACTCTGTCTGTCCCCCTCCCTCTCTCTCCCTCTGTTTCCCTTCTTCTGTCTCCCTCTGTCTGTCTCCATCTACCGGTCTCCCTCCCTCTGTCTGTCTGTCTTTCTCCCTCTCTCTGTCTCAGTCTCTCTGTCTCCATCTCTCTGTCTTCCTCCCTGTCTCTGTCTCCCTCTCTGTCTCCTTCTGTTTCCCTCTCTCTCTCTCCTCCCTCTGTCACCCTTCCTCTGTCTCCCTATGTATCCTCTCTGTCTCCCTCTGTCTCCTTCTCTCTGTCTCTATGTCTATTCCTCTCTGTCTTTTTGTCTCTCTATCTCTGTCTCTGTCTCTATCTGTCTCTGCCTCTGTCTGTCCCTGTCCCTGTCTGTCCCTGTCTCTGTCTGTCCCTGTCTCTGTCTGTCCTTGTCTCCCTCCCTCTGTCTCCCTCTCTGTCCCTGTCTCTGTCGCTATCTCTGTCTGTCTCTGCCTCTATCAGTCTATGTCTATCTCTATCTGTCTCTGCCTCTATCTGTCCCTGTCCTTATCGCTGTCTCTGTCTCTCTCCGTCTCTATCGATCTCTACCTCTGTCTGTCTCTACCTCTCTCTGCCTCTGTTTCTGCCTCTGCCTCGGTCAGTTTGTCCCTGTCTCTGCCTCTATCTAGCTCTGTCTGCCCCTGCCTCTATCTGTCTCTGCCTCTATCTGTCTCTGTCAGTCTGCCCCTGTCTCTGCCTCTATCTGCCCTTGCCTCTATCTGTCTCTGCCCCTATCTGTCTCTGTCTCTATATGTCTCGATCTGTCTCTGCCTCTACCTGTCTCTATCTGTCAGTCTGTTTCTGTCTGTCTCTGTCTATCTGTCTCTATCTGTTTGTTTCTGTCTCTATCTGTCTCTGTGTCTCGGGCAGTGCACACATACTGTGTTTACACGTCGCCGTCACCAGCCCAGAGACAGCCCCCCC
This sequence comes from Lissotriton vulgaris, assembly GCF_964263255.1. NCBI lineage: Eukaryota > Metazoa > Chordata > Amphibia > Caudata > Salamandridae > Lissotriton > Lissotriton vulgaris. The sequence continues at coordinate 957,471,359 of NC_141695.1, forward strand.
AATCCCCCCTCTCCCTTTGTAATGTAAAGGCCAGCTCGGTTTCTCAGAATTTGCTGCTTTATGGGGTTTGTGTCCCATCACTGGGCCTGGGGTCACATCTGTCACAGCTTTTAATTCCGACTCCCACCCCGAACAGTCAGATCAAAGCCCCCCTTTGGCGCCAGTTACCCGAGTACTTCACAGGTTTTTAAAAGACCATTTATTTGTTATTGAGGCTTTATTGTATTTGACCTCTTCTTAGCGCCCCTGCATCTCCACTCTGACTATGCCTGGAATTGCCCGGACCCCATAGAGCAGCAACCGGCGGTGTTTGCAGACACTTTAAAAAAAAATAAGACTGCTATGATGTTTGCAAGGTCCGTGGGTCCCTCAGGAAGGCTTGCCGGGCCGCTGGCAGCCCACGGGCCGTACTATGACTACCCATGCTTTAAACATTTGCATCATAAAAGCAGTTTCACATAAATATTCAATAAATATTTAAAAACTATAAAACAGCATAAATAGTTCTATGAACAATGCATAAGGGAAATAACACATTTCATAATTAGTACCTTGTCAACACTTCCTTTACAGATGTTTTATGCCTCCCCAGTGCACATGTTATATCCAAAACCCGCGGGTCGAATTACACAAGACTGCGCCGGTGCTAGTTGTTGCTGGGCACCAGAGTATGTTTGTGTTTATGTGCATTTGCGTCAGTGTGCTAATACAATATGCCCACAGATGCAAACGTACATAAACACAGAGCTCAAAGTCTCTACCAACATCACAGCGCATTACAAACCTATTCTCTGAAATGCGATAGAGCGCATACTCTGGCGCACACCGACAACTAGCGCCAGCTCAGCCATGTGTAATACGGCCCCTCATGTCCATTAGGAGGGTAGATGCTTGGCTCCTTTCCCTAACATCACACTTCCTTAAACTAGGTGTCAGTAATGTTTTCCTCTATTGCAGAAGTCTTAAGCAATCTAAAATTATTTGAGGAAGATCGCATTTAGCTTCTATACCACACCTGCAGATATTATTATCCTCTTTAAAAAGCACCTTTTGACGGGGGAAATTAAAATTGGGTTCACCTCACATCAGAGTCTTAGCAACTCCATTCTATTCATTAGGTAGCTTTTACAGATATGAAAATGTTGCTTCTTTCATCCAAGATGTTCTTATGTGACAAACAGATCTTTTATATTTCAGGTATTCCGAATCCTCTTTCTTTGCCATGTATTTATTAACTTATTCAGCTCACCTTTACCGATTCCTGTTTGATGTACATTATATTCCTTTGCCAATCTTTTTCATATACTTTCGAGACTCTACCTGGCAGTCTTTGCCCATTTGTATGGAGTCACCCTTGTCTATTCTATTCCAGAATCTGATCACACTTGCATAAACTGTGCCGTTCCAAGCTGTTAAGCCTGTCTCCATCCAGACAGCTAGGACCATTGAGGAGGGTGGTAGAGACAAAAGTATTTTCATACCTTCCTCAAGATCCCAATTGTTTTTCTTCACACAAGCTGAGCACTTCAACTCCATATTGAAATGGGTGCTAGATCAAACTCTTGTTAGGCTGCTAAAACAGATCTTAAAGAAGGCCCTCCATGTGTTTACCAAACTTCTTGAGAACACTTACAGTTGAAAGGGCTTTTGCTTGTAATACTTCAATGTGGTCTTTCCACATCAAACCACATTCCCAAAAATGTTTATTTATTAACCATCTCTGCTTCTGCATCACCAAGGAACCATTTCAACTTAAGGTTCTTTTTCCCAAATGGGAGCACTTTAGTTTTGTCTGTGGGTGGGTTGAACTTGTAGAGTTTCACTCCATGTAATTCTGCAGAGTTACAGAAAAACTCTATGAGATTCCACAGAATTCTACCAACCGGCAGAAAATATGTTGCTTGTGCTGCAATTTAGTTCTGATTGCATGTGCAGAGCTGAAAATCAGGACGAATGGCACCATGAGTTGCACAAGAGAGTGCAGCCATTCAAGTTGATTTTGCTACCGCTCAAGTAGAAAATTTACTTGAGCAGCAGCAAATCTATTGAACGGTATCCTTCGCTGACCACGACCGCTGGAGTCCGCCTGTATTATAAAAGGCCCTGGCTGTGGTGACTGGAAATTACATCAGGAGCTGGCAAAACCCGCTCACGCTCTCATGAGCACATCGTGGAGCCTCAAGTTGTTCATGCGAAGCGTAAATGGCAGAATAATTCTGCCATGCACCGATCTGTGGAATTTGTCAGGAACTCCACAATATAAGTGTAACACCAAGTTACCCAAATTCAGCCAATTCTGCGAGTCTAATTCCGCTCTGGCCTAGTTTTGTGGAGCTTTATTTTCAGTATTTTTCTTTTATAGTAATTTGAAAATATATCTAGTTTTCTCTGCAAGCCATTAGTTCCATAATGACCTAGTCGTCTGAATAATGGAGACAGCTAATATGGGTCCCCTTCATCTTTGGGCTGAAGCAATTCATTATTCCTAGTGTTTTGTGTAGACCTGTTAAGATTAGTGAAAGTAGCAAAGGCGGCAACACACACCCTTGTCTGTGGCCATTTCTGATACATATTTTCCATGACAGTGAGCCTTGTCTATTGAGATCCACTTGCGTCCAATTGTCCCTATGTATTACATGTAAAATTAAGAACAGATCACAAGCTATTTCGCACTTTCTCAAGGTTTCCCCCATGCAACCCTTTCAAAAGCCGAGAGGAAGTCCGTGAAGCAGCAGTGCAATCGTCGTCTTTGCTCAAGGGATTTTCACTGTTTGGCCCAAAATATTACCCTCCAACTTTCAAGACTTCAAATTGCTCTACATACTTATGGGCCCAGGTGTGCTTAAAAGCATCATCAACGGGGCAATTCTGTTTTTCATATATAAAGGTTTCCTTAGATTGGTGTCCATAGGTACGTGTCCATTTAGACTACTTAGACCATTGGAAGAAAGGAAGTTTGTCAATGGTTCATCCCTCAGGTGACGGTGCTTTCTGGGACTATGACAGGACTGATTGTAAATGCAGACATTTCCTCCTATAATAAATTAATCTTATAAGGTGCTAATCTGTGATTAAAATGTCCGATCAAAACAATCAAATACCGACCACATGGTTGGTGACTTAAATGTCACTCATACGTACCTAATTTACCAACTTCAACACCACTCACTTTTGAGACCCGTTACAAATTTACAGAACAGTTCAGAGTGAAGCAAGGCCAAAGTCAATCAAGCTGCCAACATTTAAATGTATTCTGGTTTACAAATCTGCAAGGTATTATTTGCTAGCCACTTTTACCTTGGGCTCTAATAGATAACGGGGAAAGAACAGCTCATGATTAAAAGCAATGTTTTAATAAAGGAAATTAAATAAATAATTTTTAAGTGCAAAACTGACAATGGTGTGGTAATACAAGTTCGGTGCACAGGCAGAAGTGAAACAAATTCTCAATGAGAATATCACAATTTGCACAATCAGTAATCTGCCTGTATATTCTATATAGTTATTAAAAGACGTCTGCTCAGTTAGTCAACAGCATTTTGATCCACCTACATAAAGGGATCATCATCAGGACTTGAATCAAAATCTAGCCCAGACAGTAAAGAGTAAAATCCTATTGAAGTATATACAGAAATCTCTGTAGGGGGGATGCATGTGGCATCAAGATATGAATCACATCCTTTGTTTCTTGAAAACATTGCTAATTTTCCCAGATACCTATGGGTCCCGGAGATAGAATTGCGTTATGGAACACCATTCCCCTGCAGGCAATAGCACCCTCACAATGCAGGTCAGTGGACGATAATGTTGTACTATACAATATTGGTAAACTCTCCTCCCATGAAAGTTATGCTCTCTATTCTAATCAATCTAAAAAACACAGCCACAGAAGCCGATTTTGAAATTCTGAACATACGTGCATTTCTGAAAACAAACAGCAGCACATTTTGAAACAGAGGGGGACATTAGTTTAGCAAATGGGAGTATATAAATAGCCCTACAAATCCACTTAATTGAAAATATGAGCTGTATTTATACTAAAAAGTTTCATTCAAGTAAAATACATTGCATCACATAATGCAGTGTGAAGAAACCTGCAGTGTGTGTAAATCAGTACTTCTGCCATATCACCCCTTTCTCTATTTTTAGGGGTGGCATGTTCAGCAGGCTTTTATCCCTTAGTTCTGCTCAATATCACAAAATTGGTTATATCATTTTCCTTTTTGCACAATATTAGGCCTTTATGTCTTCCTACAGATTTAAATTTTATTTGTGTGCCAATGCTGAGTCCCTCTCGACAATGGTAATTCTCCTCTCACTAGCCGTAGATGTCCTCTTGCTGTGAAGTATGAATGGAAAGGGGCGACCACTCGGTCCCCCCGAACGTATGGCGGAGTGCCTCGATTCCCCCGGGAAGCCATTTTTGGGCGGGAGGCGCGTCCCGGCTGGTATGCCCGAAGCGGCGTAGCCGGGGCGCGCTTTTTCCCGCCCTAGAGTGGGCTGGCCTAGACACTGACGCAGCCAGCCACGCCCTCGGGGCAGGTAGGGGCGGGTTTTTCGCCCGCCCTGAAGACGGATAAAAGGGACGCAAGACCAGAAGACGTCCTCTTGTTCTTGTGCTCTGAAGCTGCACCTCCTCGCTACACGTGAGCTCGGGACAGAACAAAGAGCCGATTTTGAGCGTTTTGATCCTTTTCTTTGTCTTCTAGATACTTCGTCGAAGAGATGCCCAAGAAAGGCGCAAAGAGAATGACGACTGATCAGATGGTTCGGGCCCTCTTTAAGGAGATGTCCGACATAAAGAAGCGGCTGGCAGAGCGAGACGGGGAGGAGGGATCGGGGCGTCCACCGGCTGGGGGGAGACCCAAGAGGCCACGAAGGGTTCCAGCTGGGGGAGACGTCCCGGTTCCCTCTGCCCCGCTCGAGGCGCCGACCCCGGTACCGCTCGAGGCGCCGACCCCGGTACCGAAGGAGGGGAATCCGACCCCCGTTGTCGTCACCCCGATATCCTCTGAGGATATGCCCCCCGAGCTGGCAGCACAGCTAGCAGCGTGGTTGGGTGATAGTAATGATGGCGCCACGGCTGCCGAGGCACAGGCGCTAATGAAAAAGTTGCGTGAGAACAAAGATGCAGCCAAGGTGACCGCGCCGGTGGCGGTGATAGACAAGCCACAAGTGGCGGGAGCACCGTCCGGTTCAGGTAAGCGGCCATTGCCGATCGCAAGGGATGAGTCAGCACCCTCTCGTAGAGAGAAGTTGGGGCAACATGTTCCTTTGGTAATAAAGGAAAAGATTTGGGCGGGGGAGTATGTGAATATTTTCTCCTTGCTTGTCGATCATTATGAAATGGAGCATGTTAAGAGTCAGAAGGACCTAATGCATCCGAGTGTTTGGCGCGCAAAAATGGCCGCCTTTAAAGTAAATGAGAATATTGGCAACTGGGGCAATGCGTGGGGTATTTTTACATCGATTTTGGGGGAACGTAGGCCCGAGTTGCTTCCTGAGTTTCCAATTTATCAGTCACGAATTATGGGTTACTCGACAGCGTATCAAGGTAACCATTGGTTCTGTTACGACAACCTTTTCAGGAAAGAAAAGGAGCATAACAAAAGTTTAACTTGGGACTGTTATGATTCTTTGACATGGGATAAAATGAAAGAGTCAGGAATGTTAAAAATGCCGTTAATAGGGAGCAATGTTGTTGAATACTCCCGCCAAAATGCGGGGACGCCCTTTCGGTCGGGTACGAGCACCGACGATTACTCGAAACCTGCCGGCAATACAGGGAAAAGGGGTTTCTGTTTCAATTTCAACAAAGGTAAATGTACCAGGCCTCCGGGATCGTGTAAATTCAAACACGAATGTAGTAATTGCGGGTCGTCCCATCCTGAGTCCTCGTGCAGAGCCAGAACGGGTGAGAATGGGGGTAGAGGAGGCGCCAAACAGGTCTAATGTAGTCCGAGGGGCGCCTTTACCAACCCCGATTGATACCTTGGCGATGATTCCCTGGCTCAGTGAATACCCGGATCGTACTTCTGCTGGGGTGCTGCGAACGGTTTTTCGTATGGTTTCCGCATCCCGGTAGGGGACTTTCAGGGTGTCGGGACGTGCAAAAATCAACTTTCCGTCCTGCAGCATACGACCGTAGTGCAGGTTAAGATCCGGAAAGAGGTTATCCGAGGTCGGGTCGCCGGCCCATTTAGTGTACCCCCGGTGCAGGATTTTGTCTGTTCTCCTTTGGGGGTGGTCCCCAAGAAGGACCCAGGTGAGTTTCGACTGATTCATAATTTGTCAGCTCCACATGGTCTTTCTGTAAATGATGCAATTGATCCAGAAGTATGTTCGGTGCGGTACGCATCATTCGATGAAGCCGTAGCCATTTTGAATCGCCTGGGGCCCGGGACGCTGATGGCGAAATCAGATATCGAGTCAGCGTTCCGATTGCTCCCGGTACACCCAGACGACCAGCGTCTTCTGGGATTCGTGTTTCAAGGTTCTTATTACATGGATAGGTGTATGCCGATGGGATGCTCTATATCTTGTGCATATTTCGAGAAATTCAGTAGTTTTCTACAATGGGTCTTCACGAAGAAGACGGGTTTCCAAAATGTAATGCATTACCTTGATGATTTTCTGTTCCTTGGGGCGGCCGGGGATCTCGAATGTGGCCGGGCCTTGGCCGAATTTTGTGTGTTAATGAATCAATTTGGCGTGCCATTGGCACCAGGTAAAACTGTGGGTCCCACGACTTGCCTCGAGTTTCTGGGGATCGAGTTGGACTCTAGTGAGGGTTGTTTTAGTTTACCAGCTGCCAAAGTGTCGAAATTCAGGACAGCCCTCCAAGTATGTATAAATGCATCTAAAGTTACGCTGCATCAATTGCAGCAATTGGTAGGGAAGTTGAATTTTGCCCTGAGGGTGATCCCAATGGCCCGCCCCTTTTCCCGTTCAATTGCCCAAGCGATGGTTGGCCTAAAGGAAGGTCATCATCGCACGAGACTATCGGCTGAGGTCCGCCAGGACATGCGTATTTGGTTAGCATTTTTGGCGGATTTCAATGGTCGAGTCGTCTGGCACAAACCAGCCGTGTCCTCTAAAGAGCTTGGTCTATGGACAGATTCAGCGGGAAGCATAGGCTTTGGCGCCATCTTCGGCACAAAATGGTCGGCACAAAGGTGGCCCCCATGGTGGCATGAAGAGGGGCTGACCAGTAATATTGCCTTCCTTGAACTGTTCCCCATCCTGGTGGCCCTGAGAACCTGGCCCGAAGGGTTCAAAGATCATTCTGTCGTGTTTTGGTCTGATAATATGACCGTTGTAGAATGCATCAATAGTCAGGCAGCCCGTTGTAAATTGATTTTAAGGCTGCTCAAAGAAATTGTCTTACTGTGTATGCAACTGAACGTGATATTCAGAGCACAACATGTCCCAGGGGTAATGAATCAGGCGGCTGATGCACTGTCTCGTTTTCAAATGCAGGCTTTCTCGGGTTTCCTTCCCTCAGCGGACCCAGAGCCGGCACCCTTCCCCGAAGCTCTCTGGTCTCTCGGTGCCCCGAACTTCGTCACCTCATGGGAGAGAGTCTAGCGCCAAGGACGAGGAAGGCATATGAAGGGGCGTTTCGGGCCTATTTAGCCTTTTTGGGGACTGAGAGAGAGGGGCTGTGGGGTCAGGAGGAGTGGGTAGTACATTTTCTGATGTCCTTACGTAGGGCTGGGAAGTCGGTGGCTACGGCCCAAAGGCATCGTGCTGCCATTTCCTTTGTTGCCAGGGCCCATAAAATCCAGGACCCGACAGCGTCTTTTGTGGTGCAGAAGGCGCTGCGTGGGTGGCAACGCCTGGAGGGTCGCAGAGTAGATGAGAGACGACCGATAGGTCTGGATAGGTTGTCCCAGTTGCTGGCCACACTCCCTACCACATGCTCGTCTCATTTCGAGGCGTGTTTGTTCCGGGCTGCATTTACGCTAGCGTTTCACGGGGCCATGAGGATAAGTGAGTTGGTTGCAAGGAACAAACAGGATGTGGTGGGGGGTTTGTGCCGGGAACACGTTCAGATCAGGGGTGAAGCGATGATTGTCTCCTTTGTCAGGTCCAAGACCGACCAAGATGGGATGGGGGACTGCACGATCATTCGCAGGATCCCCGGGTCCTCCATGTGTCCGGTACAGTGTTTAGAAGATTACCTAGCACGAAGGGTGGCATCATGGGGGGGGACATTGTTGAGACACGCAGACGCCACCCCACTGACGAGGTTTCAGTTTCAGCGTCACCCAACACGGATGGGAGCGCTCGGGTGAGGTGGCCATTGGCCCCTCAATGGGGAGGCGGTCCCTTCTAAGGATGGGTCGCCGGAAGTAAAGGAAAGGTGGTCAAGGCCCCTTCCTGTGTAGGAGGGGTTACAGCCCCCTCCTGGGGAATTTCCCGGGGCCAGGGTCATCTGCGACGGCAGATGCGGTAAGTTGTGTGGGGTTGGGGGGAGGTCTACGATACCTGCTAGATACCTCACACGAGTATTCGAACGACCTTTAACTGGCGTCGAGATCTTAAGTGCCCCCGTCAAGACAAGGGAAATTGGTAGTAGTTGCACTTGAGGTAAGCCTCCGTGCTGTCGCCCCTCCCAAGTGGGAGGGGTAAGTCTGGTTAGGGATCTTGACACCGGTTATGACCTTGCCGTTGGCCCTTAAACGTTAGGATGTACAATTTCAATATTTCTAGAAAATATTTTGTAGGATGCTAGTTCGGCTAGGAGAACCTCTGTATTAGAGAATATGTTAAAGTTAGCCAAACATCGCAATGTGGTAATGAAATTGTACATAACATGAAACGTTTAATGTTTTAATTTTGTTTTTAATAAATACGGCCGGGAGGGTCACTCCCTCCCACTTCCAAAAAACTTCAAGAACTGTTTCCGGTTTTCCTCCTTTCGGGGATTGTGTTGAGAGGGGGTGGCGGGTATCTCAGCCATACGATGACTGGTGAATTGCGATCAATTTTATTTCACCCTCTACCCTTTATCAGTCAATTGGCTTCCTCTTCACTATTGGTATCATGTGTATAAAGCGCTGAATCACCCTCATAGCCCTTTTAGTCTTTAACACCTGATTGAGATGAAGCTCTAGGTTACTGGTGCATGAAGAGTAGTGGCGGGGAAAATATGCGTAAGATCCTGTTGAGTACTGTTAGAAATTGGGTCACTGGTTGACTGGCGTATGAGGCAGGGTCACGCAGCAACAACAATCCTAGTTGGGTCAAGAGGCAGGCAAATACTAAATTAACCTCTGGTAGCTTAACACAGAGTGGTCAGGCTTAACTTAGAAAGAGTGTGTAAATTATTTGTGCAACACTTCAAACAGTAGACCAGTAAAAACACCTACCAAAAGGATTCCACCCAAGGTTAGGAAACTAGCTCTGATTATAATAAATAAACAAGACCAAATGACAAAAGTCCAGCAAGTAGAACTGAAGATATTGATTTTTGAAGTTTATAGTGAAAAATAATGCCAAAAGCAAAATAAAGTTTAGGCTAACTGTTATGGAGCATTGGGTGGCTGCAGAGACCCAGTTTGGCCTGCTGAACAAAGTACCTAAAATTCCTGGTTGAGGAACGTTGTGTAGATCCGTGTCGAAGATATATCTCACAGCCGAGGTGATGCGTTGGTTCAGAGATACGAGGAGGCTGTGGTGAGAGGTCCTGTTGTGCCAATGTGAGAGAAGGTGGCGATACAAGTCTTTTGTGATAGGTCCAATCCATGCAGCAGCAACAATGTATTGGTTCAGCTCAGGGATGCGTCGCTCAGGAGAAAAGATGCATCAGTTCCTATGGCAAGCACTTTAGGTGCACTTCCAAGGATCCAGGACTGGGCTGACACCACTTGAAAGGTTAAACTGTTGTACTGAAGTGGGGGTGTCAGTGCTTGAACCCAGTGGTGCCTTTGAAGTGGGGGAAACTTCAAAGGCATGCCTTTAAAGTGCCCAGGTGTCCTACATTCCTGACCTGGCTCCAGGCTCCCTACACGGGGGTGTAGCCCTTTGTGTGTGGTATAAGGATAAGGGTTAACCCAATAACGTCGCTGGGACCTGGGTGACTATCATTAAGAATGAGGGGGTCCCAGAGAGGGAAAGAAACATATTATTTAAAGGCTATTTGAATAAATCTTAGTCGAAAAAGAATACCTCTACAATGTTTTAATTCACATTATAGGAAAAAGCAGTAATAAGTTTTTACGAAGCATACAAAATTGTGGTGGTACAGGTGCCCCTGGGTGTGGAAGAGACGTGATGTAGTGAGGGTAGAGTGGGGGGTATTCGTGACAATAAAAACACGATATTGATCAAACAATAATATGAGTTCAATGTCAAATATTCAATAAAACAGATGATTAGTCATTGCAAAACTTCAAATAACACATGCCCCAATGTCTGTATTTATACACACGTAGGGGGTTGGAGGGGGCTGTGTAAAAAAAGGGGGACGTGTGTCGACGTTTCGACCCAATGAACGCAGGATTTGTTGAGCTCCTTGCATACGGGTCTTCTTCAGGACGGGTAGAAATAGTGGGGCAACCACCTATCATTAGAAAGATGGATTAGATAATTTACCAAATAAATGAACAAATCATGACTTTAGTGTGGGTAGACACATGTTATATATAGGGCGTACCTGAGTAAATCAGTATAGAGAGAGTCGGTATTTCAGGAGAAAAGTCGGGGGCGATTATTCTATCCTGTGAAGAATCATAATTGAACCAATTAATACTATATTGTCAAGCGAAATAAATCTGATAAATTAGTGGTGGAAACTACCATGAGACTTACTTGTGTGTGGGCAAAGCACAGCCTATTTAGGTGTAAGTGAACCTGTGCCCAGCTCCTCCCTCCAATCCTGCCAGAAATGGCCCATTGAGACACACATAAGCTCCCATTGTGTGTAGTTGTCTAGTAGGAATACACAAATCCCAACTGTCCACTACAGCCAGTCATGTGAACAGAGACAGGCTTCAGGCACCAAATGGCTAAAGAAAGAAAATCTCAACTTTCTAAAATTGACATTTTCAGAACTGTAATTTTATAATCAGACTTCACCACAAGTTAAAATTTTAAATTAGGATTCCAGAGACACCAAAATTGAACCAGTCATATCTTCCCATTTGGTATTTACACATAAAATGTAATAAGGTAATCCCATTGTTATCCTATGGGAGATAAAGTCCTTGCAGTAGTGGGAAACACATTTAAGAATGTTTCACTGCGGGGACATGTAAAACAGTACATCTCCTGCTTTTTAAATACATTGAACCCTGCCCTCTTGGCTGTTTAGGGACTACCCTATGGTGACATATGTGTTAAAAAGGAAGTTTAGGGCTGGCAAAAGATTTATTTTGCCAGGTCAAAATGGCAGTTTAAACTGCACATGCAGGCACTTCAATGGCAGGCCTGAGACATGATAAACAGGTTACCTAAGTGGTGGTACAATCAGTGCTGTAGTCCCACAAGTTGTATTTAATTTACAGACCCCTGGCTCATGGGGTACAACTTTACTAGAAATGTATTAGTGAATTAAATATGCCAATTGGGTGTGATCCAACATTACCATGTTTAGAGGAGAGTGCACATTAATTTTAGCACTGATTCGCAGTGGTAAAGCGCTCAGAGGGCTAAGACGAACAAAAACAAGTTAAGTAAAAAGTAGGAAGAGGAAGGCAAAACATTTTAGGGTGACCTTGCAAAAAGGGCCATTTTCCAACGAGTACCTTTGCAAAATTTTGATTAAATTATGTAAAACTGTGCGAAATGAAATTTGGGCATTTACCACTATATTTTACTGTGAAATGCGTCCTTATACCCATTTTGGATGCAAGCATGCATTTCATGCTAAAAGATAGCTCAAAGACCAACTTTTCCGAAGATCAATCACTCGTGTTTTGGTCATTCACATTGTAATCTTGCTCCTGTAATAGAATATAGGATTTATGTGCAAACATTTGTTAATTATTTGCCCAGGCTTAATGACATAGTTTCACAGAACTAGTGTAATACAAAATGCTGTAAATTACGTAAAATTATTTCAGCGCAAATATAATTTTGCCCATTCCTACTGACTGATCATATTGAGCAGTGAGAGGAAAGGTTTAGATGTTGCCAGGTTAGGTTGCTCACACTTAGCTGACAAGCACTCTCTGATACTGCTCTCATACTTTGATATTAGCTCATGTCAGAGAGGCATGTCTCCTCAACTATTATTTCATTTAGGAAAGCCTTGAAATACATTTTTCAACTTGGTCTTTCCCTCATAGAATTTTTTAGTCAACAATTTTTCAATGCCATCAACAGCTGTTGGTTCTTTATACTTTTTCTGTTTTTAATGGTGTTGTTTCATTTACATCATTCAGAGATACATAAGAATTAGTTCAGCAAAAGTAGTCATTGGGTGAGAAAAAATATGGTGAAAAGAAAACGCACTAATGCTTATGTGCTCGAGCTGCTTGCAGGGGCTGACAAGATGTGCTTTGCTTTTCATCACTGGTTGTTTTCCATCAATCAGATGTTAACCTAAGCGACTCTCTCATGAGAAATGTGTCTTGGGAGGTGACTGAAAAAAGAAGAAAAGTTGGAGATGGAGGACTGTAAAATGCTGAGTCAGTAGATGGACTATCACTCATGCATCACAATGAAGCCCTCATCGCCTGCCTACAGCATAGTCAATGAGTGGGGAGGCAGACCCATCAAGTAATGATGCAATGGTTTGGCAGCCACGCTCAGGTAGTGGGATGTCATCGAAGAATAAAATGCAGACACGGCTTACTATATATTATTTATCCTCCACCCTAACTAGAACTCCTCTATTTAGACATTTAAAACTGCAAGAAAAGTGGCATCCTCATAATCCTTCATTCCAGCCACAAAAGATGATGAAGATGGTAAGAGTAATATTACGACCTATACAACAGGTGGAATCACAAATTCTATATTTGGAGGGGCTCGCAAAACAACCTACCTAATGATTATTAATTAAGAAGGTCATAGTTTGTAAGCTCCTGTGATTGGCTTCAAATGCAGGGGCTGAGGACTGCATTTACATCTCCAAAGCAGCCCATCTCCAATAAGGGGATCAGAGCCGCTTAAAAAAAAAAAATGAAAAGTGGTTTCACATTTAAGAAGACTTTGGGGACAGTACAACGCACGAAATATTGGTGGCTATGCCAAAATGTTCACACATTCTAAGCTGCACATTAGTTTAAGGAAATTGAATGACAATTTGAAGAATAAAGCAAGGTTGGGGCTCTCCTGGTGTATGCAACCTGCCCCCTATGGGGCAATTGACAGAACAGGGGAATACCCCATTCGGTGTCCAAATAATCAAGATAATACCAAAGCACTCAACGAAGTCTAAAGTATTCCAAATATATTCAATAAAGCAGTGAAGAAAAGTTGTAATCGAATTCTATGTGAGGTATTCTTTCCACAGTGTTGCACATTCCATATGTCAAAAGTAATATCCAATATAGACTAGCAGCGGACACATATTTCATCACAGAGACTTTTTCAAGGCTGCAAAAGAATGCATACATTGTCTTATACAAATGTAATAATGACAATGGCATAGGTATATAATTTTGTGATTGTAGCATATCTTCACCGAAAATAATATGAAAGACCGTGGAGAAGCGTGGCTCAATGGTTAGAGCGACAGACCCTGATGCAGAGGTCTGGCCCGGGACCAGGGTTCAAATCCTTCCTTGGGAGCCCTTGGACTCAATCTCACTGGACCTGATAATTCTCACCTCGGTGCCTAGTCAAATTATGGGTCCCACTCTGGGCAATAGCTTGCTTAATCTCCACAACGGCCCTGCAGCGCTTGGATGCCTGGCTTCACCTTGGGGGTGCTCAGGAGTGGACGTCTCACAGGAAAGCCAGGAAGGGTTCCACAGCGGTATGAATACAGCGCTACGAGACCTCTGGGTAGAAGGCACTATATAAACACATTTACATTTCACTTTTATAAATGTGATCCTAGAAGTATATAGTCGAAAAAACAGGCATGTAAAGTAGCAGCCATGCGAAAACTAAGCATTAGTTCTCCCTATAGCCGATATCCTATATTGACCACAAAACTGCTATATTAGGTGGTGAAGAAATTGCATTGAAACAGATATGAAAACCTAAAGTTCTCTAATGAGGTGAATTTATTTTGCAATAAAGGCAGACCTTATAAAATGCATGGCTAAAGGAGTCGCACAAAATATTTTAAATAGTTTAGTCAAAGCACTCAAAAATAACACTATACCTCGAAATTGTGGTATAGAGACAATGTAAAGGGTGAGCAGGCCGCAATATTCCGCCTCATTAGAATATAAAAGCAAAAGGTAGAACTTAAAAAACTTTTTGACTATCAAAGAGAATATGGCATGCTATGTATCATGGTATTAAAGATTTAAAGTAGAGATGTCACTCACTACTATTTCAATTGATGGACGATATAGGAAAATAAAAATTTAGTTGTGATCAATGCCTGTGCAAAATACGGTTAGTCCTGCACAGTGTTTGATATGTAAGGGAGGAACGAAAAAATCATCAGGGCAAGTTGCATGGTGTTGCTTGCAGTCTCACTGTTTATAAAGATTAATTTCCAGTATTCTAGAAAAAGATGTACCATAAGTAGCTAGAGGCAAAGCCTCAGCAGCAGTACAGTGTTTTTTAAACCACCATTAACCCATTGATCACGGCGCAAATTCCCCCGCGGTGCGGGTGATTTAATGAGTGGGCGTGTTTCGGACGGCTCCCGGCCATCCTCCGCACATGCCACTGTGACGTCGCATTGAGTTTATCGTGGATATTTGATGCAGTATCGTGGGCCTATTGCATGGTACTGCTGTGTTCTAAATGCTACGTTAACAGAGCGTTATTTTCCCACGATAGAAGGTAATTTGACGATGGTTATCACAAGTTCTTGAGAATAATCCAGTGTATACACCTACCTTTTAAAAGCTAAGATGTCATTGTAGGCTCTGCAAACCCTAACCATGGAATGGGTTGTATAAAGTGCCCAGGTGGGTTTAAATTTCACAGAGGTGCTATCACCACCACATTCTACAATATAAGGAAGTGCTATGTGGTGACGTTTATTTTTCCAGCAATGAAGGTAGCTGGTTTGTATCAGCAATAATCATGTTTTTTTTCCCTTGTAGACAAAATATAAATAGTATTTCTTAATGCCAAAAACGAACAGCGCCACCACATAAATACAGAAAAGTAGCTTTGTGTGGCAAAAATAAATTGTTCCTATTTTGGTTTTAAGTATTGTTAAGAGAAAGCAACTCTGGTCACAGCAAAAATATTTGTAGGAAAATAGCTGTAAAGTTCATGGTGCTAAACATAACCTTGATATAAATTAGCAAGGCCAGACAGTTTATATAACCACCCTCAGATTCAATGTCTGGGGCATTAAGCCTGTGAGCGGCCTTCCCAGAACATGTTATTTCAACGTTCTGAGAAGGGCTATCATGATAATCAGAAGCACAGCTGCACCTTTAATTCTTCCGAATGAGAGGCTGCCTACGAATGAATATGCTCGAGTCTGCAGAGCTAAAAAGTATTCCTTTCAGGGGTGTATTGACTCACTGCTTCTATGCCTGCAGGTCCATTGTGTGGGTTTATTTTGTAGGTCAGCCTTCTGTGCAGCAGAATGTTTGTTATTTGAGGTGATCACTTTGATCCAAAGATGAGAGCTATGCGTGTTTCTAAAACTCTTCTATCTCTGGGAATGTGTGGGAGTGTGAAAATCGTGGACCAGAAATTAACTTTTTTTTTTATTACTTACATAAATTCCCAAACCTCTGCAAATCTGTTCTGTTTTTATGGATGTATTGTTAACACTTTGGCCTTCAAGAGTTCATTATGTGTACAGTGTTTGAACAGTAATTACATTGAAGTATAGATGCACTGGATTTTCTTTTTTTTTTTATATAAACAATTTTCGTTGCGCGCCCTGCATCGCAAAGTGCGATACAGGGCTCGCTACGAAATTCGTTTTATTAATTTAATTGTTTATTTACCGGCAATCATCCATATTCCGGCATTTACCACCCCCACCCCGCCTGCCTGCCCCACAGAACTCCCTCCGCGGGCCGTTGCTGGTCAGCAGCCACGATGAGGACAATCTCCGTGCTGTGGTTACTTCGGAATCCGGATTGGGAGGGTCAAGTGGGCTGTTCCATTCCAGATGTGAGGAGAGTTGTTGACTCATGGCTTTTTCTAATACTATGGCCGGGAATGGGAGCAGTGAGATTGGTCAGTAGTTGTTGAGTTTGCTGGGGTCTTCCAATGCTTTCTTTAGTAGGGCATTGGCTTCTGCGGATTTCCAGTCCTTGGGGAGTGTTGCTGTGCCATTGAGGTATTGAACAAGGTTGTGAGTATGTAGCTGATTCTAGCTTTGACTAAGCTGAAGATAGGGTGAGCGTATCGGTTGGTTGGCGCCCCTGATTGGACCAAGTTCATGATGGCTGGCTCCATTCAGGTAGTCAGATGTCTGTGATGGTAGCAGGAACATTGTGTTGCTTGAAGTCCCATTTCTTTCACTCTGAAAGGACATCAAGTTGCTTACTTTCCAAATGGTGTGCCCTAATGCCCAAGAAACAGGAAATACATATGATGCATGATTCAGAAAATTATTGTCGCTGCATTATGAACATTGGATTGACTCCGTTGTTGCTTGTCTCAGCAACTGCTTTTATTAGAACAGATAGGCAATGCAATCTGCAGACAAAGAAACACACATTACAGGGATTAGTGACTTTGTTTGCTGAGGCTCATCATCTTTTAAATAAAATGTACTGCAACCTAGGGAATTGTAGCTCACCTTATGACCATTACTCTTCAACTTGAAATTCCACTTTTTGAATTTGTCTCCTACCTCTGCACAGTTTTTTATCCAAGAGCATACCTGTCTGACTTTCTCTGCCAGTGAGGATGCTTTCAAAACTGATATTGAGAGCAAAGACTTAAAGACTAGAGAACAAATTCAGAATACCAATAGTAGACACGCACTGCATTATACTCTCGGAATGCATGAGGGATTAGGAGAATTGACCTTGCTGTGCTTGTTATTTCACTCATTATAGACATGAACTGTGCCAATGTCTGTTATTAACATAAATGCTTGAGAGTGACAGTCTTTAAAATTGTTTTGGGTGATTCCTATATCATGAACTACATCACGTTTCGGAACATAAAACTATAAGAGGTAGGAATCTATTTGATGAATGTTCATTTGGACCCTCTTTAAGAAACATTGGGGTGGAAAATATTACTGCTCCACAGGATCCATAAACTAAGGAAAGTAGAAGATGAGTGTAGGAAATTGGGTTAGAGGTTGAGGGGGGTGAACTCTATTCAAGCAGCAACCACAATTCTTGTCAGGATGAAACACAAAAAAAAACAAATTAACCTATACTTAATCCTCTAGCAGTTTAGCACAAAGCAATCATACTTAAATCAGAGGCAATATGTAAAGTATTTATGCAGCACCTCAAACAGTAATAAAGTGAAAAAACCACACAAGAAAAATCCCATACCAATTAAAAAGAATAGAGAAAAATGTAATAAATTATTCGAGACTACAATGAGAAAAGTCCAATCTGTAGAACTGGAGAGATTTAAGTTAAAAAAAGTGCGTAAAAGCACAAAGTGACAACTGGCTACCTGGTTGCAGGACACAGGGACAAAGGCCATGTACAAACAAGGCTGATGGTAATGAAGCATGTGCTGGATACAGGGACCACGTTTGAGCTGCTGAAGTGAGTACCTTAATTCCTGGCTGCCCAGAATTGTGTGATCCCTCATCAAGTATGTCTCAAGCAGCAGCAATTCCAAGGGGCTGTGGTCAGTGATGTGAGGTCCAGTGTTATAGATTCATCACACAGTGGCAGCTCCAATGAAGCCCACTACCAAATGTCCAGGACTGGGGAAGCACCAGCTGGGGGGCAATACAGCAAGTGGATTCTAGGTTCTGGATTCAAGGTGGTTGGAGCCTTTTCTGTCCCTTAGACTCCTATCAGTAGGCCAGACACCTATGGAGGCACTCTTGTGATCCTTTGCTCAAAATGCAGGTCAAGTCCTTTTTTTATTCACACATAAGGGCAGCAGAGTAGCAGCCCTTCTTGCAGTGTAGCACAACAGTCCTGCTGAGTCTGCCACAGGTCTAGAGGTGCCCTGAAGAGTTATGTCTAAGGGCCCAATATTTATACTTGATGGCAGCTTTGAAGTTGGAGAAGTTTCTCGAGGGTAACACCATTAGAGGTGTTCGGAATTTCATGCCTCGTGCCCTGGCTGCAGCTGTCTGGGGTCACAATAGGCTGGTATGAAACTCTGTGTGCTGAAGCAAAGGCTAAGTAGTGTGTAAATATGGTAGGTGAAAGCTCCTCACCCTATCAAGTCAGAGATGGGCCATCCTGGCAACACCTATTTCTCCTTGTCCTCATTGTCTGGGAGCAATACACAAAGACTGCCTGCCAGCTGCACCTAGTCATGTGACCAAGGATACAGGTTGCAGGCAGTAAACGGTTAGGACAAGAAAATGCCAACTTTCAAAATGTGGCATTTTCAGAATAGTGCCTTAGAATCCAACTTCACCATTAAACAGGGTTTTAAATTACAATTGTTTAGAAACCAGACTTGCCATTCCCGCCTGTTCCCAATTGGAAGTTATCAGTTATTAAATGTACTAAGGGAACCCAATGTTATCCTATGTGAGAGGTTGGTCTTTCAGTAGTGAAAAACAAATGTAAGAGTTTATCATTGCCATGACATGTAAAACTTAGAAGTACATGTCCAATGTAGTAAATACACTTCATCCTGCTCTAGGTGCCCTTTAGGGCCTAACATATGGGTGACTTTAATATATGAAAAATGAGGGGATAGGCCTGAGATAAAGTAAACTTTGCCAGGTCGAAATGATAGTTTAAACTGTCCACACAGGCTGCAATGGCAGGCCTCAGACATGGTTAAAGGGATACTTGGGTGGATGACACAATTAGTTCAGCTGGCCCACTAGTTCTATGTTTTGTCACTTTACTAGGCACTTAAAAATAAATTAAACGTGCCAATTGGGATTGAGCCAATATTACCATGTTCAGAAGAGTGAGCATAAGCACTTTAGTACTGGTTGGCAATGGTAAAGTGTGCAGAGTCATAAAATCAAACAAATCAGGTTCAGAAAACAGGGTGACAAAGGCAAAAAGTCTGGGGATGACTTTGCACAAACTCTTTTTTGTCTGGGTATACTCGAAAGGGAAGGAATGACTTAATTGGATAAGAGTGTATTGAAGAGAAAGGTTTTAAGCATCTTCCAAACAAAGTTGTAGATTTCTGTGAGTATGAGCGAACCGCAGAGATGTCTCTGGATCTGTGTTATTTCTTTCCTCCGTTGGGGAGTAAGACAATCAAAAGAGGCTCTGTTATGTCTTGTGCCAGAGAGGATACTCCATTACAGGCTGAGAATGATTTGGTGGGTGCCACTATTAGAGAAACCCATAGATTGCACAAAAATTAACCAGGATATTACTTTTGTTGGTAAATCAATGTGGGTGTTTGTTGGTGATATTTGAATGTATACGTTTCTTTGGGTTCTATGTTAAAATATCAATATTAACCTCTAACGCCAGGACGCTGCTGCACATACCTGGTTATCGGTCCTGGGTGACCGCAACGGAACACTCACTCCCGGTTCTTCGCCGCTCCCGCTGCCTCGCGATCGCCAGCGCGGGATGGAAGAAGGACTCCAAGTCCCGGCATCCCTTGTCTGGCGTTGCAATCTACGCCATCACCAAGCACCAGGAGGCGCTTGAAAAGTGGAGTGCGGCTGGAGCTCCCTGGGCACCTCTAATGCCAGGACGCTGCTGCACATACCTGGTTATCGGTCCTGGGTGACCGCAACGGAACACTTACTCCTGGTTCTTCACCGCTCCCGCTGCCTCGCCACCACCAGCGTGAGACGGAAGAAGGACTCCAAGTCCCGGCATCCCTTGTGTGGTGCCTGCTATCTACGCCATCACCAAGCACCAGGAGACGCTTGATAAGTGGAGTGGGGCCCTCGCACCGCGCGACATGCGCGGTCGCGCGCTGGGCAGAGCCCGGGCCAAGGGCGGGCCCATCTGAGCCCGTCCGAGACTGGATGAGACTGGACTGGTCCACCCCTCTGTTAAGCTATGTAAAGTGAGTCCCATTGTGACTGTCTGAGTGTTGTTTAATTGCTGTTGCTTACCATAGTTTGTCGAGAGGTTTAGTTAGTGCCCTTCAAAAGTATTACAGGGAGCTTCTATATATTATTGGAATTCCTCATTCTTTCCCATCTCCCTCGAGAAATTTGCTGTTACCGCTCAAAGTATGGGGGAGAGTCCGCCTCCAATTTCAAGGCCTAATACCCGACACAAAGCTTCTGTGCGCACTCCCACTATTAAACCAACTGCTATTGACAAAATATTACGGCAGGCGATAGGAGCTGTCTCTAATGAGATAGAGCGCACAGAACGTAAGCTCTCCTTGACGCCAATAATTCCATGCCCATCCTTGACCTTGGAAACAGGAGTCTCAGACTCATCTCAGATAGTAGATTTGTCGGTTAGTCCTGATCCAAAGCCACTTTTGGAAAGGACACCTCCTGTTTCTGGTCCCAAATCTGATGTGGGGGGGCAACTAGGAAAGGTGCCCCAAGGAAACAAAAGGCAAATAAGGGGGGAAGCAAGTGAACCCCTCTTTGAGAGTTGCGCCTAAGACTCAGATTGCGAGTAATACATCCGGTGGGAATAGTCTTCAAGCACTAGAGCCCCCGCCATGGGCTACAAATAGGCCAAAAGAAACCAAAGAGCACTTGGAAAACTACATCCACAGTGAGATATAAGCTCTTAGACAACACTTAGAGAAGCTTACACTGCTGGTCGACTCATGGTGGAGCAAAATTGATGCCCTCTCTAACACTATAGACAATTTGAAGATTTCTGAACAGGCCTCTATACAACAGAGTAACCAAGTGACCATATCCCCCGATACTGCGTACAGAGAACGTAACACTGTAATAGAGCCCCTCTCTTTAGCTAACCACTCTACGGTCTTGGGGGGGTCTCGACCTGGGGCATCAAAGGAGAGAGTGGACGGCAAAGGCCCGATGACAATGGTACCAGCAATGGGCATGCCAGCGGAATGTAATTTTTCCAGTAAAAGTAGAGGAGACTATGGGAATAATGATGACACTAATAGATCCACACCTAAACCCCATCTCCCATGTATAGACTTACCTCCTTCATCGACTCCTTATACTGTTATTCTAACTGGAGTCCCTGAGTTGGAAATGGATAGAGTCGAGCTTTACCCGGAATTAAAAAATAAAGTTATTTTTTGGTTAAACAAAAACAGACCATTGCTCCCTTAAATTCAGAGCAAAATCTTTTTTTGCTAGGCGGGTTAGCTGGCTGGGACAAAAAAAGAAAGACATACAGGGGGATTGCGCAGTGATTACCTTCAGGGATACTTGAGCGGTTCGTCATATTTTAAATTGGGACCATGCAAGGGAGACCAGTGGTATAAGGACCCTTCCCCTCGGTTATTTCTATCCTCCCACTCCTCTGATATAAAGAATGGTGAGGGGTATACAAAAAATGGGAAAACAAGAGCCCAAACTGACCTCCTGTCAAATATGAGACGGGCCCCGAAACAATCCAGTTTTTTAATATCCCAGTTAGTAACAGATTCAGCAGCTTATATCTAGTTGATTGTCTGGATCCTTTAGTAGAAGCTGCTGAAGGTATAACCACCCAGCTACCACTGCTACAAAAATGTGAAAGTATTGAGCAAGGGGTTTGCTATTTGGGGGATTTAACGGAGGTTACAGAAGATCCGGATGGACTGAGAGCCCCATCGAGTATACAGGGGGATTTCTCCAGAACTTCACAAGATTATGAGGGGGTACTTTGTCAAATAATTCAGCAGGAGGTGGAAACTCCTGACCTCCTGACTGAAACTACGCTAGATTTACACCACACAAAGGTTCACTCATGGAAAATAGCAGGTCTTGCCTCCAAGTTGGATCATCCTGATTAGGGAGCTTATATTGACAACCATGAGCTATGCCTCTTCCAAGAGACATGGTCTGCTACTCCACTATATAGGCTAGGATATGCAGCTTACTCAATCCCAGCTCTACAGGGCCAAAGGGGGAGACCCTCAGGGGGCCTTTGTATTTGGATTGCCACCCATTTGGGGTGCTCTATTAAATTCCTCAATACTGGTTCCTTGGACATACTTTGTATTCTCCTCTCGCTTAATGACTAATCTAAATTGGCTATTATAAATGTATACTCGCGGCTAGTGAAGTTGGGACAAACCTTGCTGACCTTAGACTCTTTGTCTTCCTTTCTTTCGACCCTTCCAGAGTCTGTCCATCTAGTTATTGGAGGGGATTTTAATTGCCATTTTGAACCACTCAATCGCATAAGTTCCAAAATTACAAGTGAGGAAGACTCTGTTTGGTCAATCCCACATTGTAACACTAATCCAACAAGGGGGTGGTCCCCCCTTGCCCTTCAGTTGACCTCACTTACACTCACTTATTCGCTTAGGGCCTGTAATGGTCAATTCTCATCAGATAATCAGGGAAAAACCCAACCTTCAACAAAATAGGACAGGCCTCCATAATTGATTATATTTTGGTTGATGTTGAGAAATGGTCCAAAACCCGGGATTTTGTTGTTGAACCCCAATTTGAAAGTGATCATAATCCATTAATACTTGACGTGTGTATTCCTCAATTTAGGAAAGATCATGGCCACCCCACCCAATCCCCTCCAAATGTAATCATAAGAGAAGGTGGTAGAAGAGTTTGCTGGGGTATAATATCTGCATCAGATGAGAAAATGGCTTCCTTGTATACCGAGATTATCCCTTTTTTAGAGTTTGCTTTCTCTCTGATCGAAAACTATCAAGACCAAGAATTAATGCTGATGATGAAAACCAATGATCAGGAGATGTTTTTAAAATTGGCAGCCTTTTTTTATAAACATGAAAATACCAATAAGCCCGACCCCAAACCGAAGCACCAATGGTTCAACAAGGCGTGCAGGAAAGCTAAGATTGCACTGGTACAAGAAGTTAAGAATAAGAATGTCTTAGGTATCAGATCAGTCAGGTCTCATTCAAAAAAAACCTTGGCAGAGGCAAAAGCAGCCTGGGAGAACGGGAAATGGGAAGCGATCGGGAAAGCTTTGGACACTAGAGATATGCGTTTGTAGAGAGTGGGTTAAGATTTTTGTAAGTACACCTTTAATAGAATGTATTATTACATGGAAATAAATCTTCTTTTCTTTCCTGAAATCTTTGGAATTTATTGGGATTTATTTTGAAAGAACTTCCTACAGCGTTGCTTTTGGAATCTAGTGAAGACTGGTTACTCCGAAGGCAACCTGGCCATTGCTCCAAATCTAGCGGAAGAAGCTTGGAGATCGCATTTTAAAATTTTATATTCTAAGTCCCTGAATGATACTGAAGCGCAAGGGGTAGTGGATGTTCTTCATAACCCCTTAAATACGGTACCACCTCCCTGAACATTGTTGGAAGTTACCTTGACATTGGGCAAGATACTTCCTAATAAGGCACCGGGTCTGGACAGAATCCCTGGTGACCTGTTCAGAACAGAGCAGGCTGTCTGGTCTCCTTATTTGCAGTTTCTATTTAACAATAATATTCAAGGTATGGAGTTCCGCGCGACTTGGGCTGGCACGGAGATTATTCCAATCTTTAAAAAGGTCTCCCCATTAGATCCGGCAAACTATCGGCCTATTAGCCTTATCAATGTCACTCAAAAGATATTTGCCTGTGTCCTTTTGGGGCGACTGCAATCATGGTTGGACGAGTCAAATATTTTAACCTCCTTACAAGCAGGAGGCCCAAAATTTCTACCATAGACCAAATCTTTAGATTACAACTAATTTACTGGAAGACAGTAACCTTGGGAGGGGGTAGTCTTTACCTGACTTTTGTGGACCTTAAGTCCGTTTTTAATTTGGTCTATCGTGAGCAGTTATGGGAACTCCTATTTGACCTAGGGTTGCCGGTTTACCAGTGCCAGCTTTTAAAGCGCCTTCATGAAGGCACCTATGCAAAGGTAAGGTTTGGCAAGAATGGAGAACTGCACCTTTTCCTGTGGAGAAAGGGGTGAGGCAGGGATGTGTGCTAGCGCCAACCCTCTTCTCTCTCTTCCTGAACGGCCCAATTGATACACTCTTAGCGGTGAAGGACATAGACTCACCAAGGCTAGCAAATAGGAAAAAAACAGCTTTAAAGTTTGCTGATGACACGCTGCTCCTGTCTAAATCATCTATCGGGATGAGCGTGTTTTGGATGAGTTTAGTTCATTCTGTAGGAAAAGGAATTTGGTGATAAACATAAAAAAAATATATATGGTTTTCCATGCCAAAACTACCAACTGTCCACATCCACAAATGGATGGTAGAACCCTAGAGAGAGTCCCCATTTTCAATTACCTGGGCATCACATTGAATGACAAAATGGATTGGAGGACACAAATAATGAAGGCTAATTTAAAATTAACGCAGTCAATGGGAGGCATCCTTAAAGTGTATAAAAGCTGCTCCCAAAAAGTGATTGGTCCTCCTGCTGAAATCTACAAAACACAAGCAAGGAGAGCATCCCTCTATGGTGCCGAACTTTGGGGTCACTGCTAACCCAATCCTTTAGAGGTGACTGAGAAAATATTCGTTAGGCAATTGTTGGGTCTCCCAAAAAGGACGCCCTTAACCCCGCTCTGGATGGACCTGGGATTTGGCGCCATATCAGATTAATCGCCTCTCGTCCTCTCCTCTTCTGGCGCCGTATTTGGAATACGCCAGAGTTAATTAATTATAGGGAGGAACTGAGGGATGTTATGTGTAAACTGGGGGCTACAAATCTACCCTGGCTGTCCTATGTCAGGAATCTGTGTTTTTCATTGTGTGGTGGTAATCTGTAGTCAAATCCGGAGGAGACCTGTTCTAGTATTTCTAAAAAAATCCTTAACTCTAGCCTTGAAGGAACATACACTTGCCCAATTAATTCAAAGCACAACCTCATGCTCCTTGACATCAAGGTTTCTTGATGCCAAGCAGCAATATAAACTGGAAAAGACCTTCAACAGTATTCAACCCTTCATGGCACAAAAAACTATTTATACAGTTTAGGCATGGAACCCTTCCGTTAGGTGCATTTATGAATCAATGGAAGGGTACAGCTAAATCAGATTGCCCTGGCTGTTCTCCCTCGGAAGAAACAGAACTCCATGTAATGCTCTTCTGTCCTGCATACCATAGGTCTAGATCAAAGTGGGTTCTCCAGCTGTGCAGAAACTTAGGGCTTAGAAACTATTTAAAGGTTTTTAGGCTATTTAAATACGAAACACTACCATTATTTGTAGTCGTCACCTCGGAATTCCATTTTGCAATGTGGTGTACTCGTAGAGGAGTTTTAAAGGGGACAGAGATGGGTAACAGTTGATGTTGCCCTTTATATCACCTCTCCATTGCCCTCTGCTGCTATATAGTATTGTTCAGAGAATGTGATGACAATAATTGTGTTTACTTTCTTTGTATAGGAATGCCAATTTTTAATCTTATTTTTTTAACTTATTTTTTAACAAATAGTCTAGTTAATTTTGTATGTGATTGATATTGTCTTCTAATAGTTTTAAATATTTTTAATTGTGAGATCCGGATCTTCTTGACATCGTGCTCACCACTAATTTAGGGCCTGGGTAGTCAACTATTGTTTGTTAAGGCTGTGGTATAGATTTAGTTTATTTTTGTCTACAAACGAATGGCTGTTTTTGATCATTTACTTTTAATTGTCCTTTCTCGTCTAATATTTTATTTTATTATACCCAATGTAAAATCTGTTGTGCTTTTATGGCTGTATAGCCAAAATAAAGTATTTAAAAAATATATATAATAAAAATATCAATGAAAAAAATATTGATGTGAAAAAAAAACCTATTCATAAACAGTACAATAATATAAAAACAAAAATATCGATGTAAAAAATATAGAAGTAAAAAATATTAACTTAAAGAAATTACATAACTCAAATAAAACCAAATAAATAATAATAATATTATTAACAAAATAAATTTCATTTAATATATATTTTAACTAATTATAACTAATACATTTAATGTAATAAATATAACACAAAAAAGTGTACATATATTTACTTAAATACATTATATTAACTATTATCTTTATTTCATTTATAAACTTTTTAAATAATATAAAAATAAAATATACACAATTATAAATAATTTAAAATTAAATAAAATATTCTATATTTAATTAAGACATTCAACTTTAAAAAAAGAATAAAACATACATTTAATAACAAAATAAACACAACATTAGTGGAAATGTTGGATAGCGAGATGGTAAAAATTACTATTCCCACTCTAGTGTGTGCAACAGTAGGGAAAGCACTGGATAGCGGAGGGGTAAAAATTACTGTTCCCACTCCAGTGAGTACAACAGTAGGGAAAGCGTTGGATAGCGTAGGGGTAATACTTACTATTCCCACCTCAGTGAGTGCACCAGTAGGGAAAACTCTGGATAGCGGAGCGATGGCAATTACTAACCCTACTCCAACGAGTGCAAGAGTAGGGAAAGTTAATTAAATTTAGTTTCCTAATATTAACATAATTAATAGATAAGTTCAAATATATTATTATTACCAAAGAAAATAAAAAATCATTAATTGCACATTAATTAACACTATAATACCCACATCACACACCTAAATATTATTACACACTTATGATTAATAAGTACTAATTAATTATTCCAAATACATTTTAAAATATCTAATAATTAATCAATAAAAATTGTGTTACTTACCACCCTTCACACCATTTACACATATAAACACCACTCACTACACACACCTAAAATTAATAACACAATTACAATTAATAATTCATTAATGGAAATTAATTTAAAATATGTAATAATTAGCGACCCTTGACCCTTCCACATAGGTCGGTCCCCCTCCGCACAGCACCTACATGAACGAATTAATAAAATAACATGATTAGCTACTAGATAATATTGAGTCTACCCAATTTAGAACATATACTCTGCATGTTCCTTTTTTAAGCACAAGAAATAAAGTAAACAAACACTCCCCGAGCATAACAATACGGACCCTGCCTTCCGGGTTAATCTCTTCTCTTCCGGTTTAAAAGAGGCAGTATTCAGTCATACACAAATCGCGAAAGCGGAAGGAACATCCAGCAGGCTGCCGACGACGCAACTTAGGGATTTTACCCTTACAAGTAAGTGGCAAAACCGTCGCAATGGACACTCTTCTTTTTGTAAAAATCCCGCTGTGTTCGCACAATCTCACCTTGCCCAAATATCGGACTATTTTTTCTTTCGCACGAAGATTACACGCCAGCATTTAATAACCTTGCTAGCGTAACACCGTACCAACACCACAGACTGGAATCTACATGCCAGACTATAAAAACCACTCTCAACTAGCTATTCGCTTTTAATAGACTCAAAAAACAATGTCCCCCCTCTTTTTTGCTTGAGTGCTACGATTTCAGAGTGTAATAACAAAGATGACTTAATTCACCCAAGTCCACCCCTTTGACTTAATTGTATATATAGCTGTGCACTGTGTCTCAATTAAACCTGCCTTAAAAATGTTAAATACCCTAGAATATAGATAATGGCTTGCATTACTAGTACTGTGGACAGAAGGCAATGAGATGGTTTCGGCATTATTTCATACCTCAAAATTTGAACCCTTGTTTGGTAAAGAAATACATTTAAATGCAATCTTATGAATATAGCGTAGAAAACTCTCTAAAAATGTAAATGTTGTATTAACAGATTCTCACTTTGAAAAACCGGATTCTGTTTGGAAAGTAGCACAAATTAGGAAGAATTGTAAAGAACAAACTATATTGTAAATAGGTATGCAGCACCAACCGTAAAGCTTTTTTCTCTTGCTTTACATCCCTCTGGCATGTCATCTTGATCACCTGGAACTACACTATCCTGTTTAACCTGTTTAAATTTGATTATTTTGAATCCCTTCTTTTGTCAATAGCCTGACTAACCACAATTATGATTTATATACAAAATTCTCAAACACTCATGTATTAAAATCACAGAGGTGAATGGCTCTCACCCTCATGCATCCTCTCTTATGTTCCTAACTTGCCACCTGGGCTTACCTTTCCACTGATCTCAAATCAGAAACCTAAACTAGGAAACTATACTAGCGCCTTTCTATCCCGCACCACTCACTTTTTCTTTTCATTTCCATCTCACTGGTATTGGGGTCAAAGGCTAGTTCTTATAAACCACTTGCGTTCATATATGTATCTCTGATCTCTTACAGCCTTGAAAAAGCCCTGGCGCAAATCGCCACAGGGGGCGAAACACGTGTCGGCTGTGCATGTTTTCATCTAAATTAATAAAGAGCATTTTTCTACACAATATGGACTTCTGACTTTGACTATATGAGCAAGGATTCAGCCTAAGGATATCAAGAACTGTTGTTAACACACTCACTACCCCCCTTAAGACTTTATTGTTCAAAACTCAAGAGGTCCAGAGTTTTTTGGAGTGTGTTCTCTTTACAAAAACTATGTGAAAACTGATATGGACTTGGATTTTCCCTTGGACCACTCTCTCTCTCTAGAAGCACAGCTCCGCCTGTGCACGTTCTCTCTCTCCTGCCCCATGTCTCTCTGCCCGGTTTCCCTTCTGCTCCCCTCACTGCCCCTGAGTCTCTCCGCCCGGTTTTTCTTTCTTCTCCCCTCATGGCCACCGTGTCTCTCTGCCCATTTTTGCCTTCTGTTGCTTAGCTGCCCCTGCATTTCTGTGAGCTTCTGCCTTCTGTGCCACTCAATCCCCCCATTTTGTGTGACCTTTCTGCCCTTTCCCATGACCTTTTGCCCTCTTTGCCATTCGTTTCCCCCTCAATTGTTGTGCCCTTTTGCCTTCTTTTTCCTTCGTCACCCCTCACCGCCCCCGTGGCAGTGTCCCCAGCAGCTCTGCCCCCCTGACTGCCCATTCACTGCTCCCGCCTCCCGCCTCCCAGCTGCTCCTCACTTCCACCTCCACACACGTGCCGGCTGCTGCGCGGTCACACCCCTGGCGTGCGGCAAGCCCCGTCTGCGCCCGCCCACACCTGGACTGAGCCCAGCGCCAGAACCCCTGGCCCTCACCATGACGACTGCCGCCACTACAACGCCAGCACTCTGCACGCTCTCAACCTCGGACGGACCCACAACTGCTTCAAGGCTGCCCTGAAACGCATACATGGTCCCTTCACCTGCCGGAACTGCAGCTACTCCAGCCACAGAGCCTATGAACCACCCGCCAAGAAAGACCTCAACCACCTCCGATGCATACTACTGAACACCCGCTCCGCTCGCAAACACGCCGTCAAGCTCGGGGACCTGCTCAACACAACCTCCCCAGACGTCGCCTTCCTGACAGAGACATTGACAAAGTTGAATTCTTCTACCTCGGCCAGGTATGTTTACAAAGGAAGACCAGCAGTCGGAGGTAACTGAAACATAAAAAGATTTATTGCGCTCGAGCGGGTACACCACCTCACAGCTCCATGTGGCTATGAGGGAAGTGGACAACTTACAATAGTCAGAGACAGCCTTATATACTTTTGTGCTTCATAAGCGTAGGTGGGGATGGATATGATAAATCAGCAGCTGTCAAGGATGATTAATGATCTCCAAACAATATCACGTACTGGTCAGGGCCAGTGACTCTGGAAATATGTATACTTGGCTTGCTGAACAATAATATAAAGGTTACTCACTAAACCCCATCAGTCATCAATAATCTTGTGATACACAGAAATAAAGCAGAACTATGCATAACTTGTGCCAAGTATAAACATGGGCGGGCTTGTGGTTACAGAGTCAGGCGCCCATTTGATTAGTCATCCGGATACAGAGCAAAGGTTACATCTCTTGTGTCAACAACGATTCATTACCATCAGCAGTCTTTTGTTAGCTGTAATCTATTTGGAATTAGTTAGATAGGAAAGTTAAGCAAATGAGTCATTGACCTTTAAGCAACATACCCTGCTCTACTTGTGCGTCATAAGGTGAAGTGCAAACATATGCTCTGGGGTCGACTGGTGTATTAACATTTCTTTGTGCAGATGAAGCGGCCACACCATTTGTGCTGAGGTGGCAAGCTAAAGAGACTAATACAAAATGGTGGCTAGGAAACACAAAATGGAGGAGCTTTTCGTCCATTACTAAAAACTGTATTTCCACAATCGGCCCTTTGGACGCAAGGTCCAACATTTTGTTGCGGCCTAATGCACATGTTCATATATGGGCCGGCTGTTACTATAGTGGGCCTCATTGCGCTCATTGACGTAATCAACAGTATTTGCGTCAGGAGGGTTATTATCTGAGATATCAATGTCCATCAATTGTTGGGTTACAACATCCCTCATAATAAGAGCATTAGTCACAGTTATTGGGGGCATTGGGGGTGGTTTTAACAATCGCCCCATACACTGGCAACACATGGGCAGACAATTGATTAGAACACAGCACCCTATTACCACAAGGAAGATAGCCACTAGAAACATCCCTATCTTCCAGCCCCAGGCAGATAAGGCGTTCCAAAAGGAACCTACAGGATCCCAGGGGCCAACATCGCTATGAGCCTGGGCACCTATATCATATAGTCTTTTGACAGCCTGCCTAACCGATGTTGATGAGTCAGGAATATACGTGCAGCAAGATACCCCGATCACTCTACAGACTCCACCCCGTTCTGCTAACATCATGTCTAACACAATCCTGTTTTGAAGAGAAACTAATCTGAGAGCCTTGAGCTCAACTGTTATGTTCTCAATTATGCCTGCTGTCTCTTCTATAGTAGCTTCTAGTAGACGGGACAACCTGCGTATGTTTCTGGAATTTATGGCAGGGCCATACCAAGGAACAAAGGCCTTTAGTACATCACCAGCTATCTCAGCCGCTGTATCCCCTTGATCAACACTCCTCCTACCTCTCAGAGTTCTGGATGCTTTATTCACTTCTGCAGTACTTTTTACAGACATTGCTGGTGTTACAAGACCTAGGTGACAACAGCCACCCCAATTCACTGGTAGCCATATATAGGCCCTGGAGCCACAAATGAAATAAACTGAGTCACCGATATAGAGTGGAACAGTTATTTCCTGGGAAGACACTTCAAATGTCATATTGCAATTGGTACTATTCCCCATGTTGGCGGTACCGTTGCTCCTAATACATATACTCCCAAGCACACTACGCTGCCTCATTTTCAAAAAAGGTATCTCTCTGGTGTCCCTATGGAGCGGAGGTGTGCTATCATTTTTTACCAACAGCAGTGGGGTGAATATGTTAGAAAAAGGGAACGTTGCATTTGGCAAAATAACTCCAGAGCAATTTCCTGACTGGAGAATGTCTTTGTCATAATGGGTGTACAAGGAGGCAGTTGGTGTTCTAGTGGTAGAACGGGAGTTTACTAAGTTGCTGAAGACCCTTATTAGCTCAACTTTCAGTATTGCAATGTGTAATGCATAACAGGATGCTTCAAATGGCAGGGGTACTTGGAGAAGGGGTATACCTTCGTCTACATAGGCTGGGAATTGCATACAGATCCAACAATTATTTTTATCAATTACTTGATGGGTCTGATGAAGTAAGGTAAGGAAAGAATTATGACGCATCTCCTCTCTGTGATCCATATCCTCTGGTGGTACTGTAACTGAGGGGACAAAGTCAGAGGGAAGCTCTGATGGGAGCGGGGCTGTTTTTGCAATTGGATGGTAGAGCTCTAGGAGATACAATAAACCGATGACCAAAGACATTATGCAAAATAACATACAGAATATGCATAGTTTGGAGTACCAGCGCCCCCTTTTGTTCACATTAAGGGTGGAATATGTATCCTCCATTTCTAGTAAAGGAAGATGTCTAGTTGTTCTTCCAAACGGAAGTACCATTCGCTCTCAGAATTTTTTTGATTTCTATAATCTCACAAGTGCGGCAGTTCAACAGTGTTCGTTATAGGCCTCACTGTTTCAGACCTTGCAATTGGCAAATTTGACCTCACACCCTCTCCTCCTATGGGTCGCTGGGCTTCGGAGGTATTTCTTTATTCTCTTTTCAGCTCAGAGTCGGCAGTGTCCTTATTTTACTAACCTCACTGCACAAGTTAGTCCTTTAAAGTTGGCACTATTCAGTGCGTGGCAGTTGGTGCTTGCTCCGTCCTAAGCACTCTTCATCTTCCTTGGGCGTAGATTGTATCCTGATGCAGCTTGTTGATCATCAATGCGTGCAGGAATGCAGTCACCAGTCCTTCGGTCAGAACGGTCCTCTTCCGGGGGCAGTGCTGGCCAGAACGGTGGTGCTCTCTTCACGTTTGAAAGATGAATCCAACTTTTATGTCCGTCACATCGAACCGCCGTCTGTGTGACTAACAGAACCTGCGCTGGCCCTTTCCACCTGGGCTGCAGGCTGTTCTTCCTCACAAAGTTCTTGGTCAGGACCCAGTCCCCGGGTCTGATGTTGTGTACTTCTCCTTCCAGAGGCGGGGACCATGTGTCTCTGACCTGTTGGCGAATGGTAGACAGGGCAGAAGTTAGTTCTTTACAATAGTCCAACAAAGCAGAATGCGTTAATTCTTGCAACTTTGGTGGAGAGGCAAACCCATAGACATTTGCTGGTTTCCCCATGACCACTTCATATGGAGAAAGTCTGTTTTTGGATGTAACAGTTGTCCTCATGGAGAACAAGGCTAAGGGCAATGCATCTACCCAGCTGAGAGTGCTTGATGCACATATTTTTTGCAGTTTATTTTTCAATGTAGCGTTACAGCGTTCCACAAGCCCTGCTGCTTTTGGGTGATAAACTGAATGAAAACTTTGCTTTATCCCCAACCCTTGGCAAACTAGGTTCATTATTTTATTCGAAAAATGTACCCCGTTGTCACTCCAGAGACTCCTGGCCAAGCCATAGCGGGTGAAGTACTCTCTCAACAACATTTTAGCTGTGCTCAATGCGGTGTTATCTTTTAAAGCGAATGCCTCCACCCAGTTACTGAAACTGCATATAACGACCAAAACATATCTTTTGCCATTGGCAGGGGGCATTTCTATGTAATCCATCTGTAGGCATTCAAAGGGGTATTCTGGCAATCTGAAATGGCCAGGTGGTACTTGTATTCCCTTTCCCACATTGTGGAGAGCACAGGTCATACAGTTCTTGGATAGTTTTACAGCTGTCTTCCTAATGTTTTTGTTGACCCATATCTTTTCAATGGTATTTGTCATTCCATCAGCCCCCAAGTGTGCGGGACCGTGAACCATGTGAAGCATGGGTAGGAGAAAGCTGTCGGGCAGGACCCACCTTGTCAAGTATCCCTGTGTGTGCATCCAAGCCCCAAAGTGTGTGTCAAAGTAATATCCTTCCTTAACCCACTGCTTCCTCTCCTCTTCACTTGCAAATTCTTGAATGTCTTTTATCTCTTTGTAGGGATCAATGTTTGTCTCTTCCTTATCAGTCTTTGACACTACATATGTTAAAGTGTACTCATTCAACGCAGTGTGTTTTGCTGTTTCATCGGCAAAGGCGTTTCCCTGACCTACATGGTCTGTGATTTTCTTGTGTGCGCTACACTTCATGACGGCCAACTTAGTTGGTAATGCAAGGGCATTTAGTAGTCTTGTGATCAAGGTGCCGTGCTGTATTTTCGCACCTCCAGATGTGATGTACCCTCTTTCGGCCCATAATCGGCCGAAGTTATGTGCCACCCCCCATGCATACTGACTATCAGTGTAAATGTTTACGGCTAAGTTTTCTGAAAGCTCACATGCTCTAGTTAGGGCAATCAACTCGGCTGCCTGAGCAGACATCTGTTCTATTTTACATGTTTCTACAACTGTTTTATTGGTTGTGATTGCATAGGCTGCAGAGGTAGTTCCATCTGGTCTCTTTAGACAAGAGCCATCCACAAATAGTGTTCCATCGACCTCTTGCATAGGTGTGTCCGCCAGATCAACTCGACCCTTCGTTTCAGTTTCAGTGACAATCACGCAATCATGTTGTACTTCATCCTGCTCCGAAGGGAGAGGCATCAGAGTAGCTGGGTTTATGGTGTTACACCTCTGCAAGGTCACATTAGTGGCCATCAGTATTAGCTCATACTGAGTCAGCCTAGCATTAGTTAAGTGCTGAGTTTTGGTTTTATTCAGCAGTATGTCTACTGAATGAGGTACGTAAACCATAACTGGATGTCCAAGTACAATAGAGTCTGCCTGTCTTACTGCAGCAGCCGCTGCAGCAATATTTTTGAGGCAGTTCGGTAGGCCCCTTGCTACCGGATCCAATGTTGAGGAAAAATAGGCACATGGTCTATTCTTCTCTCCATTTTTCTGGGTTAGTACAGCCATTGCGCATCCTTCTCTCTCATGTACGAACAGTGCAAAATTCTTAGTGTAATCTGGTGTGCCCAAAGCAGGTGCATTGCATAAAGCAGTTTTCAAAGCCACAAAGCTATCTTGATGTTCTTTATCCCAAGGAACAGGATCTTCCACATCTTTGTGAGTTAAGGACAGTAATGGTTTGGCCAGGTAAGAAAAATTTGGTACCCATTGTCTACAAAAGGAGACCATTCCAAGAAATGCACGCACATCTTTTTGAGTTCTAGGTCTGGGAATGTTCTGCACTGTTTGTATTCTTTCAGATGATAATCTCCTCCCACCTTTCGACAGGAGATGACCTAAGTAAGTTACCTCCTGTCGACAGTATTGTAACTTAGCTGGCGAAACCTTGTGTCCATGCAGAGCAAGAAATGTTAGAACATCATGCGTAGCCTGCTTACAAATGTCCTCTGTCTCAGCTGTGATCAGTAAGTCGTCTACATATTGCAGTAATACTGTACCTGGTGGCAAAGCACAGTCATCTAATTGTCTCTTTAATGCCTGGCTATAGATGCTAGGGCTTTCAGTATACCCCTGGGGAACACGACAGAATCTATATGATCGCCCTTGGAAACTGAAACTGAACAAATACTGACTGTCTGGGTGTATGGGGATACTGAAGAAAGCGTTCTTCAGGTCTATGACAGTAAACCACTGGGCTGAAGGTGGTACAGATGAAAACATTGCTGTAATGTCAGGTACAACTGGGTATTGTGGTTCCACTATTTTGTTTATGGCTCTCAAATCAACAATCATCCTATATTTGACCTGTCCCGTTCCATCATCACGTTTAACCACAGGTAAAATGGGACTGTTACATGGACTGCTTGTAACTTCTTGTATGATTTTACGTTGTAATAAGTCTGATATGACTAATCTAATACCCTCCTCCCCTTCTTTAGATATTTTATATTGGGGAATGCGAGGTAACCTGACATTCGGTTTTACTGTAATATGTACTGGCTCAATATCCATTTTTCCTACATCATTTGGTCCATGTGCCCATAATTTTGGATCAATATCCTGTAGTTCAGGTGGTATGTCATGTTTGTCTGAAACCATGTATTGTCTGGACACGTCTTGTTTTTTACAAGTCAGATAGACACCATCTGGTGTACAGTAAATAGTAGCATGCATCATTTTCAAAGCCTTTAAACCAAGTAAATTTAGTGAACATTTCTCTGTTAGTACAAATGGCATACTCCCTGTTATAGGA
This sequence comes from Lissotriton vulgaris, assembly GCF_964263255.1. NCBI lineage: Eukaryota > Metazoa > Chordata > Amphibia > Caudata > Salamandridae > Lissotriton > Lissotriton vulgaris. The sequence continues at coordinate 957,507,108 of NC_141695.1, forward strand.
CCAATTGTGAAATCCAATGGTCGCGAAATGGGGCTTGTGACAACAGCATTTGAAAATCCCACCGACTTATCTAACCTTCCCGAGAGAGGAACATGGGGGAGCAAGCGGTGGGAAATCGATGTATTAGTGGCACCAGTATCTAGGAGAAACTTTCTCTCTTCACCTTCAACTACCATTTTTACATATGGGCCTGAAGAATCCACTGGTATCTGCACTCGCTCCCTGTCCTCTCCTGGGCATCCCTATTGTGTCCAGTCCTCGTTGTCATCATATTGTGTATAATCTTGAGTGAAATACGCATTGCTCCTATTATTGTCAAAATAGTTTGTCTGCTCAGTGTCACTATAATTTCTTTGCTGTCCTCTACCTCTCCCCCTGTCTACACGGGGAGTTGAATTTCCTCTGTAAGTGTTTGCATTATTTCTCATACTTTGACCCTGGCCCTGTAACAAAGGGCACTCGTTCTTCCAGTGTCCCTCCTGATAGCAGTTAGCACATTGATTGTATCCTAACCCTGCTCTCTGTTGCGCCGGAGCTGAAGCAGCTCGACCAACCCCACGACTACGTCCACCTGCCCTCTGAAAATTTGTACGTCCTCTTGACCTTCCTCTGTCAGGAAAAGCTTGCTGCATCAATGCCTTTGTTTTTAATTCCTTCATTTGCTTATCCTTCTTTCCCTTCTCTGAGTTTCTCTTATTCTCATAATAGCACGCCATTGTCAATAACTCAGCTGGATCTTTAGCAGTCCAGGTACTTTCGTATGTTTTTATACTGTCCGATAGCTCAGGTAAAATGTTATTAACAAACTGGTTAGCAAAAATGCGCTTTCCTTGTACTGTCTGGATGTCCTGTCCACTGTGTCCTTTAAAAATCTCTTCTATTCTGCTAAAAAAATCAGTCACTTCTTCTCCCTCCTTCTGTCTACATGCAGTCATTTTATCCCAGTCTACTTTTTGTCTAGGCAGAATTTCCTGCATGCGTGTTATAATGTGTCCAGGTAAATCTTTTAACACTTGTGGCACATCCTCTCCTGCTGCTCTGAGATTATCCGCAGCTGCTATGGCTACCCAGTTAATATTTGCGGAATTATGATCTCTAACTGGACGCCATAGTTCCTGCGGTACTAGAAAATCAAACAGAAGATCGACATCTTTCAATATCATGGGCGTTAAACTAAGAGCAGATTCAAGATGCTCATAAAACACTTTCGGATTACTTCTAGGATCAGGCAACTCTTTCTTTAAGGCCAATAAGTCAGCCCTAGTCCATGGAGTGTGTACATATTGTCGGACGGCGGCGCGACCTCCTGCCGCAGGAATTGGGTGTACTTCTCTCATAGGGAAAGCTGAAGCATTATCCCTGAGTTCTGGTCCTGGGCCATAATGTTGGTGGATATGTTTATTAGTGGTATCACACATAATGGCATCTAGTTCTTTTTGGTAATGATAACATTCATCGAATGCATCCTTACACTGTATGTCTGTTAATATGGAGCTCTCGCTATCCCTCCATAATTGTCGTAACCATCCTGGTGATTGTAAAAAAACTGTACTGTTGTCCATTACGAGACGACAATGGTTAAACAATCTATTTGCCATACTATTAATGACAAAGTTCTTAGCTCTTAACTCCATTCCTTCAAATGTTTCCCGGGCTTCTATTTTAGTTATGTCCCCTAAGTCCATCCATTTTTCTGTCATTTTCTTTATAATATCTTTCTCTGCTACGCCTAATCGCGTGGGCCTAACATACGTGTCTGATACCCGTCTGTCCGTCCTTGGTGAACCAAGGTAAGGGGAACCCAACCAATCGTATGGTCTGTGTGTATATACTGTGGGGGAATCACTTTGTGAGACCAGTGGCGTCAGTGGTACTGGAAGTGTCACGCTGGGAAGTGTTAGGGCGGGCGGTGTTGCTGAGGGGTTTCCTACAGATCCATGTGCGCCCTGCGAACCAATAGTAGGGGAGGCTGTTTGTTGGGCCTGAGCCGGTACAACAGGGGCGGATGCCTGTTGGACCGACACGGCAGGAGGGAGCACATGCTGAGTTTGCGGTTGGACAACAATGTTAAGTGGTTGGCCTCCAATACCGGGACCTGGGGGAACAGGATTTTGAATATTATACGGGGGAGGCTTGTCTAACAAGTCCTCTAATACCTCATCGACAGGCGGGCAATTTCTTTTGTCTACTGTGACAAAACACTTTTCTGTTTTCATCCGAAATTCTCTGTCATGCTGTTCAATATTTTCATTTATCTTTATATCATTATATTCTGCTACTTTGGCCGTAGTTGTTTTATTTTTTTCTCTTTCCCTGTCTTGTTTTTGTTTCATGGCCCTAGTTCTAGCAGATTTCTCCCACGTTTGAAATGCCTCAAACATAGCAGGTCGGACTTTTCGTTCCATCATACATTGCTGTAAATACTGTAATTTAGCTAAATCAAAGGTACCATCGATAGGAAACTGTAATTCCTTATTTTTTTTTGTGTACTCATGCCATATTCTATTGTATAGGTTCACAGTTACTCCTTTTTTTATCATCAATATCCAACCAGGACTGCCTTCAACAGGGTTGGGGACGCTTTCGTCCAACCGATAACCTGAACTTACACAACAGAACGTTTTAGAAATGCATTTCTTCATTGTTCCTATTATTTTTAGTTATAACTATTCTTTTACCCTTTTAACCACAATTTATTCAAAACTTGGTTACAAAACTTATTTTTATCAAAACATGCAACAGAACAATCTCACCAATCTGTGGTGTGTCCTTGACTCGTCCTTAAATCGTCCGACTGTTGGTCTTCGGACAACACGTCTGTTTCAAAAGGGAGCAGCTCGTGGACCTCTGCCGGGGAATCCTGTTGTCAAGAGGCCAGTCGGGACTTCAGATGGCAGCTGCTGCGGAGAAACGCTGTCTCCTTCGTGCAGGGGCCCCTACGATCATTCGGTCCTCAGTCGCACCTCTCAACCACGGACTCAGGTAGCCGTTGGATGTCCCACGGAGAGGTCCCACCAGAGTCGCCAGCTGACAAAGTTGAATTCTTCTACCTCGGCCAGGTATGTTTACAAAGGAAGACCAGCAGTCGGAGGTAACTGAAACATAAAAAGATTTATTGCGCTCGAGCGGGTACACCACCTCCTCCGCACCCGACATCGCCATAGCCATCCCAGACGGCTACAAGATCACCCGCAGAGACCACACCAACGGAGTCGGAGGAGGAATTGCCATCATCCACAAGAACAGCGTCAGGGTCCCGACTAGCACCGACGACGCGCTCAGCACCACTGAACACATGCATTTACAGATCCACACAGACCCCAACTCTACCCTCAGAGGCAACCTCGTCTACTGACCCCCCGGACCCCGCCCCCAGTTCAGAGACTACATCGCCGACTTCATCAGCATGTACGCCCTGACCTCCACCGACTACATCCTCCTCAGAGACCTGAACTTTCACCTTGAGAACAAAAACGACAACAACTCCACAACCCTGATCGAAAGCCTCGCCAACCTTGGACTGAGACAACTTGTCACAACGCCCACCCTCTCCGCCGGCCACACGCTCGACCCCGTCTTCTCCTCAAGCTCACACATCTCCATCAGCCACACCACTGAACTCCTCTGGACCGACCACCGCTTCATCCACTTCACCTTCCAGAAACCCACCACACACCACCGCACCCAACAGATCCCCCACCGCCGCTGGAGCAAAAGCACCGAAGACCAACTATATGCAAACCTCGCTCTCAGCCCACCCACCGAACCCTCCAAGACCGACGACACTGCCCACAGCCTCGGACGCTGGATCGAGGACTGCGCCAACACCCTTGCCCCACTGAAGTAACCCCCCCACAGAGACACCAGCAAGAGGGCCAGCTGGTTCGCACCAGAACTCCTAGATTCTAAGCAAGCCTGCCGGAAACTTGAGAAGAAATGGCACATTGAACAAACTCCGGACAGCCATGCAGCACACAAGGACGCCGTCCGCAACCACCACCACCTCATCAGGGCTGCCAAGAAGACCTACTTAAAAGACTGCCTCGACAACAATGCAGATGACAGTAAGGAGCTCTTCAACATCGTGAAGGAACTCTCCAACCCCAGCTCTAGCACCAACGACATCCCACGGTCGCAAGCCCTGTGCGACTCCCATACCACCTTCTTCCACTGCAAGATAGCAGACATCCACGACAGCTTCAACACCCAGACAGCCCCAACAGACAGCAGCACAACAGACACTCTGCACACCATCAACCACGTCCCCCTGCTAGCCTGGACCAACGTGAGCATCGATGACACCATCAAGACCATAAGCACAATCCACTTTGGCTCTCTGTCAGACCCATTCCCACACCACGTCTTCAACAAAGCAAGCAGCTCCATCGCACCCCACCTATGCAACGTCATCAATCTCTCCCTTGAGACCGCGACCTTCCCAGACCTCAAGAACTGGAGGAGTGTGGCTCAATGGTTAGAGTGGCAGACCCTGATGCAGAGTTCAGGCCCAGGACCAGGGTTCAATTCCCGCCTCGGCGGGTCTTGGGCTTAATTTCCTCGGACCTGATAATTCTCGCCTCGGTGCCTATTCTAATCATGGGCCCCACGCTGCAACTCTGGGCAATAGCTTGCTTAACCTCCACAACGGCCCCAACAGCGCTAGGATGCCTGGCTTCACCCTGGGGGTGCCCAGGAGTGGACACTTCACAGGGAAAGCCAGGAGGGGTTCCACAGCGGTATGAGTAATAGCGCCAGGAAACCGCTTGGTGACAGTGCGCTCTACAAATACCTTGACATTTACATTTACATTTACATTTACATTTACATTAACTTCCGACCCATCTCTCTGCTTCCCTTCCCGGCCAAGGTCATCAAGAAAATCGTTAACAGACATCTAACCTGAAACCTTGAAGAGAACCGAATCCTGGACCCTTCCCAGTCAGGGTTCCGCAGCAACCGCAGCACCGAGACCGCCTTCATCGCCGCCACCGACGACATCAGGACCCTGCTAGACAACGGGGAGACTGCAGCACTCATCCTCCTAGACCTCTCCGCCGCCTTCGACACCATCTGCCAGCGCACACTATGCGCACGCCTCCGCGCCACAGGGATCTGAGACAAGGCACTGGAATGGACCACCTCCTTCCTCTCCGGCAGAACCCAGAGCATCCGCCTCCCCTATTCCATTCCGAAGCCTCCAAGATCATCTGTGGCGTACCCCAAGGATCCTCCCTCAGCCCGACACTGTTCAACATTTACATGGCCCCGCTCGCACACGTCGCCTGACAGCACGACCTCAACATAATCTCCTACTCCGATGCAACTGATCCTCTCCCTCACCATGGAACCCTTCACCACCAAAGCCAACCTCCATGAAGGAATGAAGGCAGTCGCCAACTGGATGAAGATCAGCCATCTGAAGCTGAACTCGGACAAGGCGGAGGTCCTCATCCTCGGCTCCAACCCGTCAGCCTGGGATGACTCCTGGTGGCCTACTGCACTGGGGGCAGCCCAGACCCCCACCGACCACGCATGAAACCTGGGAATCATCCTCAACTCAACGCTCTCAATAACCAAGCAAGTCAACGCCGTCTCCTCCTCCTGCTTAAACATCCTCCTCATGCTCCGGAAGATCTACAGATGGATCCCGACAGATACAAGAAAGGCAGTCACCCAGGCCCTTGTCAACAGCAGACTCGACTACGGAAACGCCCTCTACACGGGAGCCCCGACCAAGCTCATCAATCGACTACAACGCATCCAAAACGCCTCGGCATGACTGATCCTCGATGTATCACGAAACGGCCAAATCACCCCTCACCTGAGAAACCTGCACTGGCTCCCCCTCAACAAGAGGATATCCTTCAAGCTCCTCATCCGCGAACACAAGGCACTTCACAGGACCGGCCCAGCCTACCTCAACAGACGGCTCTCCTTCTACATCCCCAACCGCCAGCTACGCTCCGCCGACCTCTCACTCGCCACCATCCCGCGCATCCGGATAACAACCACCGGTGGGAGATCCTTCTCCCACCTCGCCACCAAGACATGGAACACTCTCCCATTGAGCCTACGACAGACCCAAGGCCTGCTGACCCTCAGGAGGATACTAAAGACCTGGCTGTTCGATCAGTAGCGCCCCCCCCCTCCCCCCATCTGCGCATTTGAGATTCTCGGAGGTATGTAGTGCACTTAACAAATGACTGATTGATTGATTGATTGAATAAATAATCAATAAAAAAATAATTACTTACTACCCTTCACACCATTTACACATTTAAACACAACACGCACCTAAAATTAATTAAACAATTAACATAATTAATTATTAATTAATACATTGAAATTAATTAACAACAAATTATTAAACTATTATTAATTAATCAATTAACTTATTAATTATTCAATACATTCCCACCCAATTACTTCCCACCCTATTCCCCTATAAACCCACAACTCGCTAAGGAATTAAAAACACAAAATTCTAATTAAAATAATATATTAATTACTATAAATTATTATTTAAATCTATATAAATAAATTACTTCCCACCCTATTCCCCTATAAACCCCCTACCCGCAACGAAACTAAAAATACTAAATTAAACTTAAATTTTAAAAATCTAATAAATGAAAAATAATTCTCATAAAAAACACAAAAATACATAATATTATTATTAATTTTGTCAACTATATTTTTGTAAACGATATTTAATACGTCGATGTTTTTGAAATCGATATTACTGTCAGTCGATATTCTTGCTCACGATATCTTTGTTGTCGATATTTCTTCCCCACAATATTTTTGCGGCAATAATTATGTCCCTTGATATTTATATGTCGATATTTCTTCTCTGCACCGTTTCTTTGAGCATCTGGACACAAGTACCAGTCAGAGCTTCTCTCTTAAATAACAAGGATGTTTTTAGAGTCACATGAGTAAAATGATAATCTATTAGGGTTTTGACCCATGAAGGTCACTACAGAGGTTTCGTGTATGGGCTCTAATATGAATCCATCAAGAGAGATTTGTAGGTTGAGAATAGAAGAACTAAAACGTACATGCTCTTGTGATTGGAAACAGAGGATGAAGACAGAGAGAAGAAACACTGGAGGTCCTATCTGGGGTAATGTCTTCGTCTCTGGGTTTTCAAAGTAAGCTCACCACGCAGACAAGAAACTGCAGCAGCTGTGGTAATGTTTAGACAGGTAGAACAGCAGATGTTTCTAGTAATGCAACCACATACAGAGTAAGGATATGTGTGATTATCCTCTAATTATGATCCAATTAAAAATGCTCCTAACTAACACAAGAAATACCTGAAGACCTTCCTCAATCTTGTGTGCCCCAGGAGACATTGTTGACAGAAATGTGGTAAGTGATTGCAAGAACACTGTAGGATCATTGTGGAATACGGACACAGTGAAACACTGATGAAGGAGCAAACATCCAGGAAATTACTAACGAGAGAGATGGAACACGAGAAGAGAAGGGAGAATGAAGGAAATGTGCAGGTATTGCAGTACAGTGTATGACTTGATTGAAAAGGATCTATACAACTAGGCAATTGCTAGGGAAGTTGATCCCATTTTTACGCTTCTAAAATTGTCCTGGAAACAGCCTTTCCATCATTGTATTTGGGCCATTGTTTCCACCGGACCTGTAAGACCCTCCCATTGCGCCTCAGCCCCTGCCACCATGACCTAGTACCATGCAATCTCTAAAAACCAAACCTCTCTCGGTGGATGGAATAATCTGTCACAAATGTGACGGATATCCTGTCCACCACATTACGATCTCCATAGGATATAATGGGATCGTAATGTGGTGGACTGAATATCTGTCAAGTCTGTGAGTATTCCTCTCTGCCAAGATCTGAATCAGACCCTCAGTCTTTTCTGTGTTACCTTTATTTTTTTCCACACAAGGTCCAATCATATGATATTCATATTTGATGTAAGGTACTGGAATTGTACAATTGAGTCATGTTTTATTAATTTCATGATTATCACGTGAGGTCAGATAGTAGCCAACTGGTAGAATAAGTTTACTTAAATCTGCGTGAACCAAAGTTTCAGTGTGTAAAACAGCAAGTTCACATTTCTGACCATGAGTCACCAGATCAGGTTTTGCAAATGTTTATTCTCACCCATTGCAATTATAATCATTGACATTAGAAAGAGATGGTGGTTTCCCACAATAGCCTCTTTCGGGTTATGGGTGGGAACATAGCTTCTTACCGGGGAATGGCTCATGGACATTAATAAACTAATAGTTTTTTAGGTATTCTTAAGGCGACTGCATGCTCTCTATATGTGCACATAAAGTTATGGCAAAAAGAATGACAGTAGTGCGTAATGTTACTTTGACAAACAACAGCCACATATTTGTGAAGGTGTAAAAAGTTAGAGAAGTTGCATAAGCGAAGTAATGTATACGTTCCTCAAACATAGTCCTACGCATTTTGTTTCATAAATCCAATCTGATGATTTAAATCACTTTCCATGCGTCCTCCAACGAATTAAGGATACAACAATTGAGTGTTTTACTGCTGTCCGATTAAGGGGGCATATTACCAAGCAATAGCGATAATTATCGCTATTGCTTGGTTAGAGACAAAAATGTACCGCTGAGCTGTGGCGATTTTTAACGCAGATAAACCTTGGTATTACCAAGGTCGCAAATGCGATAAAAATCGGACGAAAGGCATGAATATCGCTGAAAAGTCAGCGATATTCATGCATTAGCGAGCTAATGCTCTTAGCCATGTTATCCACCTCCCATTGGATAACATGGCTAAGAACTGCTCAGGGCAGGTGGTAGTTTTAGCGCAAATATCTCCATAAGTTGGTAATAGGAGACAGCGATGTTAGCGACTGTTTCCAGTCGCTAACATCTTAGCACGCCTACTTTGCATGTCATTAGTGATAAATATCACTGACATGCAAAGCGGGGCCCAGAATGGTCGCTATCTCCTACTAGCTGTCGCTAACTGGTGTTAGCGACAGCTTGGTAATAGGGAGATAATTTTATCTCCGCTTTCTTGGCTTTTAAAGCCAAAAAAGCGGAGATAAACCCCCTTGATAATATGCCCCAAGGTTTTAGAGAAAACATATATTGAAGACCGAAATTCTTCACAGACTTTCCAGAAATATATCATCCCTAATAAAATGCACTTTTTGTTTATTTCTTAGTTAAGCCCTACAATGTTTTTGGTGGGATTGTTTTTCTACCTCAAGTCACTGGCACTAGATTTCGCAAAGGGTCATCCCTATGGCCTGATATTCATTTAGAATATTTCATGAGACTTGGTGCCGAAAAGAACTGGTGATGAAGTTGCCTTTGTCCTTTATGCTGGTTCGAGTTTACTGGAAAACATCCATCTTCTTAATTACAATTCGCGTTCAAATTAAATGTACCTCATTCAGTATTGCACAACTCCAGCCCTCTGAGATTGCACATCAGCTGAGGTTTACGGATCCCACCACAGACACGCGTGGCAGGCATTAGCTGCATCTGCAGTTTGCTAGAATGTCTTGACAGCCATTGCTGATCGTAAATGAGTGCATACACATGTATTACATTACTTGTCAACCACAGCGCCTCTGGGGAGATATGTCACTGCAAGCAAACTCTTGAAACTTGAGGAAGAAAAATAAACGTACCCTGGTTCGTGTTAAGTGTTTTTGCAGTCTCAACGTCAAATGCAGTTAAGTGGTTAGGACATGCTTACAGATGACGTGAAATCACACAGCAGTTGCTTTTTTTTAATGAACAACAGAGATTTAAGGAAGTTAATTGGCAATCTTATATTGTCGCATTGTTTCCCGTAGCTCCCTGTGCGGACTTTAATAATGACAGCAGCCCAACTTGTGTTCATAGATAGCCCAAGGACAGTTTCTGAGATACAGCATCTCTAACCAATACTTGACTTGTGGGTCCTTCGAGTCCGTGTATTCGCCTTCTAAACACATGGGTGGTTTTCAAGAATATTTCTTTCCCGAGAGCTTAAAAAATGAATGTCCATACAAATGCACATGAAGCCCCTAAGCCATTAATCAATAAAGCCCATGTACACCTTCAAATTACGAAAATTCAGGGGTGTGACAAAATCACTCCTTTCACAACATTAGGGTTGGGGTGGTATTGTAAAAGCGTAACTAATTGAACATTCATTTTTTTGCTATATTGCCAAACTGAAAACGGGCCAATTTTTTACATGTTTTTATTTTTTTATTATTGAAGTCCTTTAATGTCATTACAAATTAACATTTCAACATCATTTCTTTAACATAAAATACAAACAAAAGCCTTTTTTAACTAAAGCAGCACACTATAAACAAAGCCTTATAGCACAGCACAGATTTACAATATACTTGAATCCTCGAAATCTAAAAAAAAGGGGTAATTCTCTCTGATTTAATCAAAGAATGTCCCCCAGATCTTATCGAATCTTCTAATCCTCCCTACCCGCAGTGCATAAATCTGCATAGATCTGCTCACTGGATTTAACTAGTCTCATCTTTTGTAGCCATTCATACATAGATGGAATCTGTTCTGTACGCCATTGCTATAACAAAAGAGATCTGGCCACTGCCATAGCAATGGACAGTAATTTAGCTATCTGATCGGAAAACATAAGATCAGAGTCAAAACCATGCAAAATTAATTTCTCGTTCACTGCGATCGTGATATTATATTCAGTCTGAAAAAAACCAAAGATTTCCTCCCAAAATTTCACAATCTTGACACAATAAAACATTACATGTGACCAGTTGGCTGGAGAATGGTGCATACATCTAAATCAATGTGCTGTATAGTTGGAGTACATTTTAGAAATGGAGGCAGGTGTACGATATAGCAGCCAATTACTGCGCCAATTAGCACCACGCAATGCGCTGAAATTAAATTTATTAATAACTGCCCAAGTATTCAAGGACATTGCGTGGTTTTCTTGCTCCTGCCAATTTTTAATTGCCTTCTGACTTAAGTCAGCCCCCTACTCTGAGCTAGACAACGCTTCCAATCCCGGGTTTTCTGTCAAGTTCAATGGTTAAAAGTTCATTAATTAATTGACTTGGTTGACCTAGCTGTGCAGTGTCAAATTGCACAAGAAACGTATACACAATATTATAAGACCCTAACAACATAAAGTTCCTAGGGGTTAAATGCGACATTTCCCCACAGGTGATCCAAACTCCATTTCTCAGAAAGTTGGAAACTTTAGAAAATCCTTCCCCAGCCCAATTACCAGTTAAATATAAGCCTTGTACCACCCCCAACAATGGGAGAATTCTGGACAGTGAAGTTGTTGAATTAGGAGGGGAAACAGAGTATCTTTTAAACAGAGCTTGACTTTTAAAAAAAAAACACAGTAACGACTTGTAACAGACTAATTTGGGAGATTTAAGCACCAGCAGAGGGGCTGGTATCTGAGTTTCTGTACACAGTAAATCGAAAAAGAAATTATTATATAATTTTTTACTATAGATTTGACCTTTAAATCTTGGTAAGTACTTTGCAAAGTATGCATTATAATAATCCCTGAGATTTGGCAGGGCGAGCCCTCCCTGATCCAAATCCTAATATAACGTGCTTAATGCAATACGGGGTGTCTTCTTCACCCAGATGAAGGCCGAGAACATAGATTCTACCCTAGTAAAAAAAGACCCCGGTAGAAAGCATGAAATAGTTGAAAACAAAAAATTGAATAAGGGGAGAACAGACATTTTAATCAAGGCTACTCGACCTAGAATGGTTAATGGCAAAGCTTTCCAGCAAAGAAACAATGCTTGAACTTTCCGGGGAAGGGGATCAAAATTCAAATTATACAAATCTTTAACTGACCCTGAGAAAAAGACGCTGAGATATCTCTTGGGCTTAGTGTTGATACAACTGTGTATATCAGGATGCAATTCCGGAGTTTTCCCCCCACAGACTAATATTTCTGTTTTCTTTTAATTCATACAATATATCCCCAGGGCTTCAAAATCCTCAAAAATCTGAAACACTTTGGCTTGAGTTTGTAATTTGGGTTTGATAATAAGCATAATGTCATCTGCGTACAGTTTCACCTTAGCCATTAAGGGAATCGGGGGAAGAATTTCCGCACAGTTCCTCAATGCGACTGCAAGAGGCTCGATGAAAAAAGCAAAGAGGACTGGCGATAGTGGGCACCCTTGCCTTCTGCCACGTTTAACTGAAACTGACCCAACCATTACAGTATTTAAGATGATATTAGCTTTGGCATTGGTATAGAGGTTGCATATCAGAGATATAGGTTTACCAGAAATACCAAAGTGCTCCAAAATAATAAACAGTGTCTCCCAAACCACCAAATCAATAGCTTTTTCAGCATCCAATAACAAAACCAAAGCAGTATTCCATCGTGTCTCAAAAAAATCCAAAGCTTCAATCAAATAGTGGGTATTTGTAACGAGTTGCCTGCCTGCAATGAAACCATTCTGATCTGGATGGATCAAATCTACTGTGGACTAATTAAAGTGTAATGATAGAAGTTTTGTTACTATTTTATAGTCTGAGTTTAATAAAGTAACAAGGGGGATGGCGTAGTTCAAAACAGTGGGGGATGGCGGAGTTCCACGCCTCCGCGTAGTCACCTGAGATCCAAGCCCCACCCTCCGATGATGGCGGCCTGCTGCTGCTGCTAGTGTGTCGGCGTGCGGATGAGTTAGCATTTTCTGCTCGAATCTTAGGCTCAAATCATTTGCTGAGGGGTGCCACGAGTCACGACTCTTCAGGCTGCTCGGAAACGCTTTTGTTGGATTTAAAATCCCAAAGTCCAGGAATCTGAGTGTTGCAGCTATTTACCGAGCTGGGCTCACAGCAGGTGAGAGCAGAGGAGACGGGGAGAGAGGTTGAGCCAAAGACAGCGGCTCCCTCAGCAGTGGCGGCTCTCGCAGGAGGCGACCTTCGATCAACGTAAGCAGCCTGGTTAGTATAGCAAGCACTACGTGCCGCTACTGTAAAAGGCTTCTTTAGCGCTGAGAGTGTGGATTCTTGCCCCTTTTGGATCTGACTTTGTTTTTTTCTCTCTGAATGCTACCTGGGTGCTATTTGAGTGCTATGGACCGTGTTAACACCTGATTTAATTTCTCAAAGTCTCTCTAAGAACAATTTCGCTTTGGGCCAGTAACGGGGGAGGCTACCCCAATATCCCTGATTCTTCTGTCCTCGCAAGCGCGATTCCCTGGGAGAAGTGAAAGGAGCTGGGGAAGGAAGGAGAAGAGCACTGCACGCTGAGTAGAGTACAGGGGTACACGATAATATGGGCAAGCTGCTAAACGCACGGATCAAAGCCAAAACTCGCCGGCTACAGGCAAAAGAAGTCAAAGAAGCAGCTAGATTGATGGGTAAGGAATCCTCCGAGAGTGCAGATGAGCAAGAAGCACCGTCCATCGAATATTTGAATCAAACTACTTTCGTAACAAATTCGATACTGGATGAGATGAACATGTCAATTACCAGCCCGAAAGTGGCTCAGCCAGATAAAACTGGAATCAACAGTTTTAAAAAGGATAAAATTGCTGTTTCTGCTAAAGGGTCAAAACAATTCCCTCTCTTTGATAAAAAATCCAGTACGCAATCTTCTAGCAGCCCTGCCCAAAGTTTGCAGCATTCAGCTGGCAACTCAGGGGTTACTCAACCAGTGACCACTCCTGAGTCTGATACTTCATCTAGATGAACAATCATCGTTGCTGATTGTGCAAAAGGAGGCCTGTCCAGAAAACACCGAAACAGCACAAGGCTACAAGCAGTTTGCGGATGTCTTGGGTGCCTCCGATTTAAAAGCTAAATCCCCCTCAGCTGAAATGCAGATACAGTCGCAATTTACATCAAAGACGGCGCCCTTATTACCGGCTATGGATGACCATACAGATGACCATACAAATAGTCATCCTTCTTGTTTAATTGATCCCTTTAGTCCCATTCTGGACCTGAATACCGAGTCAGCAGGCGAGATCCAGATGACGGTGAAGGATATGCTAAACTTTGTCTTGGATGAGGTCCGGGAGCTGAAAAGATTTCAAAGAACCGAACTAGCCTCAATTCATCGGCGGCTGGAGAAAATTGAGAAATTGGTTTCAAGCTTTTCACTCAGACTTCAAGAAGCCGCGACCAGAATCTCAACTCTGGAGGATCAGATGACGGAGGTCAAAGAAGATGTCAAGGTAGTCAATAAAAGCAGACGGGCACTTGAAATAAAACTGGATGACCTGAAAAACTACACACAAAGATCTAACCTTCAAATAGTTGGAGTCCCTGAAGGGTTAGAGGGATCGAATACAGTTTAAGGGGTGACCTTTTTAAAACAAAAAGTAATCCCAGAATATGAAGGGGACCTGACTATAACTCGGGCGCACCGGGTACCTGCCCATCCTTTTCCTAACTCAACGCTGCCTTGTATAATCCTGCTAATTTTTTCGGACTCTCGTTTAAAAGAAACTATTCTAGCTAAAGCAATTCAGCAAAGACAATTCGCAGGTAATGAGACAATTAGTTGCCAAATTTTCTCAGATATGTCCGCAGCAGCAGCGCATAGGAGGAAGGAATTTGTGAAAATCCTCCATTTATTTAAGGCAAATGGTCCCCAGGCTATGATCGCTCAGCAATCTAAATTGAAAGTGCTGGTGAAGGGCAAATTCTACATGCTGTCTGATTTAGACGAAGCTCAGGAGTTACTGAGGAAATTTCACAGGGGCGTAAGGGGTGAATGAAAAGGATAAATAAAGAACAGAGTAAAAACCCATGGGGTTCAAATATAGAAATGGTTACCTAGGGGGAGAATTTCTGTTATTTACATTTTTTGGATAGAAGGTATTAGTAGGTATCCTGGATTGGAAGGTTAATGAAGTGTTCTAATTTGGGAATTTGGGAATAGTCATTTACTCATTAAATGTTCGGAGTAATGTTCTAGATGTTGAGAATGTTAAAGGGATTTTTTTTTCTCTTCTTGAGCCAAGTACAATGCATTGCGGGGGTGGAGGTGAGAAGGAGGGGTCCCAGGGCCCCAGGGGTGTAATAACAGGACACCCGATTGTTAGGGGGAAGGGTTTTGTAGCTAATGTGGGGGAGGAAGGAAGAGCCACATGCTGGGGGGAAGGGGCACAGGGGTAGGTATAGGAACACTATGGAGGGGGGATCTTAGGGGGATGGGTAGGGGTAAAAGTAAGGAAAAAATGAAGTCCCTTGTGTTCTTTTGTTTCTCTATTTTTGGTAGAACAAGGTTTTATTTACGATATTAAGAGAATTAATCAGCCAAAAAGTATGGTAAATACTCCAGATGTCTAGCAAAGAGCAACTGAAAATAGTATCATTCAATTTTAATGGCCTAAATAATAAAAAGAAAATGCGGGCCATAGAGATGTGGATTAAGACAGAAAAGCCTTCTGTAATTCTGTTAAAGGAAACGTATATTCCATCCTTAAAATGGGCTGATTTTTCACTGTTTAGAGCCTGGGCATCATATCGAGGCTTTTCTTCGATCTCGGAATCCCAGAGAGGGGTAGCTATTTTTTTAAACAAAAACATCCATGTAGAGATTATAAATTCTGAGAGTGATGACTTAGGGCGTTGGTGTTGGTCCACATGTACAATTAAGGACAGACAGAGACCTATTACCTTTGTAAGTTTTTATGCGCCAGTAGAAGATAATTTCAGAGTATATGAAGAGCTGTTTCAATCTCTATTGACTGTGATAGGAGACGTGATTATTGGAGGAGACTTTAAAATTCTTATCAATCCAATTCTGGATTCCACTACTCAGTCAAAAAAACAGCTCAAACCAAAATCTTTGAAGGTAATCCAAAATTATAAAACAACTCTTAATCTTTACGATCCGTGGCGCTCACACCATTTGTCTAAACCAGAATTTACATGCTGGTCAGGAAGATTCAAGTTCTCATCACGGATAGATTTTTTTTTGGTTTCTAGACAACTTAACTTTTATCAGCAGAGATCTCTTAACAATGGGTTCTCTGATCACGCTATATTAGTTATTGAGTTTCTTTTAGAAAACAGTGTAAGAACTCCTAAACAATGGGTGTTTAATAAACAGTATTTAAATGATGAAACATGGGTTAACTCTATGAAGATAGAGATTAAAGAATTTATTTCCCGAAATTACGATTCTGCTTCACTTAACATTGTTTGGGACTCCCTAAAAGCTTTTATTCTTGGAATCATCATTGGCAAGGACGCAGCTAGCTTGAAAGCAGCTAGATCCAAGAAGAAGATCCTTGAACAAAGAGTACAGGTATTAAGCAATATAAGGCTGCATATCCCATCTAGTAGCAACCAATATCAGCTAGATCAGGCTAAATGGGAACTTAGTGCCAACTATTACGCCCAAAGTGAAGAGGTATTTCGACAACCATGCCAGAAGATATACGATGAAGGCAACTTCACAGAGAGATTCCTAGCCTGGCAGGTTAGGGAACAAGCTGCTGATAACCTGATAAAAGAATCAAAGTGCCCATCCACTCACGCAGAGACAGTTGATCCGGTCAAAATAGGAAACATAATGCTCAATCACTACAATGTTATCTATAGCCAGCAACACAGCGTAGATCACCGAAAGCTAGAAACTTTTTTACTCAACTATACATTGCCCTTCCTCTCTGAAATTGAACAACTAACTATAGCGAGCCTTTACTATGGAAGAATTAGAGTCAGTTATTTAGGATCTTCCTAATGGGAAAGCCTGCGGCCCAGAAGGGTTCCCCTTCAGAAATTCTAAAAGTATTTTTATGTGTTTTTGCTGATTTATTTCTGGAATTAATAAATTCTATGTTGGAGGGAGGCACAATACCAGATTCCTTCAGACAAGGCAATTTTGTGAGCTTTCTGAAGAAGGGGACACTAGGGATCCAAACTGAAAACAGACATACATGTATTTGCTAGTATGAAAGACAGGAAAAAGTACCTTTTCAAGGTACAAAATGGAAGGAAAGACATAATAATTAATAGAGTAGGAGACAAGGTTTTCCCATGAAGAAAAATAGTTTATGCCCTGGAGGAAAGAATTTTCAAGTACTAAAGCACATTTATATATGCAAAATTTGCACCTGGTGGAGATCCAGCCATGATTACAGTGAAGTAATACAGAAAATCTCTGACTGACATAGATTTCCTTAAATTCACTGAGCGTTTTTTGTGAACTTCTAAAAAAATAGAACTTTACTTTAAGTGTAGAAGTAAACTTTCTATTGCAGATTCAGGGTTTTTGTCAATAGAACTTTATGATTTGGGTCCTTAATAAAATACACATATTGAGTAGTTGATTGCAACTGCTATTAGAACATTGGAATGTTGAGAGCTACACTGAAGACAGTGGAGTGGCTCAAGGCTTTTATGGCTGGTATAAGCCTTCTGCTCCAACATTCCAATGTTTGTCTTTCTGTTGCTCCCTTTTTAATTTAGAACATTCTTTACTTGGTGCCTTATTATGAGTTTGGCATGGACTGCCATACCCACGGTCCATTCCTTGTGATCTCGGTGGTCCAACTGCAGTATTACAAGATGGAAGTACTGTCTTTGCAAAGACCGCAACTGAACCGCAGACACCGCCAGCACACCTCAAACCACCTGGGTCGTGGTCAGAGGAATGCAGCTGCCATAGGGAGCTACAGAGTAGCTACACCGCCATCCGTATTATGAGGTAGGTTTCAGCGAGCTAACCATGCCTGCTTCATGTGGGCGGAAACAAATAATTTGGGGTGCATACTCACCCCTTTCCCATTCTTTCCATGAGCATTCAGAATGGATCCCTTTCTCGGCGTCCCCTTCCACAGCAACATCTTCATGACAAGGAACACAACCCTGTCTATGGTGATACCCAGATAAGTCCCTTTTCTACCAAATACCCATTGCCAGGACAGGCCACATATTGGTCATACTCCGGCAATGGGTATGTGGTATTTTTCCACATGTATCATGCATATGTGGGCATTCGACACATATGCAGTCAAAATGCTCAAACATGCATCGATAGATACTTATGGAAAACTACTCACCCGCTGGCGCACCATGGTCACATTGGTCAAATCATAATATGGCAGTCAGAAGACCACCGGCACTGCAGTCTGCTAGAGGACGTGGCATCGGTCTTTGTGCGGTCGGACTGTGAAACTCGTAATAAGGCTCATAGTGGGTGGAATGTTCTAATAGCCTCATAGCCCTTCTGTTTCATGCTATACCTGTTGTTAAAGGCCCTTCGGCTAGAGTCTCCATTAACAATGAGTATAGGACTCAGCAGTGGGCTATAAGGCTATATAAAAGACTTAGGATTTATGTAGGTCATCGGGCCCGTTTCACGAAAGTAATCTGAGACAAAATCCTAACTTTATGGCTTTCGGTATTAACAAAGGGCATTTAGGAGTAGTAAAGTTGGGATCCTGTCTCATGTAAACTTAAGGTTTGGTGTTAAGTTTAACTTAGAACCAAACCTTAAGTTTAAGTGAGACAAAATCCTAATTGTACTACTCCTAAATGCCCTTTGTGAATACCGAACGTCGTAAAGTTAGGATTTTGTCTCAGATTACTTTTGTGAATCAGGCCCATTGTTTTTTTAAATTTATCTCTAGCTTCATTCAATCGCTTGTAAAATAATCACGAAAGAACATAAAACGTAGAGGAAAGATCTAAATATAATGCAACAAATATAAAATGCATAAAAATTATTTATGAATAGACTAAAAATTCCTTGAGTTATGCCATCGCAAATAATTCTTTAAAAACAGCCTCACAGAATTACGGAAGACAGCGTCAGGCACCAAAATGCTGTTCTATATTGACAAAATATGTAAAGCAAGAAGGGAGTGACCCCATTCTCCAAGAGACAGGATATCAAATACAATCAATGTAAGAAGAATTTATATTAGGTAAAAAGTTACGGATGTCAAGCCGCGTTGCAATCAACCATACATAAACCTTAAGTAAACTCAGACTCCGATTTGTATTCATAGATAAGGACCCAAAGAACAATTATAAACACATGGACAAAAACCAATCCCTGTATCAGAAAATGTATTTTATTTAAAATCATAAATCAATACAATTATAGATCAAATTTGGGCCAGCCAAAGATTGTATGGCAACAAATTCATACATTAGACAGTCAAAATACTTAAATGCACGAGAGACAAAGAACAAGTGAAACATTAAAAACATCATAATTCAGGTATTTCGAATGAATCAATTTTTTTGGAGTCTATCTGTATTCATATGATTAAACTCAAATGTTCCTCGAATATAACCATGTTACAAAGAGTAGCAACGTGTTTTGGTGGCTGTAATTTATTTGTGAACCACCTTCTTCAGGACATTAATAGTTATTGTCTCTCCTATTTGTGATACATATTCATATATTCCCAGTTAAAAACAGGAAATAATGAAATGTAGCAAAAGACAAATGTATATTCTTACATAAAAAAACCATATAGGTTACATTCAGAGGTTCTTAACCTGTTGTCCAGGGAAGCCTGGGGGTCCACAATTGCTTACAAAATTAACTAATATTAACAGACATTATAAATAAAGAAGCAAAATGTAAAACTGATAATTTTAAAGCATTCTGTAAATGTGCAGGAAATCAAAATTGTAAACTGAAAGGGAAGAGGTATCCTCAAATTTATTTGTGGGAGCAGTGAAGGTGCATCAAGTGAAATATAGTATGAGTGATGGGTGGCCTCAATTGAATTTGGAACACGTCCTACCTTCCCATTAAATTTAAAATGTTATTCTTTTATATTTGCTTGTAAACTAAATACAATTATTCCACATTTGTGTATTTGTTTGATGAATGCTTGTTTCTGTATTTCTGTGTATTGCTTTGTAATTAAAATCATCGAAATTGCTTAGGCTGGTGTCCATCGTTATAGTAATGACTCAGTGGGTGTCACCACAGTTCAATAATGATTCCTTGGGGTCCCAGGATTTCTGTAATTATAAAGTGGGGGTCCAAAGGGTAAGATCCATTTCTCTGAGCTATTGATAGGACAATTGATATCACATATTCAAACATGCATTCTTCTAATTGATCGAGAGAGATTAATCATACTTTTGACAGAAACTGTGCTGACCTACCACATGATGCAAAAAATATTTGAATCTGCTATTTTGACATTAAAGTTACTCTGTGAAAAGTAACAGAGGAGCATAATTAGGAGAAAATGACAGAGCGTGGGGCTGCGCCAAATTTGGCAGCACTGCGTTCGACATTTTCAAAATTCAGGGATACGCCATACTCACAAGAATTTGCCACACCCCTGTGTTTTCCCTAGCACTAGCGTTAACTTTAGCTACCTAGCGCCAATGTAGGCCCCCTTGCACCACAGTGCAAGGGTGCCTGTGTTGCAGGGAATGATTGTTTATGTGCAGGAAGGTGTCCGTTCATTCACATAAACAATCACTAATGGAATTTTGCTCTTTCTATGTGTCCTGCTGAATGCAGTACATGTAGAAAAAGCAAAAACAAGGAGAAATAAAAGTATTTCAACATTGTAAGGCCTAATCTTGCATGTCATTAGTTTTGACGCTGCCTCACATTCACACCTTGTAAATCTGGGGCAGTGTCAAAATCAATGGGTGTTGTGGTGGAACGACCACAACAACCCCCATTGCACACTCCTTTCACTCAATGCTTGTAATGGGGCCTTATTTACAAGGTGGCTTAGCACCACTTTGTAAGTATGGAGAAGGGCATTTCACCACCACAATGTCACTCAAAGAGACGTTCTAGTGGCAATACCCCTTTGTAAATATGTTCTAGAGTTCAATAGATATTTCAAAGTGAATTTCCAATATATAACACTTTATAGGTGGACGTTAATTAGCACCTGCATTGTTTTAAAGGCAAATACAACGGAGTTAGAGTATGGAATAGATCTGACAGATTTAGCTATTTGGTTACAAATTTGCATTTTCAGAATGAAGTGTAGACGTTTCTCTCACAGACTCGAAGAGGGCTCATTATGAAGCCCAGCTGAAAGGCACATTCATCTCTATGCACACTTTAATTGCCATTGAAACAGCTTTGAGTTGGAGAATATGAGAAGAATTGTGACCTCGGATATGGTACTCTGTCCATTAAAGAACACCAGCAATAGACCATGAGCTGCAAACATTCACTTCAGAGAGAGATGACCCAGTTTCTTTCGAGGCTCTGGTACATACATATGGATCTATAGATATACTTTTTATTTAAAAGAAGCATTTGACATATGTTAGGAGAGATACATTGAATGGACAGTTACTTTATCCCGAGGCTCTGTTAGGCACTGTAGTACGCTCTGTTATTCTCATTCACTGTACAATTTTATTGCTGGTCTGCAAAATGGACAGTGCTGGAGCAGAAAAGTA
Source organism: Lissotriton vulgaris (assembly GCF_964263255.1). Lineage (NCBI taxonomy): Eukaryota > Metazoa > Chordata > Amphibia > Caudata > Salamandridae > Lissotriton > Lissotriton vulgaris. The sequence continues at coordinate 957,528,489 of NC_141695.1, forward strand.
CAGTATCACAGCATTTTTGTGTATCCCTTTCAGCACATAGTAGTTGTTGTATTCAGCAGAGTAGGCCCAGTTCAGTGCTATCATTTGTCAATTGTTAGGGTACTGTAGTTGTAGGACTGTGGAACCAAATTAAATTACTCAAATAGCCTATTAACAACTTGTCATATCTGAAACTTTAGAGCTTATTAATAGTGTGGTGCTCCATAGGACCGCCGTACTAGTTATGGCGTATGACCACCGCCACACTGTGAATCCACCTGCGTATTTAGAGTGTGACAGTCAGTGCGCCACAGGACTGCTGAAACCGTTGGGGATCCAGGATCCCCCGGAGGTCAGTGGTCAGGAGCCACAATATGCTGACGGTGCTACTACCGCACCACAGAGTGGATTGTGAGTTGGTTTTTGACTGGCCTTTCATGGTAATGAGCCCACCATGAAAAGGGTGACAAAGAGGCAACTACGGCTGGGAGCCTGTGGTTGCATTCAGTGGGACACATGTTGTTCCCCACTTGTATTGTACCCCCAGTGCCTACACAAGGTGGCATACATGCCACACCATGCAGAAACATGCAGTCTGTGATCTCACAGTAGTGGCCTGCATGTTAGGCTCTCCATATTGCTGCCCTCAGACTGCACTGCCCACCCAAACAGGATTACACTCTTAATCCAGTGGGCAGGCGCACAATGGTTTTGGAGGTCCTCTAGCGGACGGCACAGTGCCACCACCATAGGAGGAGCGCCAAAGTCATAATAAGGCCCTATGTGCCAACATGGCTGTTCTAATAGAAAACCAGTAAAAAAGCTTGTGGGCGAAGTGGTGGGCACACAACATCTTCTGTTCAGATAGAGCAGCTTCTAAATAAAACTCCTTACAGTCGTTTCTATACCCAGTCTTTAGAAGTATCATGAAATAATAAAAAGAATGTGGACTCTGGTTCTTTTTAACGGTTTAAATGGTCAGTAAAAAAGGACACATTGTCATAGCACCTCAATGTGATCCAGTTCTCTATAAGCACAAAGTAAATATCAAAATGAAAATTCAACAGCAAAAAACACCCAAAGCATATCATTGTAGAGTTCCTTGTTCTAGCTTATATATTAACACATTGCTAAGGATGTAGTCAGACAGAAATGTATACCCAGACCACCGTGAGATATCATAAGAGTCGGTGCAGTTGTAAGTCGGGTGTCTCAGCATCTTAACATTATGATGATGTTGTTATCAATGTCAATTAAGTCAGTCACTTGGAACATTACCATAACCTCATAGTATTTATAAATCTTTCCTGACACACTCTTACCAAGTGGGGAATAATAAGGACATAATTTCAATTGTACTTACCCATTTCAATTAATCATTTCCAGGAATAATATGAGTTTCCTACGTATTAACTTCATGCTTCTGTGCTTTTTCCAAAAAGAATGCAAAAGCAGAAGTTTGGTTTTAAGAAATTGTTTTGTTGGTTGAATGGGATGTAAGCCCTGGTCAAGCAGCAACCACAGTCCTTGACAGGGTGACACACAAATCAACTCTAATGTAACCTATTCTCAGTCCTCTAATAGCCTGGCAAAGAGCAGTCAGGCTTAACTTAGAGGCAATGTGTAAAGTATTCGTGCAATACTCCAAACAGTAATCAAGTGTAAACACCACACAAAAAGACTCCACACCAGATTACAAAGATAGAATATGTTTAAATAAATGAAACAAGGCAAAATCAACAAAAAAACAATCACTTGAACCAGAGATATGCAATTTTGAAGATTCAAGTGAAAATAGTGCACAGCGCGCTAACTGTGGATATCTGGTCACACCAGACTGGGACAAATCACAAGTTCAGGTTGACCGCAATGGAGCACAGGTCAGCTACAGAAACCCAGTTAGGCCCAGTGAGCACCTTAAAACTTGGTTTATGGACCCCTGAAAGTGTCTGCATCAAAGATGCGTCATACAGTCGAAGCGATAAGTCGGTTCAGAGATGTAGCAAAGCTGCAATGTGAGGTCCGGCATAATTCTTGAAGATCCTGTTGACGAGGGCTTGCAATGTGAAGTCTGGCATTGAGAATGCATTAAGCTGTTGGGGCAATGCGTTGGTTCCGAGGAGCTGCACTGCTGGATGTGGTATCTGGTGTCATTGTCAAGGTTACAGTTGATGAGCAATGGAAGAGCCTGTGCCAAGATTGCATCATGAAATGGTGGTCCTGATGAGGCAGCAGGCTGTGATGGGATGTATGTCTTTGTGATGGGGGAGACCCATGCAGCAGCCGTGATGCATCAGTTCTGCTCCGGGTTGAACTGAGCAGCAGAGAAGATGTGTCAGTTCTACTGGATCCACAGAGACTGGCAGTGCACCTTAGGCCCACTTCCAAGGGCCCAGGCCTAGGGTTACTCTCTTGGCAGGTTCAGACTCACAGATGGCAGAGTTCAGGAGGGGGTTCAAGGTTATTGGGGCCTTCTGTCCCTGATTTAGTTAAAAGGCCAGCTAACTAGCCTCTGGAGTCACTCAGGAGTCCTGTGTTTAGCAGATGAAGGACCAGTCCCTCTCACCCAGGCAAGAGGGCAACAGGTAGGCACAGCATGACAGCAGGGCAGCATTTCCTTCAGAGCAGTCGTTCAGCAGAGTGGCAGCCCTTCTTTGAGGAAGAATATCAAAAAGGCCCAAAAGTGTACTAAAGAGTTAGTTTCTGAGGTCAAATGTTATAAATGGTGCTTTTCCTTCATAAG